>NW_020175393.1:9747929-9776691 GCF_003031525.2 Neophocaena asiaeorientalis asiaeorientalis
TGGGAGGTATGCGCTGGGCAGCTGCTGAGGGAGGAGATGGGGCACTGCTGTGAGAGGCACAAAGCCCTCCCCGCCCTGCAGTGAGGGAGGGGTGGGGTGTCAGAGTTCACACTCCTCTTGTCCATCGGCAGCCCCCCTTCTCTGACCTTGGGACTGTGGGCTGATGTGCAGTGCACAATGTCTGGGACTGGCTAGGGTCCAGGCAGGAGAGTTGCTCAATGCACACTGTGTGGGGATGGGGGTACGTGGAGTAACCTGTCTCCAGCGTCAGTAGCAGAGAAGTCAAGGCTGAGGAGAGCCCAGTTTTGTTGGTGGCAGGGGCAGTGGGGAGTCTGGTCCGTCTACCTGTGTTCACGTCTCCGGCTGACTGGAGTAAACACGGGCTTGGGCCGAGTTCTGAAGCTGGTGAGGTCACATGCTGCTGCTCTGGGCTCAGCGGAGGCAGGGGCAGGGTTGAGGCTTTCATTCTCTCTGTCTCAGGTCCAAAGGCCTGCCTCTCCTCCTCCCACACTATTCACCCTCACCACATCTGCCTTTGGCCAAACTCCATCGGTTCACCAGGGAGCTTTGAAACAGGTTTCCGGGCCTCAACTCTGACCTACAGAATCTAGGGAGTAGGACTCAGGGCTCTGTTTTTTTAAAAAGCACCCCCAAGTCACGTTGTGCCAAGCATGCTGGAGTACCACGATAAGCAGACTGGAATCATAAAGGGCCACTGCCCTGGGAAGGGAGCAGGAAGGTGTGAGCTTCCCCAGACCCCGACTTCCACTTGGTGACACCCAGCACTGTTTCTTCCCTCTGAGGTAGACTGGGAGAGTGTCACTGCTGTCCCCCTCCCATGGTGTCCTCAGGCCTATAGGGCCAATCACACAGAGGCTATCCAGTGACCGTTGGCTGACTGAATGAGCACAGGATCACATGGGCATTGGGCACAGGCATCCAGGAGAGGCCAGAAAGGGTGTGGGAGGACTTCCCGCTCTCTGAGGAAGGAGGAACTTGAGCCCAGCCCTGGCCCTCCCCAACATGGAGCCAGATGGGGAGGGGCTTTGAAATAGAAAACCCAGCATGCCCAGGCCAGGGTGGGCTTGGCAGTAATCCTTAGGGCAAACCTGTCCCTACTCTGAGGTTCACAGCTCTGTGAAAGGGCAGAGGGTCCTGAGTTTCTCCACAAGGGAGGATGGGAGGCCGGTGAGGCAGTGGAAAGAATTCTGAGCTCTGGGCTACCCTGGGTGGTGTGCTTTGTGACTTGGGCATGTTGACGCTTCTCTCCAAGCCTCAGTTTCCCAGTCTGATATTATCAGCGATGCCTGATTTCCAGCTCTCATCCCTCATGTAATGGAAGGGGAGGGCTTTGAGATGAAAGGAGAAAGGGTTCCAGCTATGATCATCTAATGTGGGCGCTGTGAGCAGAGGATCTATCCTGTGGATGGGGCTTTTCCTGAGAGATCCAAAAACTGGCCGGATGGCAAGGGAAAAGGTGGTTCTAACAGGGATGTCCGAAGTGTCAGAGGTGGGACAGGGAACATAGGCAGAAGTTCTGCTGAGAAAGAATGGCTTGGTGGGGCTAAAGGACATCCCTGCTGGGTAGGATGTATCTAGTGCTGGGTGGGTGAGCTCTGAGCCAGACAGGATAAAAACATAATCAGAACACACCCCCGAGTGTGCTGGGGTCCTGTCCAGTGTCTGATGCAATTTTGTCTTGCATCGCTCCTCCCCACTCCATCAAGGCCTCACTGATGGTCTGACCGTGAGGAAGATTATGGCAGTTAAGGATGGGAGAAATCACAGCCTCGAGCAAATCTTGGCCTTGGGGATTCCTTCCCCTCCACCAGCCTTTGGGCTGACTGCACAGAGACCTCAGCTGGGAGAGCCCCTTCTTCCCCGCCCCCCTCCCGCCCACAGGTGTGGCATCCAGGAGTTTCTGGGGTTGAGGAAGGAATCAATGATCTTCAAACCAGAGTGAGCAGGGTGGGGGTAGGAGGTGGGGGGCAGGGTGGGGAAGGAGCTAACATTTATCAGTCAACCGCTATAAGTCAGCCTCATGGCTAACATGACCTCATTTATGGTCACAGCCTTTGTGGAGGATGCATTATCCCCATTTAATTTCCTAATCTAAAGATTTCACACTCCATGAAAACAAGGACCAGATCTGTCTTGCTGATCCACAAATTCACAGCTTCTAACACAGCGGCCAAGGCAATAGACATTCAAGGACTTCTTGAATGAATGAATGAAAAACCCTTAAGAGGCTCAGTGTTTATCAAGAAAGAGAGCCATGTAAACACGTGCTTGTGAAATAGAGGGTGGAAGGTTCTGTAATGGAAGGATGTGGGAAAACAAGTAGAGTGATGAAGTCGGCTTGGTGGGTGGACAAGAAGCTTTTGGGGAAATGAGCTGTTTTAGCTGGGTCCTGGAGGAAGAATAGGAATTTGTCATGTCAATAGAGAGAGTGAGAGGACCCCCTGGGCAAAGGAAACTGCCTAGGGAAAGACCCAGAAGTGTTAGATGCATGAGGCATTTAGAGAACTGCTGGAACGTAAGTGGGGGACCAGAGGGTGCTGCTCAAAGTGAGGCTGGAGCACAAGGTAGGAGTCAGATCATGCGGTGGGGTGGGGACAAGTGGGGGGGGTGGGGATGCTTATGTGCCAAGCCAAAGACCGAAACTGTCTCGTGAGGACTGTGGGACCCACCATAGGTTTCTGCAGGTTTGAAGCAGACAGAAATGGGATCAGATTTAAGTTTCAGGAAGATCACTTGGGCAGCCGTAAAAAGAACGGATGGGCAATGCAGAATGGAAAAAGGCTGATGGTTGGGGAACCACGAGGCAGGACAGGGCTGTGCCCAGGGGCATAGGGCAGCAGACACAGATGTTCAAGAGGAATGCCTGGCAGGACTCCCTGAGAGTCTGGATGGCACCTGATGGTGTTGGAGCCCCTCCAGGGCTTCTGGTCTGCACGGGCTGTGTTTAGGAAAACAGAGGCCCTGTGTGTTCAAAAGGCTATCAAAGTGCTGGATACCATCAGTACCATCCCACCAGGAACAAAGCCATGTCAGCCCTAATGGGGCCTGGTGCATTGTGGGTGCCTGGGGATGTGTGTGATTGACAAGGGCAGAGCCAGAGAAGACACAGCAGCTGAGGTCCTGGTGAGATGGTCAGGCCTTTTGAGTCTGGAAGGAAGGGGGCTAAGGGCAGATGTGGCAAGAATCTAGAAAACCAAGGACATGCCATCACATTGCCAAGAACTCTGCACAAAGCTTCAAAGGGTAAAACTTAATCAAGTGAAAAGAAACTGCCTTTCATAGGCTGGCTGTGAGTTTTTGGAGGAAGTGTGGACTCAAAACATACCTACAGAGGACTGGGAAATTCCTGGCTGACAGGCAGGTGGGAAGGGGGCTGGAGCTCCAGGGGTCCAGCCTGCACTTCAAGGGGTGGAGGACAGCCTGAACTTTGCCTTTGTCTGACAGGTTCTGGTGGCCCTGGTGGCCAGCTCCCTGGCTGCAGAGGAACTGTGCCCTGTGAGGAGGCAGTGAGGGCTGACCCAGACACTTGCTGCCTCTCTCTGGACCTGGTTTCCTACATGGTGGCTATGATGGCTTGCAGTTGCCTCTGGGTTTCAGGATACAGATAGGATACAGAAGAGTCGGGGTAAAGGGAAGACTGGTAGACAGAAAAGCCACCAGGATCAAGGCCTGGGACCTCAGGGGACCTGGAGCATGAACACAGTTATTCATCAGAGATTTATTGAGCACTTACTAGGTGCCAGGGACCATTCTAAGCCCTCGGGACAGAGCGATGAGCAAAACAGCCCCAGCATGTGCTCTAGTGGAACTCACAGTCTCACGGGCCTCCTAGCCTGGGAGTGCAGTCAGGCCTTCTCCGGCCCAGGATGGGGCGGGGGGCGACCTCAGTGGGTCCCTGTGTGTGCCCCTTGCAGGTATTCTCCGTGGCGCCCCCGTTTGAGGTGAATGGTCTCCCGCGAGCTGTGCCCCTGAGCCTGCCCTACCAGGACTACAAGAAGGATCTCTCCGATTACCGTGAACGGGCTCGGCTGCTCAACAGGGTCCGGAGGGTGGACTTCTCGCACATGCTACTTGCCACTCCGCAGGTCCCGCTGGCTCCTGTTCAGCCTCAAACGAATGGGAAGGAGGAAGAGGAGGAGGAGGAGGAGGAAGAGGAGGAGGAGGAGGAGGAGGAAGAAGAGGAAGAAGAGGAGGAGGAGGAGGAGGAAGATGAGGAAGAAGAGGAGGAAGAAGAGGAGGAGGAGGAGGCAGTGGCCCTGGGGGAGGTGCTGGGGCCACACAGTGGCTCCAGCAGTGAGGGCAGCGAGAGGAGCACGGACCGGAGCCAGGAGGGCGCCCCATCCACGCTGCTGGCCGATGATCAGAAAGAGTCCAGGGGCCGAGCCTCCATGGCTGACGGGGACCTGGAGCCTGAGGAGGGCTCCAAAACGCTGGTGCTCGTCTCCCCTGGCGACATGAAGAAGTCGCCTGTCACTGCCGACCTGGCCCCCGACCCTGACCTGGGCACTCTGGCTGCCCTCACTCCTCAGCACGAACGGCCCCAGCCCACTGGCAGCCAGCTGGACGTGTCTGAGCCAGGCACCCTGTCCTCTGTCCTCAAGTCTGAGCCCAAGCCCCCTGGGACCGGGACAGGGCCGGGGGCTGGGGCAGTGACCATAGGGGCAGGGGGAGTGGCAGTCACCTCCTCGCCCTTCACCAAAGTCGAGAGGACCTTTGTGCACATTGCAGAGAAAACCCACCTCAATGTCATGTCTTCTGGTGGACAAGCCTCCCGGTCTGAGGAGCTCAGCGCTGGGGGGGAGCTGGGCCTGGAGGTGCCCTCTGATGGAAGGGCTGCGGAGGAGGGGGCCTCCGTGTACCTGGAGAACGGCATTGCCCTATCAGGGCTGGTGAGCTGTGTCCTGTCCGCCCCCCCCGAGAGCAGCCCCTTGGAGGTGACCACAGACTCACTGCCCAATGGCCCAGCCCTTGCCGATGGGCCAGCCCCGGCGTCCCTGCTGGAGCCGGGTCCCGAGAAACTGGCCACCATCTCCCCCAGTCGCCATGCCAGGCCAGGCCCTCGCCCCAGGAGCCGAATCCCTGTCCTGCTGTCTGAGGAGGACACAGGCTCGGAGCCCTCAGGCTCACTGTCGGCCAAAGAGCGGTGGGGCAAGAGGGCGCGACCACAGCAGGACCTGGCGCGGCTGGTGATGGAGAAGAGGCAGGGCCGCCTGCTGCTGCGCCTGGCCTCTGGGGCCTCGTCCTCTTCCAGTGAGGAGCAGCGCCGTGCCTCTGAGACGCTCTCAGGCACAGGCTCCGAGGAGGACACGCCTGCCTCTGAGCCCGCGGTGCCCAGGAAAGCCGGGCGGGCAGCTGCCACCCGGAGCCGGATCCCCCGTCCCATCAGCATCCGCATGCCCACGCCTGCCGCAGCCCAGCAGCCCCCTGACAGACCCCAAGGCGCGGCCCCAGCATCTGACACAGCCATCACCAGCAGGTGAGAAACTGCTGCTAGTCCCAGGGCAGGCAGAGGGTGACTACAGAAGGCCTTCCACCAGCAGACGCTTCCCTGGAGCCAAGGGCTATTGATAATTCAGGAAGGACCCTCAGCCACACCCCCTGTCCACCACCTCCCCAACTAAGTCTCTCTTCTGACTCAGGTCCCAGCCCTCTCACTGGGCTCAAGGGAGTGGCTGCAGTGAGTGTGTCTGGAGGGGTTCCAAGGAGGCCAGGCTTGGGAAAAGGTTGATGGGGGCCAGTGGGGTCCACACACAGCCTCTGGCGTGCCATGGGGCATTTGAGGCCAAAGGATAAAGGCCAGAACAGTTGGGAGAAAACATTATTCATATTAATATAAACATGGGTATATAATAGAGTAGAATGTAAAATCCATGCGAATTTTAAAGATAAAACAGAGACATCAAACAAAGCCTGGAACAAGCTCTTTTGGTAGCAGCCTGGGAGTGTGTGGCCCTTAGAGGTCCCGATCTGGAGGATGGGGCACCATGCCTCAGTTTATCCATCTGTGCCAAGGTCTCCTCAGTTTCATCCAGCTCTGAGGATGCAGGACACTGGAGCTCAGTGCCCAGGGAGATTCTGAAAATGTCTTTTTGTTTCTTTGCCCGCCTCTTGTCTCTTGCCTTCTGCCCTCCGCACCTCCCGCAGGCTCCAGCTGCAGAAGCCCCCAGGGACGGCCATTGCTGCTGACCTCCGTCCCAAACAGCCCCCCGGCCGTGGCCCGGGCCCGGGGCGAGCCCAAGCCGGCACCAGGCCCCCAGCCCCGCGCAGTCCCGGCCTCCCCGCCTCCTCCGCGCACCATCCCAGCGCCTCCCCCCGGAGCCGGTCCCTGTCCCGCAAAGAGAGCCCCTCCCCCTCGCACCAGGCCCGGCCGGGGGCCCCCCCACCCCGGGGCGCCCCGCAGGCCCGGGCCCAGCCTGAAGGCACCCCCTCCCCGGGGGCCCCCAAGAAAGGACCCAGAGTGAAACTCCAGACTCAGCGCGCAACCAAAGGCCGGGCGGGGGTTGCGGAGGGTCGGGCTGGGGCCAGATAATGACGCGCGTGGCGCTCCGTGGCCCCTCACCCTCACCCCGGCCCCCCACCTGCAGCCGGCCACACTGGAACAGCTCCCAGCACAGCCTTACGCGCCTGACGCGCGCCACCCGCGGCCCCAGCTTCCTGCCTGCACCCGCGAGGACGCGCGCCAGCACACGCCGCGCCCACCCGCCGGCCCTGCGGAAGGAGACGCGGCGCCGCGGCGGGAGTGTCCGCCTCCCCATCCTTCCCTGTCTCCGCCCCTCCCCCTGCTGCCCTTCAGGTGGGGCAGGCTCACCCTACGCCCCGGGGAAGGCTCAGCGACTCTTCACCAAGGACTCCACGAATGGGGACGCCCTGCTAACCACCAGGCCTCTGCTGCTCTCCAAGCCCCCCCAGGGAACTCTGCTTACACATCCTGCGGCGCCTTTCCCTCCTCCTGACCCTCATCCAGCCAAAGCTACACGCCCCAACCCTTTCGGAAAGGCAGCCTCAAATTCCAGAAGTGGAGGCTCCAGCCTCCCACTAGGGGTTAATCTCACATCTCCTGGGAGCTGTGGTGGTTGGAAAGGGCTCTTCTCAGCTGCCAGATGGGGGTTGGGGAGGTGAGACCTAGGAGCCATTGGTCTACTGTGGTGTGAGGAGGCAGGTCTGACCTGCCTCAAAGTCAGTACCATCCTGGACACCCCTGTAGGAGGCAGTGGACAGGTGATGGGGGAAGGGTGTTCCCTTGCACCTCTAGGGTGCAAAGACCCCTTCCCCCTTAGTTTGTGTGGGACCTCAGTGGGAACCATCAAGTGTGTGTGGGCTGCCTTCCTGGGCAAGTGTTTCCCAGTGGGAAGTTAGAGGGGGGCTTTAAAAAAGGTTTCACCTCTTCCCTTTGTCCCCGGATCTAGTGCTCAGGATCCCTCACCATCAGGAATTCCTTCTTGCCATCTAACCTCAATCTTGTCTACTGCAGTTTCAGCCAACTTCTCTCTCTCCTGAATTCAGTGGAGGTGGAGAATGGCTGGTTATCATCTTCTCTGCACTGGCCCTTTGGAGGTTCAGGGACTCAGTTCTAGCTGGGTCACCATCCCTGTCCTCCTGCCTGTGGGGAGTAGGCTGGATCAGACCATCATCTCCCCCAGTGGGAGAGAGAGCAGAAATAGGCAGACAGGCAGCTGGCCCCTGGACTCAAGGCAGAAAGGCCCTTTTAACTTCCAGATTGTATGCTTGTGTGATAGGTCCCCAGTCCCCTCCACCTCCAGCTCACCCTTCAGCCTGTCCCCTCTTGTCCTAATCCCAACCCATGCGGGTGAGCAGTCCCTGCAGCGGGTGAGGCCTCTGCTGCTCCATGAATGGATATGGGGCCTCCTCCTGGGTCTGGCTCCTGCATAGTTCATCCCAACTCATCATCAGCCTCAACTGCCTACATCTGGGCCAAGGGGCTGCAGAAGGGATAGCCAACCCTGCCTATCTGGGACAGGTCCCCTGCAGGCCTTCTCCATCCGCAGCACACACAGCCTCTGCCCCCTGGCCTGGCCCCCCTGTTCTTCCCTGGGTCATAGACAGCAAGGCAAGACAACCAAGGGAAGAGGAAGAAAGGTCCCAGCCTGCCGCAGTGATCTGGCAGCATCCAGCCACCATCACTTAGAAGGATGCCCATGAGGAAATTTGCCCCGAGAGAAACCTGGTGGTGCCAGCTGAAGCTCCTGATGGAGACTCGGCAGCTTGGGCAGCTGCTTCTATGCCAAGGTGGTGGTTTCTCTGCAGACCAGCCCAGGGGAGGACTCCAGGGTGGATGGCCTTCGAGATTCACCCAATGCTGACGCAGAAGCTCCCAGAACACTCAGGAAACCTCTCCGGACAGAGCCCTCTTTGTCAACCCGAGACCCTCCCAAGGCCTCTGCTGCCCTCTGGATCCAGCAGAGGGGGTGGAGGAAGGGCCACTCCCTCCCACCTAGAGCTTCTCCGAATGACAATCAGCTCGTGCCAGGTGGGGACCCGGGCATGACCCCTGGTGCCCAGGTCCTGGGCCTGCTCCTTGCCACCAACCGAACTGTGAATGTAGGGCCCCCAGCCTCACCCCTGCCCCAGGACCAACAACACCCTGGTTTGGTGTTGGGAGGGAAAAGGGGGCGGCCTGAGAGAGCCCCAGGCCCATCCCACCCTCTCGCTTCACCCAGCACTGGAGCTGGGCAGAGACACAAAACCCTGTCTGCCTTTGGGATTCCAGACCTCCCTAGGGCTCCCAACTGACCTCAGGCCTCTGCGTCATTGAATGTCACTAAGGTGGGGGGAGGAGAGGAAGGGGCGAGTGTGCGAGGGGGCTAGGGGACTGACTCTGCTCTTCTCCCTCAGAAGGATCCAGGGCAGAGGAAACCACACCTTCCAGTGCCCCCACCCCCAGCTGCAGCTTCTTCCCCCTTGGGCACCCATTCCCTGCCACCAAGCCTTCCCAGTCCTGAGCGCCTTCTCTATAAAAGAGTGTCACACCACCACCACCACACCCCTCCAGCATTTCCTCATCACCACAGCCTGTGTCACTGGCTCGGATGCAGGTCTGCTCACCCGAAAACATGCCTCCCCTCCCCAGCCGCACTGTGCACGAAGAAGGTGCAGGTGAGGAGCCGGGCCCCAAACACGTGGGCTGTCCCCTTCCCAGATCCTCGCAGGGGCCTGGCTTGCTCAGTCTTCTCAGCTCCGGGGACCAGCCCTGGTGGTCATGGGGTAGGGGGCAGAGAGTTGCCCTTGCCCTCCCCCTGGGGAAGCCACTGAAGAATGTTTACATGCCAAAAAGAATGTAACACCCTCCCCCACCCCTCCTAGTCACTGCATGGCCTCTGCCCACCTTGCACCTGTCCACCCGCCACCCCCACCCCCTGGAAGCCCCTGTCATGATTAGATCGGGTCTCGGAAGGGAAGTAGCCATCACACCATTAAAAAACCTGTGGACCTTTCTTTCTGTTGGCCTGGACTCTTTTTCATTTGGGAGAGAGGGCAAAGCCCAGGCCCTGGGGCTGGGGGTAGACAGGAGAGAAGAGAGCAGGTTGGTGGGAAAGTGGGGAGGGACTGTCATGGAGGCAGATTGTCTACAGAAAAGGATATGGAAGCTCAGGATGGATACTGGAAATTTGCTCAGGCTTACATCGGTGGAAGGGGATGGTCCTGCTGTCTCTGACAGCAAAGCTCAGGCTCTCTTGGCTCCCCTGGCTCCCAGAGACTCTAAGTCTAGCTTTGTGCAGAGAGGGAGGGAGGAAGAATTTTCATTGCCCCCCAAATTAACAGACAAATATACAAGTGTTTGGAAAACCATAAAGTACAGCAGCTTACAGGCAAGGAAGATAAATGGTCATTATTCTAACAAAACCTATGTAAATCACAAATGAACAGAGCCTCCACTCCTAGAAATGTATCCTATGGATATACTTGTAAACTTGCAAAATTATATGTGTCCCAAGTTATTCATGGCAGCATTCTTTGAACTCTGCAAGGCCTCACCTGCAATTCCGAAAGTCAAAAGTTTCTGAAATTTGGGAGTGTTCCCATTAGATTGGCATGGGAATCATTTGGTAACAAAACCAAAGTGAGTGTACCTCACTTTGTTCCCAATCATTTGGTAACAAAACCTGCCAAGACCGTTTATAGTTTTTATTAACTCCATTTATCATACATGCTTGCAGTGGAAATATTAATGTGTTTGATTGTACGGCGCTGCCTTAGATCCTACTAGGGTGTTTCGTAATATATGGAATATGCACTGAATTGCCTTTCTAAATATAAATATATTCTGGATTCTAAAAGATTTTCGATGGTTTGGGTAAGAGACTGTAGACCTGTAAAAGCAAGTGCTCAGAAGTCATCTAAATGTCCGTTAATGGGGGCCTGTTAGTAGAACATGGCCACCTGTGTGACATGGTGGGATACTGTGAAGCTCTACAATGAAGGAGGTGGCTTTTTGTATACAGTAAAAGAACTGTGTGTGTAATGTCCAACTGTGTAGATGAGTTAGAGGCCTCTGGTTGCTTTGGGAGGCGAGCTGGGGGGAGGGAGGCTGCAGTATAGTATACTCGCTGTACTTTTTTTTTTTTTTCGCTGTACTTTTTGCATTTTGGACCCTAGGTTCACTATGTGTGAATCTTTCACCTAGGCAATACGTAAATAATTTCTGTCCCAGCCCTGTCTGAGATCAGAGAGAGAAGGGCCCGGGCTTTGATGTCCTGCTCTCCCTCCGAGAAGACCACTCTACCACAGCTCTGACATTCCAGAACCTGTGTAACCATCTCCTGTTTCCCTCCGTGACTTCCTGGGCCCCCCCTTTCTTTTGACGTGATGCAAGGGGGCTCTAGGGTCTGATTCACTAGCTTTCAGTGGGGCCCCCATGTGCTTTTACCTTCCTTCTTGTTCAAAAATGTCAAAAGCAGGTCATATTTGTAGTAAAAAGGCAAGCGCTAAAAGCATATAAAATAAAACGTGAAAGCCTCCCATCCACAAATGTGACCATCTACAGGTAACCCCTGTGAACCACTTGGTGTATACCATCTCAGACCTTCTTTTATGTTTATAATAATAGCACTCTCTCCATATATATTTCTTGTAAATAGAGGAGCATATTATACTTACTATTCGGAAACATGATTTTTACACCCAGCAATGTCTTAAAATACAGATCTTCCTTGTTTTTAGTATATCATAGAGTTGTACAACCAATCATCGCAATCAATTTTAGAACATTTCCATCACCTCAGAAAGAAACTCCATACCTATAGCAGTCACTCCCATTTCCCCGCAACCCCTCTAGCCCTAGGCAATCTACTTTCTGGCTCTATATAGATTTGCCTATTTTGGACATTTCGTATCACTGGAATCATTTGCCTATTTTGGACATTTCGTATCACTGGAATCACACCATATGTGGCTCTTTGTGACTGCCTTATTTACACGGCATGTTTCCAAGGTTCATCGTATTTAGTTTTTATCAGTACTTCATTCCTTTTTAGGGCCGAATGATATTCTGTGATATGGATAGACAACATTTTGTTTATCCATTCATCAACTGATGGACTTTGGGTTGCTTCTACCTTTTGGCTATTATGGATAATGCTGCTATGAACATTCATTTACGAGTGTTTGTGTGAGCATATGTTTTCATTGCTCTTGGGTATATATTCTAAGTATATAGGTAGAATATAGAAGTAGAATTGCTGGGTCATATGGTAACTCTATGTTTAATATGTTGAGGAATTACCACACTTTTCCACAAGGGCTATACCATTTTACTTTCCCACCAGCAATGTAGGAGGATCCTCATGTTCTTTTTAATGGCTACGTAATGGTCCATGGCATGAATGTTCTATCATCTATCCAACCAGCTCCACATTGTGCTTTCATTAGAGTCTTTCCAACTTCTCACTATTTCAAATAGTGCCAAAAATCAATATCCTGGCTCTAATCTTTGCTTACGTCTAATTCTAGGAGAAATCCCCAGAATAATCAAGTAGATGAAAAATATCTTGTTCTATTTTTTAATTCCTTTTATTATTATGAATGAATGAAAGAATGCCAAGGACTATTCATTCATTGTTGTTTAGAATTCCTTCAATCATTCATTCGTTCAACTAATTCTGAGCCCCACATGTACCAGAGGCTATGCCAGACATGGGACATCATCCGGGAACTGAGACAAGGCAGAGTGTACCATTTAGGAGGTGGCTGTAAATTAACTTTCACTTTACACGAGGCTCTATGTGCACTGATATATGAGGCTCAGGTAGGGCCTCCCAGGTCAGACTGCAAACTTGAAGGAAGGCCCTCCGATGAATAGGACTCTAAGACTGAATTTTGAAGGAGAAACAGGAGTTGGGCACATAGATAGCAGTGGGGGCAAGGTGTGGAGGTGTGAGGACTATGTGTGGTTCAGTGTGGTGGTCACTGGTGTGATTCGGGGAGTAGAGAGAGGAGTGAGGGGGGGCAGGACCAAGCCTATGCCAAGGAGGACAGCTTTAGAGGGTTACAGAGAACCCCTGCCCGCCCTCCTCCCCCAGGAGCCTGAGACCTGCGAGGCACACTCACTTCCCTCACAGCTTGGCTCCACAGGTGAGGACCTGCCCAGCCTCCCGCTGACCTTCTCTCCACTCCCTCAGAAAGACTGTCTTTTCTGTTCTAGGGCCAAGAGAGCTCTGAGGACAGTGGCACAGAGAAATCAGTGGCTTGAGCAAGGTTTCTCAATCAGGGGCTTGATAGGGGCCAAAAGACCCAGGACACTGGAGGGGCCTTTGTTAGTAAAGAGAGGTCCTTGGGGGACACTCTGGAAAAAAGAGACCAGAGTGGGAACGTGGAAGGTGTCATGTCTCTGATCGTCATACACTGGGGCCTGCTGAGATTTTCCCATTGTCTACTCAGGAGTCAAGGCCAGGATAAGAGCTGAGACCAAGCCAAGACTGAAGGGTGGTCAAGATGAACTTCTAAGCCCTCAGCGGATGCAGGAGCCTAGTCTTGCCCATGGTGATGTGCTGATGGGGGAGGAGAATCTGCATGGTCATTGGAATTTGGCCATTAGTCAGAGGGAGATATGAGACAAGCACATTTTCATCCGTTCCAGGTGGCATCTCCTGCACTCCTCTCCATCCCATGTACAATTAAGCCCAAAGTAGTGTAACATCACCCATTGCCACCACCATCAATTTTACCACAATCACCACCTCTATCTCCATTACCTACTTCTAACTCTATTACCCACCACTAACAGCACCCTTATCACCCAAATCACAGATACCCTTCTCCATCAGCTGCAGTCACCACCACCATCACCATCACCACTACTAGGCTCTGATGACACGATTAACAAGAGAGACAAAATTCTTGTTCTCCAGGAGCTTATATATCTTCAACATGACCACCACCTCCATTTTCACCATCATCACCACCACCACCACCACCACCAGTATCATCTACCACATAATCCTCATCACCACCACTGCCCTCATAACCACATCAGTATTACCACTATCCCTAGCCCCATACCCTTCATCCCTATTCCAGTCACCATCATTTCTGCCATCAGTATGCCCACCTCCATCACTGGTATACCATCCATCCCATCACCATATTTCCCACTACAATGGATTCTGTCATTACCACCATCATCAATGTAGGAAATGATTACCTGGATGGTAGCAATGATTAATGGTCAGTGAAGCCCCAAGTAAGATAGGGAGGTCACTCAGTGGAGAGAGAGGAAAAAGAGTAAGAAACACTAAAGTGTAAGAAGTCTCTATTGCAGGCAATCCCAAATAGAGAATTGTTTACCCCAGGAACTTATTCTTTCCCAAACCCTCCAACAGTTCTAGTGTAATTTCAAGTAAGGAGTTGTTTTTCCCATGCACAAGGCTCCTTCCTAGTCTGGTATAAATGAGAGTCTCCTTCTATCTTGGCCTCTGAGCCCAAGTTTGGATTCCCAGGTTGGAGGGGCATGGGGATGGTTAAAAATTTAATCAAAACCAGCTCTTGAGTGGTGATTCAGAGCTGATCAGTACTCTGGTTAGACTCCTGGCATTTCCTACCTTGCTTGTCCTTGCTTTTCCAGCCTCCAAACATCATGGTCATTGTCACCACCATTCCTTGATGACATCAGAGAGGACAGCTGCCATATGGGGTGGAGGCAGGGAATAAGATGAAGCTGGGGGTACAGTTAATGTCAAATTACTCTCTGTAGAAAGGGGCTTCAGATTTATATCTGAGTTGCCTAGAAGCCAATGCAAAGAGGGAGAGGTGACTATTAGCTACGTCTCATGTTAAGGCAGGAGAGAACCCTCCACTGTGAAAACGAAGGCACCACAGCCAATGCCCAGGGTTGGCCTCACTGGCTGTTCCCTCTGGCTCTGGAAAAACCTCAGAGTATTCCCCTGTGGAGTCGCTGGAGGGACCATGGTGATGAGATGGCTGCAAAACTTACCTCTCAGGAACCGCAAACAGTTATGGTATTTTATGCTTTTATAGAAATGATTACATAGTATCAAATGAGGGAGGAACCAACAATGTGGGGGTCACATATGGGTGAGAGCAAGAGGGAAGGAGTTTCTCACTCTTGAGCTGGTCTCCAGAGTGGCTGGGGCACGCACCAGGTGAATAGGAGGGAGGCCAGGGCTGTCTTCAGGACCGCACCCAGGGTACTGGAGGGAATGGGGCATGGTGGGGAGGGGTCAGAGACAGGCTTCGGGAGAGGAGTCATATGGAGGGTCATATGGGCCAAGCTAGGGGGCTGGACTTTCACCCTCCAGCAGAGGGAGCTGGTGAGGAGTTTTTTGTTTGTTTGCTTTTGATGTGGACCATTTAAAAAGTCTATTGAATTTGTTACAATATTGCTTCTGTTTTATGTTTTGGTTTTTTGGCCACGAGGCATGTGGTATCCTAGCTCCCTGACCAGGGATTGAACCCGCACCCCCTTCATTGCAAGGCGGAGTCTTAATCACTGGACCGCCAGGGAAGTACCATGGTGAAGGGTTTTAAACAGAGATATTACCCTGTCAGATTTGTGTTTTAAAATGTTCATTGTGGTGGGTGTGTTGAGAGGGGTGAGACTGGAGGCGGGGGGGTTGTATCACTTATTTTAACCCTCTCGCCAGACTGCATGCTCACTGGGGGCAGGGACTGTGGCCGAGGCATCTTTGTACCTTACAGAATGCTGAGGTTGCACAAGAGACTCACTATCTTTTACTATTATCACCTTCTGTCACCACCACCAAATCACTGCCCTCACTCCCAAGCCTATTAGCATCACCATTAACACACACCATGTCAACAATTTACCTCTTTTCCCAGAGCTTTCTCAGTGAGCCCAGCCTAGGGCAAACTGGAACATCTCCAGCTCAGCAGCTTGGGTCAAAGGCCTGGGCAAGAGTCAGGGGTCCTGGTCCTCCGTCCAGCTCTGCTGCTGAGTCACTGTGCGAACCCAGCAAGCCGTGCTCCCAGCCTCCCAAACAGTTTTCCTTAACTCTTCAAAGTGGGGGCTAGATTAAATAAGAGGTTTTCAAATATTTTTGTCGCTTAGGCTCTTTAGAAGCTTATTTGCCAACCTGGTGTTTGGAGAATCAGATCAGAATAAATCTGACATTGCTGGCTTTCCCTGTGCTTTCACGGCAGGGGGACATGAATGAGAACTGAGTGGGGAGTCAGACAAATTCTGAGTCTTAGGCATTCACTGCAGGCAACTATGCCAGGACCTTGGCAAACCCTTTCCTTCCCTACCACCACCACCCCCACCCCCAGACACCACGGGGTAATCTAGGAAGCTCCTGAAATAGGGGCAGAGGGCAGGCAGAAGGGACTGTGTATATGAGAAGAGCCCCTGAGTGAAGAAGTGGGAGGGTGATAGGTCTCAGACCCCCAGATCAGCCAGGCTGTCCAGTGTGGTTCCAGGTGTGTCTCAGGCCAGGGCATAAGCTCCAGGTAGGGGTACAAGGAGGCCTTGTGGCTCAGCAGGAAGAACTCTTCACCTGGTTAGGGCCTGGCTGTCAGTCTTGCATCCTGAGCTGCTGGTCAGGCTGTGGCTGCAAATAGACCAAGCTGAACTAAGGCTTCACAGGACGAAGGGCAACCAGGGAGAGCTGGCACTATGCTCCAGGGGACCTCCCCTTTTAGGGACCCTTGGAAGCTCTGCTGACCAAGGGGCTAGGGCCTCACCTCCTACATACCCAGCTACCCCATCACGGCAACACGAGGTTGCCCCACTTGGTCCTTGAGCACCAATATGTAAGTCCCAGAGCCACGGAGTCAGTGACCTCTGAATGGATGGCAGCCCCTCCCCCCAGGCACTGGGCCAGACAGGCAGGGATCCCTGGAGACCTGGGTGGCCTGGGAGGGCCCAATCCTGGGCCAGCCCCTGAGGGCTGGATTCTGGCTGCAGGCTCTCTGCTCATCAGTCAGTCTACTCCCGCCTCCAGAGTCCAAGGGTCCAAGTGGTAGGCAGTTTGAGCTGTGCTGGGCACTACAGAGGGAGTCCGTGCTGGAGAAGGTTGGTAGGTGGGCAGCATGGGATTCGAGGAGCTGCTACACAAGGTGGGAGGCTTTGGGCCCTTCCAGCTACGGAACGTGGCACTGCTGGCCCTGCCCCGTGTGCTGCTGCCCATGCACTTCCTCCTGCCCATCTTCCTGGCTGCTGTGCCAGCCCACCGCTGTGCCCTGCCTGGAGTCCCTGCCAACTTCAGTCACCAGGACGAGTGGCTGGAGGCCCACCTGCCCCGGGAGCCTGATGGCAGGCTCAGCTCCTGCCGCCTCTTCACCCATCTCCAGGCCCTCCCCAACACCACGCTGTGGGGAGGGGGGCAGAGCCCTGGGGAGCAGCTGGAGGGTGAGCCCTCCACAGTGCCCTGCCCTCAGGGCTGGGAGTACGACCACTCGGAATTCTCCTCCACCATTGCAACTGAGGTACCCGAGCTGGGAGGTTGGGGGACATGCGAGTGGATGGGCCTGCCATTGCCTTGGGTGATTACCATGTGGGCATTAGACACCTTACTTTACCATTTAGAGTCTCAGTTTACCAATCTGTAGATGGGATCTATAAATTCAAAGTACTGAGCTTCGTTCCCGGCTTGTAGTAAAGCCCCTGTGTGAGAGCTGCTATTATTAACTGGGAGGTGATTAGGGCAGGTGAGGGCTAAGATGGCTCTAAGGAGCTGGGGCAGAGATTTGAGAAGGGTGTTTCTGTACTAAGAGGTGGAGAAACAATAGAGGACTCCTTCCTCTTCCTTTTTTCCGGGCCCCAGGTCTAGGATTTGTATAATCCATCTAGAGGAGTGCAGGTGGGGGCAGAGTCTCTCTGGGAAGGAGCAGAACTCCTGTTGTCACAGTCAAGGCCTTCTATGGGAAGACACTGAGGCTGCAGAATTGGGGAAGGGCAAAGTTTTCCACCCCCCCTCCCCAAGCTGGGGTGAATAGTTGGGGGCTATCTGACATGGAGGTACCAGGATGGCACAGTTGACCTCAGAAGAACCTGGGGTCTAGGAGAAGAGGGATTGGTACCAGCTGGAGAGGGCCCTGTGCCCATAGGAGGCCCCTCCCTGCCTGTCCCTGCAGTGGGACCTGGTGTGTGAGCAGAAAGGCCTGAACAGAGCCACTTCCACCTTCTTCTTCGCCGGTGTGCTGGTGGGGGCCGTGGCCTTCGGATATCTGTCTGACAGGTGGGGTGAGGTAGGGGGGCCAATAAGGGTGTGGGGTGGGGAACCCTTTCCACTAGCTGGGGTATGGGCCTAGTATACCTCTGTCTTGGGACTTCCCTTCTACAGGGCGCTGACCCTGCATGACCCCGTGCAGGTTTGGGCGGCGCCGTCTGCTGCTCGTGGCCTATGTGTGTTCCCTGGTGCTGGGCCTGGCATCTGCAGCCTCAGTCAGCTATACCATGTTTGCCGTCACTCGCACCCTCACTGGCACGGCTCTGGCTGGCTTCACCATCATCGTGATGCCACTGGGTGAGGCAGGCAAAGGTCGGGTAGGGCCTAGAAGACTGCAGGGAGGCAGTTGTCAAGGGTGAGACTGAGCCCATCTGGCCCTTGCTAACTGTCTTCCTGTCTCCAACCGCACCCTGGGTCCAGAGCTGGAGTGGCTGGACGTGGGACACCGTACTGTGGCAGGTGTCCTGAGCAGCACCTTCTGGACAGGGGGTGTGATGCTGTTGGCACTGGTCGGCTACCTGATACGGGACTGGCGATGGCTTCTGCTGGCTGTCACCCTGCCTTGTGCCCCAGGCATCCTCAGCATCTGGTGAGACCTGGGGGTAGCTGGGGAGTGGGAGATACAGGAGGCCAGAGACAATTAATCAGAGGCTGAGATTCGAAGACAGACTGAGAGATGAAGAGAAACTGTCAGTGACCAACAGAGAAAGAGAGACAGAGATCAATACAAAGAAGATGGCACCAGGCATGTGAAGCAGAGAAACAGGGAACAAAATATAGAGAGATAGAGATGGAATGACAGAGACAGAACCACTGAGAGACAGTGAGAGACCAGGACCGAAAGGCAGACTCAGAGGCACAGATAGAGCTGAACACATGAGTGACAGAAGAGACAGAGCCAAGCACAGACAGGCTGGTGCCCTGGAGGGGTGGGGGTGGCGGCCAAGCCAGCACAGGGGTAGGGAGTCCAAGCAGGAGGTGGGGGGCTGGGTGAGGTGGGCATTTCATTGCCTCCCCAAAATGAACTGGTTTTGGATGATCCCTGTGGGTATGTCTGTATGTCTCTCTCTCTTTCATCCTATGCCCTCTTGTCACCTGTGGGTGAAGTGGGTAGCTGGTCCTGGGGGCTGAGGTTTTGGGAGCAAGACCAATTCAGTTGAGTAGAGAAGGGACTCCCAGGCTGTGGAGGACCTAGGCCTGGGCAAGGAAGAGTGGGAAGAGGTGGCTTTGAAATTGGGCCTTAAGGGATGAATAATAGTTCATCAGGTGAGGAGGGCTTGGGAAGAGAACACATTCCAGGCTGAGGGGACTGTGTGTGGAAGAGCCTGGAAGCTGACAGCCTGTGGTGTGCCCAGGAGGGAGACCTTAGGGCTTAGGGCACTCTGACTGAAGGGCCTCCTCCTGCCCCCCAGGTGGGTGCCTGAGTCTGCACGCTGGCTTCTGACCCAGGGCCGTGTGGAAGAGGCCCACAGGTACCTGCTCCGCTGTGCCAGGCTCAACGGGCGGCCTCTGGGTGAGGACGGCCTGAGCCAGGAGGTGAGAGTGAATGTATGTGTGAGTGCATGCAAGTATGTGTGTGTGTGTGTGTGTGTGTGTGTGCCCTGTGTCAAGGGTCCCCTTCCTGGGATCCACTCTGTGTGCAAGAAAAGCTCCTGGCCCCCAGTGGAGTGTTCCAAACTCTTCAGAATGTCCTACTGGCCCTGGTGGGCCACACCCTTGACTCAGGACCCACCCTACTCAGCTCCCACGTGCATCCCCTCCCCCACTACTGCAGATGAGAAGGATGGAGACCCAGGGAGAACAAGGTGCCTTGTTCAGGCCACATAGCCAACTCCGATGTCACAAACTCTCCTCCTTCCCCACCAGGCTCTGAGCAAAGTGGCTGCTGCGGAGCGGGTGGTCCAAACACCCTCATACCTGGACCTGTTCCGGACTCCAAGGCTGCGACACATCTCATTGTGCTGCATGGTGGTGTGGTGAGGAGGGGGCTGACCTGGGCCTGGTGGGGTGGGGGAGGGGCACACTCCACTGGTGCTGAGTGTGAGAGGACAAGGGACAAGTGAAACTGTAACTGCGGATGGCAGGAGGATCCGCCTCTAGGGGGGAAGGGGGCTCTGGGAGGTCAGGATGGAGCAGGCATCAGAGACACGTGGGGTTAAATTCAGGCCCTGCCACCTCCTTACTGTGAGCCCTTCGACAGGTCACTTAACACTCTGAGCCTCAGTGCCTCTTCTGTACAACCGGACGCTATTAGTTCCTATCTCACAGGGTTGCTGTGAAGATTAGGTAAAGGTGCTTGGGCTACTGGCATGTGCTGCACACTCAGAAGGGATTATGGGGACACGGAAGACCGTGGGCAGCGGGCTCCGAAGGTGGGGGAGACGGTCCCTCTAAAAGGCCAAGGCTCCTGAGAAGAGAGGACAAGGGGGCGCGAAGGAGGACCCCTGAGTGGCATTGCGACCCCCCTCAGGTTTGGAGTGAACTTTTCCTATTACGGCGTGAGCCTGGATGTGTCGGGACTGGGGCTGAACGTGTACCAGACGCAGCTGCTCTTCGGGGCCGTGGAGCTGCCCTCCAAGCTTCTGGTCTACCTGTCGGTGCGCCACGCCGGACGCCGCCTCACGCTGGCAGGAACGCTGCTCGGCGCCGCCCTCGCCTTGGGCTTCAGAAGTCTGGCCCTCTCCGGAGGCTCCACCTCCTATCCTGGGAGAACCTCTGTTCTGCAAGGCCTCCTCACTGCCTGAACCCCTTTTCCTCCAGAGGTGAAGTCCTGGAGCACCGCCCTGGCGGTGATGGGGAAAGGTTTTTCTGAAGCTGCCTTCACCACTGCCTACCTTTTCACGTCGGAGTTGTACCCTACCGTGCTCAGGTGAGGGGTCCCAGGCAAGTCACCTGGAGGGAGGGCTTGTTAGTCACAACTCTTATCAACACGCCTACATACACACACTGCACCCCAGTCCCTGTCGCCCATTCCTTACAGAGCTAATCAGAGCTGTTTGTGTTTGCCTAAGTCTGGGAGGAGGTGGGGCATTTAATCTTCTTTACTAAGTGACCTTGAGCAAGGTCAGACAACTTTTCTGGGCGTCCTTTAAAAGAAAACAGTCGCAAAAGGCCCCATCTGGGGCTTCCCTGGTGGTGCAGAGGCCCCATCTGTCCATCCCATCCTACTCAACACAGCCTAAGCAGAACTGCCCTTGGGTGTTGTCTCTGGACATAAGGCCCTGGCCCTTTCAGGTAGCTATTGACAGGTGGGGAGGAGATGGGTAGGCAGCTGGGCATGTTTAGAATGCCTTGTGTCTCCTGTAACATGGCAGGGTCTGTTCCAGCTGCTGACCCCTTCCTTTCACGCTACCCTTTCCCCATCCTCTTTCTGATGACTTTTTTTTTTCCTTCAGCAATACCTAATTGGTACTATCAGAATGGGGGCCCATCCTCTGGTGGGTGCTGGCTTGGGGGCCCCTGGCCTAGGGGTGGGTGGGAAGACCACCTGAAAGAAGACTCAGCTTTCTTAGCTGTCTGGGAAGAAGGGGGCACCAGGCCCTGCCAGCCCAGAAAGGGAGCCCCGTGAGGCATGACCGCAAGTAGGTGTGAGCACCAACCCCCTCCTCCATCCTCTCTCTCTGAGCAGACAGACAGGGATGGGGCTGACTGCACTGGTGGGCCGACTGGGGGGCTCTTTGGCCCCACTGGCAGCCTTGCTGGACGGAGTATGGCTGTCACTGCCCAAGCTCGCTTATGGGGGGATCGCCCTGCTGGCTGCCTGCACTGCCCTCCTGCTACCAGAGACAAAGCAGGCACAGCTACCAGAGACCATCCAAGACGTGGAGAGGAAGAGGTGTGTGCACAGGACTGTGTCTGTGTGAGCACATGCATGTGGGTATGGGTGCTCAGGTACCTGACACCTTAGGTAAGATTCAGAGAGGAAGACATGTCTGCACATGTGTGTCTGGTGCATGTATGAAAGTGTGCATGGGTATGTGACCTGAGGTATGTAAACTGCGTGTATAGAAGTGTACATGAGTCCATACCTGTGTGTGTGTCCGTCCAGGAAGAAGAGGATGTGTACACACACTCAGGTATGCCTACATGTCAGGGATGTGTCAAGCATGTGTGGGAGTCACTTGTGGGAGTACATGTGTTTGTATATCAAGAGCTGGGGGGAGGCCTAGGCCAGCCCTATGGGGCAGGCTGGGGTGGTAGGCTGGGAGGATAAACCCCACCATTGCTCATGACTCCTTCCTCCTCAGTGCCCCATCCAACCCTCAGGAGGAAGAGATGCCCATGAAGCAGGTCCAGGACTGAATGCAATCAGGGGCAGGCCCTCCATGGAAGTTCTGCAGCAGGGGCTGGGAAAATAGAAGGGCAGGCCCTCTGACCAGGGCTGGGGGCAGTGAGCCCCCTGTCCAGGGCTGGAGTTGCCCCCTCTCTGTGCTCATCCAGCCTTGACTATTTGGCCTCCAGCAACAGAGCAACTTCCCAGAATGCAGTGGGCTGCTGAGAATTCTGGCACCCCTCTCATGGCTGGGGGGATTCTGTAAATAAAGGTGCCCCTTGGGTTAGGGCAACAGTGAGGAGCTGTGGGATGAGCCCTGGATGGGAAGCCACTGAGTCTGGCCCTGGGTTCTGGTCCCAGCTTTGTCACTGATTTCTGGGTGACCTTGGGCATGTGGCTTTCCCTCTGTGGGCCTGTCTGGTCGTCTCTCAAATGGATAATGAAGCTTCTTAGCAGACCTCGGCGCAGGATCTATCTGCTCTCATGCTCAAGTGAGATGCTGAATAAGGTGCTTCCTCTAGAGATGGTGCTAAAGAAAGAACTGTCCTATGACAACTTCTGGTACCAACAGGGCTGGTGGGCATGCTGTCCACTGCGTGGTGCTGGGAGCTGCCCAGTGCCAGAGCCAGGGGACCAGGAGAACAGAGCTCTTTGTTCCCATGGCTGGCTTTGCTACCTCCCAGTCACTTTGCAGGGTAATGCATCCCCACACCCCTACACTCCCCACCCTCCAACCCACTGTCTAGGCCTCATGCCCAAAGAAGAGTTGAAGGCATGGGAGCTCACATTTTATTGGAGAAGCCAAAATAAACACAAGTTTTATGAGTACCTTGAAGTTACAGAATTTGCTGGGTCAAGGGATTGGGAAGACCAAGACACTAACCTTCAAATGGGGTGGCCTATGTCCCCTGACCAGATAGGAATGGGAAAGGAAGAAGTTGGCAGAGAAAGTGTAGACTCTGGTCTACCATGGAGCCTAGGCCCAGGCCGCCAGAATCACACCTTCTCCCACCCTCATGGGACTAGAGAATTCTGTAGCTTCCATTGGACCATGGAGAGGATGATGGGAGGCCTGAGTTAGGGTGACCTCTGCTATGAGCATCTCATTTGATCTCCACGGGGTCATAGATGTAGCAGCCCACATCACCAATGTTCACACCTGAGGGAGAGAGCCCCATCACCAAGGGCCTTGGGGCTGGGGAGGGTGCTGGGCTGAAGGCTGGAGGGAATTGGGAGGGGTCTGGGGTGTGTTTGACCACAGGGGAAGTTGTCCACACATCCCCACAGACCCACATGCCATACTTTAGGCCCATTGTCTGGGGTGGGGCTGCCCACCTTTGGGGCCAAACAGGTAGCCATAGCAGGGGATGTGGCAGTAGGGGACGCCGTCATGCTGGGACACAGAGAGAAAGAGAGACATCTCAGCTTGGCTCTTTTCCCATCTCCAGCCTCCCTCCTCCCAGCATAATCACCCACCCCTGCCCTGCTCACCTCAGCGTGACTCCCAGCAGTCAGGGTCTTCCGGCACCGCTGGCACCTCAGACAGGGTCGGTGCCAATTTCTGCCCAAAGACATCACCTTCTCAGCTGGTGGGGGAGAGATGGTAGTTCAAGGGGCAGGGCAGGGAGACCCACTTGCCTTGTACCACCTCCCTGCCCTTTGATGCCCATCCTGCACCCCTCTCTCCTAGCTTTCTGTTGTCACTTACCGAAATAGACGGGTTCCTTACAGCCAGGGCACAGCGAGGTCTCCCCAGTGAACGTCTTCGTGTGGGGAGGGCCTTTAAAGGGAAGAGGCCCCCGCTAGGGCTGAGGTGGAGGCCAGGCCTAAACAGGGCCCATCAGCCCTGCCCTGCATATGGCACTGTCCTCTTCCAAAAGCCATGCTCATCCCAGAGCCTCCCACCCGCATGGACATGAGCCTGCCTTCCTCAGGCAGAGCTGAGTCCCCTCTGACTCCACTTCCTGCCCCATCCCTACCTGCAGGAGGGACCACCTGCTTCCTTCTCAACCTCCCAGGGGCTCAGGTGCCCACCAGCCCAACCCCGTCAGCAACTCAATCCTCAGGAAACCTGAGCTGATATAGGAGCTGGCCAGGGCAGGGGTGTCAGGTGTTGGGGAGCACAATGTCACTGCCCACTCCAGGGGATGGAGGAAGGTACAGGGAGAGGGGAGAAGTGGAAGAAATGTGAGGGGCTGGCCCATCTCAATGACCCCTTACTCTAGGTCATTCCTTCCATGGCCCTGGCCTGGGAGGGGCCCGGGTTCCAGGCCAGCTTTGCCTCTGACTAGCTGTGTGACTGCACAAGGTCATTTGCCCTCTACAGACCTCAGTTTTCTCACCCGTAAAGTGGGGGTGATAATGCCACCTGCCCGATTTACCTCTTACTCAGCAGCTGACAGGAGGAAACATCAAAAAAGGGGCCACGGAGAAGAGAAGTCTTTGCCATGAACAAAGTTGTAGGAATGTGAAGCAAAGGACTAGGTGGGATACTGCCACCTGGTCCCCATCCCCTGTTCCATCCTGGGGAAGGGTCAGGAGGAGGAGTAGCTGGGGCTCGATCTCACTTACTTTTCTTGCCCTGGGGGAGGCCAGTCCTGGGCCTGGGGGGGCTGAAGCTGCTGGGGCTAAGAGGAGTAGCGCTGGCAGGGGTGGGGGTGGGGGAATTGTAGAGGTAGGAGCCCACACCACCAATGTTCACCCCTGCAGAGAGAAGAGGGGAGGTCAGGCTTGAGCCTCCAGCTCTCAGCCACATGGAGGGTTCTGCAGTCCCCTGGCCCCTTCCAGGCTGGTACTTACCCCTGGGTCCAAAGAGAGCCCCATAGCATGGCTTGTGGCAATACGGCCTTCCGTTGTGCTAGGCACAAGCAGAGGGAAGAGGACTGCTTAGGGCCCAAGGGGGCTCTCCTGTGCCCCACAGGCTTTTCCCCAGGACAGGCTGCCAGGTGTGTCTGTCTACTGGCCTGGGCTGCGGGGGCTGGGAGCAGTGAGGGGTGGGCTGGCATGCCGGAACTGCCATTGTGGTCAGGGAGACAGGGAAAGAGCAGGTCAGGAAGCAGTGCTGCTTCCCTCCCCCACCTGACGAAACGCATGGGATCCACCAGCACAATTCAGGCTCCCCACATGCTGGCTGGTGTGGTGCCTATCGGGTAGGTGATCTTGGGAGTTGGCTGCTGAGGTTGCCTTTGGTGGGCCAATGGGGCTGAAACCGGGGGCTGGTGACTCGGCGACAGTGACAGACACAAGGCTGTGCACCCTAGCCCGGCCTCACCTCTGCATGCCCTCCTGGGGACAGGACGCTGTGGCAGTGCTCACATTTCAGACAGAATGGGTGCCAGTTCTTGCCCAGGGAGCTCACCTTCTCTGCTGTGGGGGACAAGGTGCAACCGGGCAGAGCCAGGCCAAGCACAAGGCGCCCTCCTTTCCCCCCTGTTCCCCCCCACCGTGATTCCTAGAGACGATGGGGAGTGTCTCCGGGAGGCCAGTTCCATCCCGCCCGAGTGCTGTGCACCCCATAGGTGGAAAAGGGGGCTGGGACCACACCGTGGCCAGCTCCTTGCGTCCTCATGGAGCCCAAAGGCTCTCACTCGCCCCGTCTTCTCCCCTTCCTCCGCCCAGGCCTCACCAAAGAAAACGGGTTGCTGGCAACGTGGGCAGGTCCAGCTCATGGCTCCGCTCTGAGCAGCCGGCGCCGCACACTGCACACTGTGGTCAAGTCCTCCGGGGTTCAGTTCCCGCCCCCTTCGCTGGCCCCTCCCATGGCTCAGCCTTGAGCCTCTTTGGGCTGAATCCGCTGCTCCTCCGTTCCCACTGGCTGCCAGAAATTTAGAACCACTCCACCTGGGGAACGCAGGCAAATTTGCTGTTACTTCCAAACACTGAAGTATCAGACCGGTGGACAGGAGAGAAGATCCTGAAGCTAGACTGGGAGGGGAGGGAGTAATGAAGACGCCTGGAAGGGTGGCACTAGTTCCTGGCTTGGTACAGAGAGGAAAACTGTTCAGAGTGTAGACGCCATGAAAACACCATTATTTCCCCAAATCGAGGAGTTAGGCATTCTTTGAAATGGTTTCATTCCGCCTTCTCCGTGGCAGATGGTTAAGAGCTACGGAATCTGGAGCCCATCTCTGTTACTTACTCATTCTTTGGCTTCAGGCAAATTACTTAACCTCCGTTTTCTTATCTGTACAATGAGTAAAGTAATAAGTTTCTCCCTCATAGGACTGTGGTGAGAATTAGATAAGTTAATACTTGCAAAGTGCCCAAACAGCACGTGGCACCTAAATGCTATAAAAGCAGTAACTATCATTATGATGGATCCCACAGTGAACCCAAGACTCAGTCTGGAAGCCCCCAAGCGGGGTCTGCATACTATGGTTTGCTCATAAAATTATAATGCTTATTTTTTAAATTTAAAAGTATAATTCAGACACCAATTACATATTCCTAATTTGGTTTAAGATGTTTTAATATTTGTTAAAAGTAGCTCAGCAATGCTTCAAAGGACACTCCAAGAAACATAGACCCACAGAATGAAAGAAAATATTTGCAAACATGTATCTGACAAGGGTCTAGTAATCAGAATATAGAAAGGATTTTTACAACTCAACAATAAAAAGACAACCCAATTAAAAAATGGGAAAAGAATGTGAATAGAGATTTTTCCAAAGAAGATATACAAAGGTCAACAAACACATGAAAAGATGCTCAGCATCATTTGTCATTAGGGAAATGAAAATCAGTAACACAATGAGGTAATAGTATACACCTACTAGAATGGCTATAATAAAAAAAGATGAGTGTTAGTGAGGATGTGGCAAAATTGGATCCCTCATACAATGCTGATGGGAATGTAAAATGTGTAGCCCTTTGAAAAATAGTCTGGCAAGTCCTCAAAAAGTTAAAACTTAGAGTTACCATATGACCAAGCAGTTGCACTCCTAGGTGCAACCGTCCACACACACACACAAAAAGCATATGTCCACACAAAAACTTGAAATGAATGTTCATAGTATTGCTATTCACAACAGCCAAAAGATGGAAAAACCCAAAGCCCATCAACTGATGAATGGATAAATAAAATGCGGTCTATCTATGATAATGTATTATTTGGCCATAAAAAGGAATGAAGTACTGATGCATGCTACAACATGAATGGACCATAAAAACATTACATTAAGTGAAAGAAGCCAGACACATAACACCACATATTGTATGATTCCATTTATGTGAAATGTCCAAAAAAGGGAAATCCATAATGACAGAAAGTAGATTAGTGGTTGCTAGGGGTTTAGGGGAGGGACAATTGGGAGTATCTACTAATGAGGACCAAGTCTTCTTACAGGAGAAATGAAAATGATCTGGCATTAGTGGTGATATTTGCACAACCTTGTGAATATACTAAAAATCGTAGCTTTGTACACTTTAAAAGGGTGAAATTTATGGTATGTGGATAATGTCTTAATAATTATGCCTGAGGGGAACTACTTTTTTTAAAAAAAGGTAGCTCAGTGGACTTCCCTGGTGGTCCAGTGGTTAAGACTCCACACTTCCAATGCAGGCACCATCAGTTCGATCCCTGGTCAGGGAAGTTCCTCATGCTGTGAGGTGTGGCCCCCCCGCCCCCCAAAATAAAAAAACAACAACAAAAAAAGGTAGCTCAGCATATGAGGGGCAGAAGAGAGGCCTTGATTACTTTGTGCCAGGGCCCCAGCAGAGGAGACAATTCCTCGATGAAGTATCATGGTGAAATGAAGAGTTTTCCGGGAATAAGTTCCTGTGTTTTGTCAAGTCAGTTCAGAAATGGCTGAATGAGGCGTGTACTAAACTGGGTTGCAGCGCTGTGCCCTGCTAGGTGAAAGGAGTCCTATTTGTGTCTTAGGAGTTGGAGATCCTCTCTGGACTTCAATCCCCTCAGATGGGCAATGGGGATGGGACTGGTGTCTCTGAACTTCTGCTTAACACTCCTGTTTCCTCACTTGTCTCCATGAGTACTTTTTGCTTCTAACAACACTTGCTTTATCCTCCTTGATGACTTCTGAAGGTGGAAGGCTTGCACATTGTGAAATGAACTTTTCTACACTTTCTCATTATTTGTTTGTTTGGGGGAACATTTCAAGATCCTTAGTGTTATAACTGTTTCTGGAAGGGATTCTTCTTTAACGAACTTGAAAAGTACTAGTTTTAGCCTCCACTGATATTTTACTCTCGTGTTTCTGCCTCTCATGTGTTTCTTCTTCAAGACGGCAGCTCAAGTTTCACTGCCTCTTGCTCTCTAAGGCTCACACGAAGAAGGTCCACATTAGGAGGCTGGGAGGACTTCACTGTTGTATCTATTCTTGGACATGCCGCCTCCTTTAGGAAGGCTAACTTCATCTGTCCAAGGATCTATCCTCAGAATTTCCAGGCCACATCAAATAATCCTTTTCTAAGGTTCCCCACCTCTATCTGCATTCGATCGCCTTGTGCCCATGCCTCAGCCTCTTAGTTGGGTCATCTTTACCCTGGCATCCAGCACAGGGCCCCATATAAATAAACAAAGACTGAAGTGTTTACTCCTCTCCATCTTCTGTGGCCTTCCAATATTGCACGGCCACAACAAACACAGTATGCCTCATCTTTTCTATGTCAGTGCTTATGAAAGACTAGTTGAGGCTCCTCCTTTTCAAATATTTGCCATCCATTTACAGGTACAACAAATCACAGTATTCCACTCTTCTTCCTTGCCTGGCTTCCATTATTCTGACTCTAACCCAAGAGTCTTTTTTTTTTTTTTTTTTTGGGTTCCGGGGCCCTCCCCTTTTGGGGC
>NW_020175393.1:9776980-9817101 GCF_003031525.2 Neophocaena asiaeorientalis asiaeorientalis
TTTTTTGCGGTACGCGGGCCTCTCACTGTTGTGGCCTCTCTCCCGTTGCGGAGCACAGGCTCTGGACGCGCAGGCTCAGCGGCCATGGCTCATGGGCCCAGCCACTCCGCGGCATGTGGAATCTTCCCGGACCGGGGCACGAACCCGTGTCCCCTGCATCGGTAGGCGGACTCTCAACCACTGCGACACCCGGGAAGCCCCTAACCCAAGAGTCTTTGTAAAGAATGTTAACAGGGAGAATTAACATCTCTGTAGGAATGCGTTTGCAGTCACTAACAGTGGCTGTTTTGAATACTTTGTGTGACTAAAACCTCTAAAATGATGTTTTAACAAATACCACAAATGGATAAGTCCAGTTGAGTGTAAGTATTGCCTACTCAGTTGAGAGGGTGTAGTTTATATCATCTCTTATAAGAGGCAGACCCCTCTTTCATAAAGATAACTATTCCCTTGGTGCCCCACCCCACTTTTTTCCTGCACAGACCTCTGTCACAGTATCTGTAATGTTGTGTTACACTTATTTACTTTTCTAACTTTCTTCAGTTAACAGGATTGATTGAGACTTACTTATCTGTGTATCTATAGTATCAAGTATAGTGGGGGTGCTCAGTAAATGACAGTTACTACTACTATTATTAAAATCTTCCACTAACACTCTTCATGTTTTTATTGTCAGGTACATATATGTTTTAGATTGTTGTATTTTCTTGATGAATTGACCCTTTTATTGTTGTTCTTAGGCTGAAGAAACAAGCTTTTCAACTCTAGGTGAGTGGTAGTGGGAGATAATGGCCTTAAATACCTGGAGGACTGTCACATGGAAGAGGCATTAGGGGTACTACCAAGACCCCTGGATAGAAGTCACAGGGAAGCAGATTTGGATTCAGTCCACAAAAAGAACCTTCTAATAGAGCCAAATATGCAGTGACTGCTTCAGAAAGCAGTGAGCTTCCTGTCTCTGGATGTTATAAGTAATGCCGGAGAACAAACCAACTAATTGTCATTGTTGCAGAAGGAATGCAAGCATCATATACAGACAAATCTTTAAGGTTTCTTCACAATTTGATGATGTATTATTTTGTGATTCCATTCCCCAAGAGAGTTTGAAATCTGTGTTAGCAAGAGAGCATTGCTAAAATAGTGACAGCTACCACCTATGGAATGCCAGTCGTAGGCGTTATACTTATTACTTCTGATCCTACAAAACCTGATGAAGGATTTAAACATTACATTACCAACTGTACAGAAAAGGAAAGTGGCTTGGAGAGGTTAAGAAATGGTTCAACACCATACAGACCCTCATGCGTTGTGACTCTTGAACTCATACTTTTTCTACTTGATGCTCCGAAGCATGGTTTCTGCTAAGCTACCCATGTGTTTCAGTCTGAAAGGATACTACTCTTGTCTGTACAGCATCTCTGTACTAATTGATAAGAAGGCCTATCCACGTAAATAATGGGTTGAGATACAAGAGGCAGGGAAACGTCATTAAAACTTTTCCATGGCTTCTCGGTACCCTCAAGATAAAGTTTTTAACTTGGCTCTAGGACCCTCCACCTTTCCAGTCTTCTAAGCCATTTCTCCTGTTGCCTCAACCTCTGTAATTTCAGTAAATGAGCTTCTTAAATCTGCCAAGTTCTTTCCTGCCTCGGGGCCTTTGCAAAAGCTATCTTTTTTCTGGGAACTTGCTTCTCCAATATCTTCATCTCACTAATTCTGCTCCCTCCCCTCACCTATTCAATACCAGGCTATTGGCCCCAGGCACTCCCTCCTATAGCATCTTGTGCTGGGAGTAAAGGGGGTAAAATCTATGACAGCTGTGTTTTCCCTGCCTGAGTGCTGAACCAAATGAGGGAAAAAGTCAAATGGAGACCCCAGGATAAAAGCCCGAGTTTGTAGCTTAGTGGGAGGGTAAAACAGGTCTGCCAACTTCCCACCCACCTCCCCCGCCACATTCTAGGCTTTGTGTACCTCATTACTCTGTGAGCCCTATGAGGGCAGGGACCAGGACTGTTCTGCCAACCACTGCATATGCTTCCAATGCCTTGCTCAATCTCTAGCACATGGTGCTCAATAAAAATTTGTTGGTGAATGAATGTTAAATTTTGCACACAAGTCCCCCTCAAGTGTGAGTAGATGAGGACCAGTGGGAGAGATGTGCGATTACGAGTGGACTGGTAGGGGTTGAGAGTTTTGTTATAACAAAAGCCCTGGAGCAAGGGGAGCTCAGTTGTCTAGGAGTAGACTCAGGAGTTTGTTTCTTAATATACATGAGGATCAGCATGTATGATGCAAAATGGAATACGATTTAAACTGATCCTGATTATAAATACTAGGAGACTAATACAGTAAAAAGAACTGAAAATTTGCTTTGGCAGCAAATCAGTCCCACTTTACAGTCATTCACAAGAACTTACTAATTAAGCCTAATTAGCATGTAGCACAATTATGCCTATCATTAAATATATGGCAAAAGAGAGAATGAGGGAAAAGTGTTGTGTAAACTGTAAAGCACCTTACAAATATGGCTGCTATCATGTGTCAGGTTGGCACTGCAGTGAGTTTTGATTATAACTATAAATTCCACTCATTTTATACCTTTGTAGATTTGTTCAAGTACATGGCCATACGCTTGTCACTTTAAGGCATTATCAAAATTTGTATCTATGGATGACTCTTAAAAGGTGTCACTCAGTTCTGTATGTTAATGAAAAATCAGTCTTACCTCTTTATTGTTGTGTTTCTCCACCTTTATTACCCATAACCCTTGTGCTTTCTCACTCCATGTTTTGAATATCCCCTACAACTAGTAAGTTTTACTTTCTATAGTTTATGAACAAAAAATAAAAATAGAAACATACACACAAAACAAAACCAGACTGAAATGCTTTCTTAAAATACACTAATCCTCCCACCTGTAGATAATTGCTGCTGTATAATCACACATTATTTATGGCTCTTGCAAGAGTCTGTCCGATATTTCCCTTGTTTCCCAGCATCAACTTGCCATCATATGAACCTGTTGAGAGCACTCTGTATTAGCTACTTGTGGTTAGCTGCTTAGGGCTATTGAGTGAGCTACATTTTGTGATTCAGTGGTATCAGCTGGACTAATTCAGAATCAAGACTGCTGGAAAGGACTTTTTACCCCTTCACCATGTGTGCCTTCAACCTATGCTTGTGAAGATATCAACAACGGCTTTAAATGATGGTTTTCCATGCAAAGATGGATTTGGCCTCTCAAGTATCACTTGGGAATGTGTATTTCATCTGAAAGTATATTTTAGAAAATGATCTCCAAATAATTTGCAGCATGAAAAATGTATCCATATTCTGGAAACTGAGAGAAGAATAAGAGTGAAACTTGGTAGTCAGCTTACTTATAAATCTGATAGATGGTGACAGTGCTCCTTGGTGGAAACTACCAGCAACTTCCTCATCTTCTTACTAAGGTCTGGGGGGTAATTTTTTTTTTACAATATACAAGAATAGTCCTTCCATGTCACGAGACTATGTAATAAGACTAAAACAGTTTAATCTTATGAATTCAGACAAATGCAAATGCTTACCTTTTTATAGAGGAGTCTTTCAGTTCCTCTATGAAGCTCAAGGTCACAGAAGCAGAAGCCATGTTCTAGCCTCTTCCCAACTCCAAAACAATTGGGCTTTCTCTCTTCTCCTGAGCTTTTGGAACAGGCAGAACTGTAAGATCTTTATTTCTAATCTCTTACTACCCCATACCCTCACCACCAAGAAAAGGGCAGCAATTACTAGTATCTTAGTGGGGATAAGAACCTGAGCACCATCTTTTGATAAAAAGCCACAAAGAGGGAAGGCTACAAACAAAGAAGGCACTGAATCTTCGCAGCTCTATAGGGGACATTTTATTTTCTACTTAGAAAGCATTTCCTTTGGAGAACTTCATCTTCCCCCACTGCACATTAATTCAACTTAGTCTAGATTCCTCATTAGGGTAGACCCTGTCTTCCCAGGGTGAGCTTATGACCAGGGCCTGGTCTGGATACTTCATCCACCTGGTCACAGTAATTGTTCAGAGAGAGAAATGTGGCCCAAGTCACACTAATCAACATCCTCCCTGAGATTTTTTTGGTGCTATAAGGAAAGATACACCTCATTTTCTAGACAGAGGCCTATAAGAACCATGGCAGCTTGAGCCTGCAGGTGCTAACTTGCATCTGAGTGGAGAGAAAATAAGAAGTTAAGCGGAGCTGAGGAAATGGGGAACAAAGAGGCCTGATGACATCTCTGACCTCCTGGATCTAATTCTGACTCGGTTTCCCAATTACCAAACCACAAATTACCACCTATTCATTTTTTTTTCTTAAGCTTGTGTGAGTTTAGTTTCTGTTACAACCAAAAGAATCCTAATTAATACAATATGTACCTTTATACAGACAGAAGTGCTTCTTCTTGTGTTTAAGAATTACATCATGTTGTGTAAAGTTCTGAAACCGTAGGTAGTTTTATACACACATTTTCTTTTTTCTTTTTTTTTTTTTTTTCGGTACGCGGGCCTCTCACTGTTGTGGCCTCTCCCATTGCGGAGCACAGGCTCCGGACGTGCAGGCTCAGCGGCCATGGCTCACGGGCCCAGCCGCTCTGCGGCATGTGGGATCTTCCCGGACCGGGGCACGAACCCGTGTCCCCTGCATCGGCAGGCGGACTCTCAACCACTGCGCCACCAGGGAAGCCCAATATACACACATTTTCTTAATGCATGATTTTCAGGATAACGTTGTAAGAAAAAGACTAGAAAATAATATGTAAGAAATGGATCTTAGACAAGTAATCCAATTAAAAATGGGCAAAGGATTTGGACAGTTCTCCAAAGAAGATATACAAATGGCCAATAAGCACATGAAGAGATGCTTGACATCATTAGTCATTAAAGAAATGCAAATCAAAACCATAAGGAGATACCACTTCATACCCACTAGGATGGCTATAATTAAAAAAGAAAAACAGAAAATAACAAGTGTTGGAAGGATGTGGAAAAAATGAAACCCTCATATTCCTGGTAGGAATATAAAGTGGTACAGCTGCTGTGGAAAACAGTTTGTTTGACAGTTCCTCAAAAAGTAACATATTGTAATGTCACAGAAATGGCACCGCAGAGATCTACAAGAATCAGTTCCTCCACTGAGGCTATCATTAAGCTGGCAAAAACTGACAGAATCAACTTTTTCAGAACTCTGGAATCTAATAAAAAACTTACAGTGGAGTCCAACCAGTGGTGTGCTTAATGAAAAAAGCAGCTGCAAAATTTCAGTAACAAAGCATTGTAGCATTTTTGCTTACCCATCTAACATCCCCCATTCCGCAGCTTGGAGGTGGCCATTGGGACAGCAGCCCATATTCCTGGTGTGGCTTGCGGGTGCCAGGGGAAGACAATATGCACCTTGTTCTCAGAAGATTGTAGCTGTGAATCTTGCCCTGTCTAGCGGTTCCCCAAGGAATCTGTGCTGAGGCTGACCTTGTTTTGCCCCCCTCAAGCTGGAGCAGCTTTCAAAGCATCCATTGAAAGCATTTAAAGACATATACTACCAGTGGCTGCACAGAGAAAGAAACAGCGAATGGAACAAGCATCAGACAGATCTAAAAGTCTGGAAAGGAGGAGTCTGAGGAGGAAGATACATGGGGAAATAAGAACTCTGAAGGGCTACCATGTGTATGGGGAAATCCAGCATGTAAAGTATATGCCCAGAGACAGATGAGAGTTCAGAAAAGACCTGAGAGGACCCTAGGCTTGCACCTTTGGCTGAACTTTGGGTTCCACGCAGCCAGGAGGTGAAGGCCAAGGCAGAGTTTTAGGCAGATTGGCTTAGCATTGAAGTGGTGCCCCAGGTCAGTGCCTGCAAAGACCAAGAGAAGTGGGTTTTTTGTCTGTTTGTTTTTGTTCATTTTTTCACTCCAGGCATTTAAGGAAATCTCTGTCAGGTCACTGACTGCTGAGATACTGGAACAGAGATTTAAGGACCAAACACAAGCATACAGTCTTAGCAAAAATAGTTTGGAAAAGTCAGTAAACAAATGATGACTACAGACTTCAATAATCAACAACAGCAAAACTTGGGAGGGGGATCTGACTCCCAGATTGACACATCATAATATTCAAAATGTCCAGTTTTAAACAAAAAATCACAAGGTATAAAAAGAATAAAGTATTGTTCATTCACAGGAAAAAAGAAGTTTATAGAAACCATCACCAAGGAAGCCCAGACACTGGACTTATTAGACAAATATTTTAAATCAAATATTGACATAATTGAAGGGGAAATAGACAGTTCTATGATAACAGTTGGAGATTCCAATACTCCAATAATGAATAGAACATCTAGACAGAAGTTCACTAAGGAAACAGACGACTTGAACAATACTAAATTAACTAGATCTAACAGACATACAGAATACTTTATCCCCAAACAGCAGAATACCCAATCTTCTTAAGCTCACATAAAACATTCTCCAGGATAGATCATATGTTAGGCCACAAAGCAAGTCTTGTACATTTAAAAAGATTAAAATCATACAAAGGATCGTCTCCAACCACAATGAAATAAAGCTAAAAATCAATAACAGGAGGAAAACTGGAAAATTCACAAAATGTGGAAATTAAACAACACACTCTTAAAGAACCAATGGGTCAAAGAAAGATTCAAGAGAGAGATTATAAAATACTTTGAGATGTGTGAAAATAAAAACACAATATATCAAAATGTATGGGGTACAGTGAAAACAGTGCTCAGAGGGAAACTATAGCTGTAAACATTTTTAAAAAGAAGATCTCAAATCAACAACCTAACTTTTACACCTTGAGGAACTAGAAAAAAACGGAGCTAACAAAAACAAGTGAAAAGACAACCTACAGAATGGGAGAAAATATTTGAAAATATTTGGTAAAGATCTAGTATCTAGAATATCTAAAGAATTCTTGGGGCTTCCCTGGTGGAGCAGTGGTTGAGAGTCCACCTGATATAATTCTACAACAAAAAGGCAAACAACCCAATTAAAAAATGGAAAAGGACTTCACTAGACATTTTTCCAAAAAAGATATAAAATGGCCAAAAAGCACATGAAGAGATGCTCAATATCATTAGTCATCAGAACCACATTAGTAAATCAAAACCACAATGAAATATTGGGATGGTTATAATATATGAAAAAGGAAATTAAGTATTATGAATATGGAGAAACTGGAACCATCATACATTTTACTGGAAGGGATGTAAAATGATTCTGGTGCTGTGGAAAACAGTTTGGTGGTTCCTCAAAATGTTAAACATAGAATAACCATATGACCCAGAAATTCCACTGCTAGGTATATACTGAAAAGAACTGAAAATAAGTACTCAAACAAATACTTATGCATGAATGTTCATAGCATACTAGGCACAATAGCCAAAAGGTGGAAACAACCCAAATGTCTATCAATGAATTAATGGATAAATAAATTGTGGTATACACAGACAATGGAATATTATTTAGCCATAAAAAGTAATGGAATACCTATACTTGCTATAGCATGGATGAACCTCAGAAACATTCTTCTAAGTGAAAGCAGATAGAAAAGGTCACTGATTTTATGACTCCATTTATATGAAATGTCCAGAATATGTAAATCCACAGAGACAGAAGGAAGACTGGTGATTGCCAGGGTCTGTGGGGAGGTAGGAATGGGAACTAACTGCATAAGGGACACAGGGTTTTATTTTGTGGTGGTGAAAATGTTTTAGAACTAGACAAAGGTTTCGGTGGCACAACACTGTGAATGTACTAAATGCCACTGAACTGTTCACTTTAAAGTGGCTAACTTTATGTTATGTGAATTTCAGCTCCATAAAACAAAAACAAAAAGCACCTGAGATAGCAGTTATATTTCAGGAAAGTAGTGACTGCAAGAGAACAGGAGAGGGGCTTCAGGGCTGTTGGTCACATTCCATGTTTTGATTTGGGTGTTGGTTACCCGAAGTGTTACACAAACTGTTCACTGTGTGAAAAGTATTGAGCTTAACACTTGTGTGTGCTTTTGTTTTGTAATATGCACCTTATACTTTAATACAAAATTATATTTTTTAAAAAGTTAGAGTTGTCATGACCCAGTACATACCCAAGAGAATTGAAAAGTATGTCCACACAAATACTTGTACACAAATGTTCACAGCAGCATAACAACAAAAAAGTGGAAATAATCCAAATGTTTACCAACCAATGGATAAACAAAATGTGTTTATATCTATACAGTGGAATATTATTCAACTATAAACAATGAAGTACTGATACATGGTACAACATGGATGAATCTTGAAAATGTTAAGTGAAAGAAGCCAAACACGAAAGACCACATATTATACGACCCCAGAATTGTCCAGAATAGGTAAATTCATAGAGACATAAAGCAGACTGATGATTGCTGGTGGCTTTGGGGTAACTGGGAATGTCTGCTAATTGCGTTTTTTAAGTGGGGTGATGGAAATATTCTGGAATTAGATAACAGTGATTGTTGCACAATCTTCAACACACTCTTCTTACACACTTTAAAATGATGAATCTTATGTGAAATTTAATGTTATATGAATTATATTTCAATAAAAAAGTAGATTTTAAATATTTAATCATTCATAGTGTATGTGAACTCTAGCATATCAAATTTTAAAAGTCCAAAGGGAAAAATATTATTCTACAAAATATTTCCTTTCCCTCTGCCCATGCCCGAAATCAGCACATCTCAAAGGTGGACTCCAGACATTACTGAAGAAGGGAGGTATAAGCAGCAAACCAGGGGCTGGTAGGTAGGTGAGTCACATTTAGGAATAAAAGCTGTGACCAACACCCTTGATTGTCCGTGAGCAGAGGAATGTGGTAGCTGATGAGAAACAGATCTTGGACTGGAGCAAGGGAGAGAAAGTAGTGGTGACAAAGTGTTGGCAGCCCTGGCACCAGGCTGCTTTCCATTGCTTCATCCACAGGGTCATGCCTGAGGAATGAGTAGTCATTAACTGATATAAGCTCAGCAAAAAGAGGCCCTGAGATACTTCTTACCCCTTACTTCTTCCTTCTTATTCTGTCGATGGCTTTGATTGTATATTATGCAGTTCTTTATATTTATAGTGTTACGAGTAGTCCCAAAAGTTACCCAAACCACAGATTTATTTGGGCAGTAAAGCAGACCTCCAGTACTCTAAAAGTGCCAGCATTTACAAATCAGAAATAAAACTAGGTTAACAGTTTTAAGGGTAAATTTGGAGTTGGGGCAGCTCAGATTTAAATAAATCTCAGAGTTTAAAGGACTTAAAGGTCAGGTTCTCATCCTCACTGTGTTCCTGAGCCCAGTTCCAAAGCACAAAAGGGCGTAAAAGACACACCTACTGGCTTTTTAGATGAACAGAGAGTAAGGTGTTTCCTTGGTATTTTGAAATGCTTGCCTGTTTCTGTGTACCAAAAGTTCTGTGTGTAGAAGAGGTAGTAAGACTGAATGGAAACTGCAAGACAGCTGTCTTGAAGTCTGAAATCCCAGGATTTTTCAAACACATCCTTTGTGATTGTCCCCCCTTCCCTGAGACTCCTTTGTCTATTTATACCCCACTCCTCTAAGGACATACCCAATTTTTACCCTGATTCTTGTATGGACCAGGTAGGAAGGCTAAAGCCAAGACAGGAGATGTTTTACTAGCTGGGAGCATTGGGCTCAGGGCCCAGGAGGGATAAGAAGATCTGAATTCCACAGCTTTAACGTGAGTATCGTGGCACAGAATGAGAGATGGAAGTTAGGAGACAATTTGAGATGAGGAGTGGAAAGTTTAAAATATACACCTTCTATGCCTATCCTCATCTTGTTCCTCCTCTACCGGTACAAAGATATAGACATACATAAATAACATATTCGCTCACCCAACTCACCACTTCCTGGCAGCTAAAATAACAGAGCCTTCTCCATAACCCATTCCTGCCCCAGCAACCATACCCACCTTCTGGAAGTCAGACCCTAGAGGTGACTGCCCTTTGGCCCCAAGGGTACTCATCATTTCTGTGGCTTCTATCCCTGTCTCCCTGGGGTAAAAATGTCTTCTGCAGTCCTTCCTTCTAGAAATATGAAGACTTCTGCAATTGCTCCTGAAAAGAAAGGAAGATAGGTGGGTTAGAGTCGGTAAATGTCATCATAATCATCCTTATGTAGGTATACCGGCTATGGGAGGGCTGGATTGAACTTTAGGAGGGGCGAAGTATCGGAGAGATGAAAGAAAACAGTACCAGAATATGCTTGATTTAATTTTTTTGCTATCTTCCTCTACTGTAACGTAACTCTGTCTCTATTGCTTTGGCCGCGCTGTGTGGCATGCAGGATCCTAGTTCCCCAACCAGGGATAGAACCCCTGCCCCCTGCAGTGGAAGCGCGGAGTCCTAACCCCTGGACCGCCAGGGAAGTCCCTCTGTCTCTTTTTTTACTCTGCTCTTTCACTTCTCTTAAACATGCTCATTTCCCTTGTTTTCTACAAAACACTTTTCTTGTCTGATGCTCCATGAGTGGAAGGAATAAAAGCCTGTAAAGCTTTCAATCAATACATCTAGATACGAGTTATCTTCTGTCTTTCTGCATGCAACAAAGACTTTGTGGTATCTTTTGTGTACCTGCATTAAAGTAAGCTTTGTGAAGACAGGTATCTTGATTTATATAATGTCCAAGTGCTTGTACAGCATGAATGGAAATGCATAACCAGCTCCACAGAGGTAGGAGCTAGAGAAAGGGAAGAGGAGGAGAGGAAGATGAGTGGTATTCTTGAACGTATGTAACCTAGCCTTGATGGGAGTAGAGGAATTTAGGAAATCTTGAGGGAAAAGCAGCAAGACCTATTTGTAATAATGGAAAACTGATGTGAGGAGTGGAGACAGAGATGCACTGAGCGGAAAGAGATACAACTTTAAAAAAAAACACTATTTTTTAATACATGAAAGTATACAGAAGAGAAAAAAAACCGGTCTGTAATTCCACATCACCAGATAACCCCTACTGACATAAAAATTTCCTATATGTGTGTGTACATATTTTATGTGTATAAAATATTTGTATTTTATACAAAATGCATTTTCATGGTCTGAATATTCAAACAAAAAGGATAAAAAATAAAGAGTGAAAGCATCACTCCTTCCTCTTCCAAAGGCAACTTTTTTTGGTTAATTTTTTGGTTTCCTTCCAGAAATAAAACTGATGGCTTGATTTACAGTTTTGATGACATGACGAGGATGCTGGGCCATGAAAAGTTGAATTACTCCTTCAGCTACATCAGAGGGATTTGGGGTTTAATTTACTTCAACATGCCTATGAAATCTGGCTGGAAGGAGAAAGGGAGCCATCTGAAAATCAGAGTCCCCAAAGCCTTTTACTGCTAACTCTAAAGTCAGTGTACCCCTACCCTTCCTATCCTGTTTTTCTTCTAGGAGCTTCAGGGGCAATGTGTCCCCCTCCTGGCCTGGCACCACTATTCCAAATGCTGTTGAAATGAAGGGGCCACGGGCAGCCTTGATATGCACTCACTGCTATAGACAGTGCCTTGTATACAAAGATCTAGGACAGAAGCAAGAGGACAGCTGGCTTCTGCAGTATTAAGCACCCAGCAAATACAATCAGCAATTTACAGCTTTTACTCACTTATAAATTGCTAAGTATTCACAGTTAATTAAAAAAATAGCTACTATTACCACACTGATTCTTTTAATGAATTTTTATTGAGCACTCTTAATGTGCCAGGCAACAGTGCACTGTGAATACAATGATGAAAAAACAGTAAGCAAAGACAGACTTCCTGCTTTTGAGAGTTTATAATCTAGTTGGGGGGGGGATGGGTGGGAAGGACGCACATATTAATCAAAGAAACACATAAATGTAAAAGTACAACCACATTAAGTGCTACAATGAAAATGCACATGGTCCTTTGAAAGTGTACAAGGGCTTTTTCGTTAAAAATTAGACATTATTGTAAAATTAAACTCTAAAAGAAGAAATGTGCTCACAATCCCAAACTATTTTCATTTGTCCATATTCTCACAGAATTGTCAATGAATGAAGAGCTTGCTTAGGTTCTCCCCGGGCTTGGTAGGTAAGCGCTGTGAAAGTGAGAACCAGGGCTTTGGAATATGTATTTTCTAAAAAACCCACCTCACTTAGTTCCATAATTTATAGGCTGTCTCCATGATCCCACCTCCAGCTTTTTTTTTTTTTTTAAACACACTTAATGTCCCTACTGGATTCCTGTATCCTATACATCCAAACCCCGCATTCCCACTTCCCCATTCTTTTTCAGTCCCTTAACCTGGCAGTCTGATAAATGGACATATGCTCTGGCATGCTTTACTACCAAAACATTAGCTAACTTTTTGACTTGTTTTAGAGAGATGGAGTGGCATAGTGTAAAATGGGTATACTTAGCAGAAAGGTCACTAAGAGTATTATGTGTCCTGAAGCTAGCTGTGAAGAAAGAGGTTTATAAAGCAAGAGGCCTCCATTCACAAAGCCAAGGGGAAGTTTTAGGGGGTTACCTACATAACTTAGGTAAAACTTGGTGTTTGCCCAAATTTAAAACTAACTGCTGATCACCTGTTCTCACAATTGAGGGAGTCAAATAAAAACTGCTTCTGATGTTTGCAGAAATTTAAACCATAGTTATATGACACCAAAGGCCACATGTGAAGATTAGGGCCCACTCTTTGCATGTGCCTTTGTCTCCTAAGATGAAAATTTATTCAGCACTGTGATAGTACTGAAAAAGAAACAGGCCCTACCTCTAGGCGCTGGCAACTGGATTAGAGTTCTGCCCTTCCTTTCACACGGCTTCTCTAGATAGGCTCCAAAACCTGATCCCACTGATCAAAGAGGAAGCTAGCAACACTTCCCGCCCTAACTACAGAATCCTAAAAGCTCTCCCTCTGCTGGTTCAAGGCAAATATGAAGAACACTGTTGCTTCAACTCTTAGAAGTGGGCATTATTCTAGAAAAAGCCTAAGATGGGTAGGTGCCTTTGAGTTATCAAGAGAGTACAAGAGGAGCGGCTCTAAGTACTCCAGCCCGAGTTACTTGAATTAGTTCTGCCCTTCCTAGATTTTGCCTCTTTTCCCTTCTCCACCCTTCTCAAGTGGCCCTCTCCTAACCTAGAGAGTAAGATTCTGACTCCTTCTGAGACAGTGAGTTTAGGACTGAGATCTGGATAGGATTAACCCCTCTCCATGCTTACCCTAAACCCACCCGTCTCTCCCCAAAGGGAGGTGGAACTTACTAAGTGAACAGGCCTGAAAATGAGTAATAACTGGCATCTTAAAACTTTTATATTCTCTAAATTCCTGTAGATAGGCTCCTAGAATGGAGAGGGAGTAGCTCTCTGGAGAAACAAATATATCTCTGAAGCTCACCTGGGTTTACGTTCTGCTAAAGGGCATCTTCTGAGTCTGTCTATGGTTTCCAGGTCAGAAAGATGCACTGAACTTAGGCTTCAGCCTAAAAAGTAGACCTAAGAAGACTGCTCAGGATGGCCTGACCCTGTACACATTTGGTGTGAGATGGAGATAATGATCCTCCATATTAAAGAAAAAAAATACCCTATGGCACAGTGAGGCAAGGTAACTTGTCTAAAATCACAGCAAGGCAAATGGCCGAGGAACATCCAAGGACCTAACTATTCCAAATCTGTGCCCTTTCCACAAGATGAAGAAGGGAGGCCCGTACAACTTCTAAACTTCTAAATTAGTCAAGAAAAATAGCCTCCTCGCACTCAACCTAGGGATTCTGCAGCTCTGCACACAAGGAAACAGGAAAACGAGAGTTCTTAGGAAAAAGGATCAGCAACTTTGCATTATTTTTGAGGAGTGGGAGAATAAGACTCTGAAGCCTCTGTTGAGCCAGGTTATGAATTGCTGACAACAGGGGTATCAAGAGGAAACTGGGGCAGAGATTAGAAATGTAAGGACCAAGCTCCCTGATCCCAAGAGCACCCTCAGCAAGAACATGAGTATTCTTGGGGAGCTCAGTTCCCAGAGGAGCATCGGGAGAGCCAACATAAGGGTATATACAAAACTTCACAATAGAAAGATGCCAAAACCAGACCACTGGTGCCTACTCACTACCCAACCAGGAAGCACTGGGGCACAGACTATATAAGCTAACAAAAGTAGCCCTAACAACTGGGGAAAGAAGGGAGGGAGGGGGAGACAGGCAATAGGGCAGCAGCATTGTTCTAGTTTCCCTGTGGAGTTCAAATGTGTGTGGTTTCAAAACAAAAATCCAGAAAGAAACATGAGATTAATGCATTTATTCCAAGTAATTAATACATTAAAAATAAAGTTAAACTTGTCCAAGCCACTCATAAATCTTTAATCTTTTGAACAAAATGTACAACCCAAAACATCACACTATGGTGGAAATAACTTGGGAAAGGGAGAGGCAGAGGAAGGAATACATATGAGTGTGGGAAGAGAGAATGAGTCCAATCCCAAAGCAAGTTTCAGATCTTCTACCTCTTTAGAACAGAAATGGCTGCTAAACAATTTCACACAAAGTGTCAGTGGATCACAATACAGTGAACAAAGGCCATTTCGAAAATAAAACTGACCCAAAAAGCATATCTGCTCCTGGCACTGAGGCATGAATAAGCCTTACCGATTTGTCGTCTTCCAAAAGTGAGCCTGCTAGATTTTCTTCCACGTTTACTGAGGCCATTTCCAAACAGGTTTGTGGATTAGCAGGACCATCTCAAGCAAAGGCAACAGAATGAGGGAAGTGTGGGGGGTTGACATGCCACAAGGAAGTAAACAGTAAACAAAAGAGCTACTCACGCTGCATTTCAAACAATGTTAAGGCAGGCCCATCCAAATGGAAGCCTAAGAGATGAACAATCCTTCCTTCAGCAGTAGTTTTCCATTTCAGCAGGTTTTCTTGTGTTTCTCCCAGAGATCCATCAGCTGCCCAAGAAATTGGGTGGGAATACAACACAGCAATTGGAGAAGTCAGCTCTGTCTCCCTCCTCCCCCACATTCCAGAAATGGCAGAGTCAAAGCCAAAATACAATCAAAGCACACTATATGGTGAGCCAGATAGACATTTGATTTTAATGACAAAGTAGAAGAAAATAAATTGGCAAAAATAATAATAATTAACAGAAAATACTTTTTTACAGATATGTATAGAAATTATGATTGATTTGTCTGGTATCTTAAGGAAAACGGAAAAAAGGAAAGGAGGTAAATTTTTTAGCTTCCACGAACATTTACTCTAAGATGCTGACTGCATCTCTTGATGTAGGTTCCAGATGAGACAGCCAACTAGTCCTGGATCATCTGGGCACCTGATTTCTAGAAGCCAATTTGATTCATCCACAAGTAGCTCTGAATTTGTCTTCTCAGTTGTGAACACTGGATTCTGTGTGGTCCTGGATGTCATCAACTGCAGCTTCTTGTGCAGCTATTTCCTGAGGGACTGTATTGCCTCCAACTACCAGCTCCCTTGTATGGGACCCTGAAGCCATAGATTTTACCATATTCAAAGGGCTGTCATTGTACTCATCTACTTGAGGAATTGCTACCTCCCTGGCGGATGCATTCGGTATCTCTAACTGTAGTGGTCCCATCTCCAGGGAACTACACTCAGCAGGGTCACTTGGCTCAGAGAGAGAACATATCTTCTCTTTTTGAACTCCAGATGTCCGTGTGACAAAGTCAACAAGGTCCGGAAGGCAAGGAGATGGCCCAAGGCCTAAAGGATTAATTGTTTCTGATTCCAATCTGAGTGAACCTTGTTTCTCTAACTGAGAAGTTTCTTCTATTTCCTCAGGCATCATTCCTCCTGCTAACAGGTCAAGGGCCTGGTGTGTTCCCTCTAGGCTCCCCAAGCCAAGGCCAACATTTCCCATAGAAAGTCCAGTTTTCAAAATGTTAGGAGTGATCCTCCCAGTTCCGGGATTAGATGAGTTTTGTTCACCCTCTGCTCCGAAGTTAAGCACCAGGGTTTTGGGAGCATCTAATGGAAACTCAGAAAAGGATGGTATTGGTTCAAAGTCAGTGAGAGTGGAGGGATTACTTCCTATAGGTGACATAGAATTTTCTTCACGTACTTTCTGAGACAGAGCAGTTGCGGATCTATGTGCTGGGTCTACCCGAGTATTGCAGAAATCAACATCTATATCCCCCAGGTTCCCCAGAGCAGCAAGCTCTTCTACTTTTAAGTTTGTAACTTCAAAGTTTTCTAAGGCCTTGCTTTCTATTGTCAGTGTTAGTTCTGGATGGACATCTCGAAGATCCAAGGCTTCTGCTTTGGGTTTCTCTGGGCTCTCCCAGGTCTCTGGCTTCTTGTTCTCATCCCAAACAGTCAGTTCATAGATCATTTTACCCTGAAACTCTTTTGATCGTTCTCTCTTCAGTTTAAGGCTTCTGTACCTAGAGGCTCTAGAAGCTGATCCTGGAGCTGAACTTTCTAGCCACTCCTCACTAGCAGTTGAAACTCCTTGCTCCTGTTCACTATCTTTCAAACACGTATCTGATCTGGCTGGGGACTGAAGGAGCAATTCTGGGGCAGAAATTTTCACAGGTGTATCTTGTGGGTTCTGGAGTAAAGACCTAGCTTCTGACGGAAATGAGTCTATTTTTGCCTTTGTGGAAGAGAGCGCCTGTGCGTTCAATTCAGTCACTACTTTACTTTGAGTTTTACTTCCTATTATCAATTTCTTGGACTGCTTAGCCTTTTTGTCAGTCATTTGCATGTTGGGCTGTTCTACTTCTCCTTCCCACACGTATCTGTTCCCATGGTTCAAATTAGAATCCTCTACACTATTGGGCCCAACATTGGTATCTGTTCCCTCTCCCACTGTCCTCTCAGAGAGCTTCACTCCCCCTTCTTTTGGTTCAGCGCTTGTCTCTACTTCACTTTTTCCACAATCCTTAGATTGGTGGAGCTCTTGGCTTTCCTCATCCTGGTTACTAGATTCCACAAGGTGCGTTTCTAACAGCTTCTGAGATTCCATGGTATGACAGTGTACATGTGAGAGCTCAGGGGCTGGCTTGACACCTGGTGGCCCAGGGTCTCCCAGGTCAAGTTCAATTTTCCCCTCTGGAGATACATCCCTATTAGCATCACTCTGGAAGGAACTAGAAGTCCACATGGCCAAAGTCTCTGTCTTGGGGGTAACAGTTTCATAAGGCCTGTTTTGGCACAACCTTGTCAGAGGCTGTAAGAAGCCATAGCTGCTGCCTCTGCTTTTTGAGTCTACATTTTCTACAACCGACCATTTCCCTAGGGACACCAGAGGTTTTGAAATGGGCTTTTCAGGGCTGCTGACTAAAGGAGCAGAGACCAAATTTCTATCTGGAGGCAACTCCTCTTGGGATGCACTGCTGTTCAAAGTAGAAGTGGAAGAGGTGTCTGAACTTTCAGCTCTATTCTCCCCATTAGCCAATGGACCACCACTCAGCTTAGTCTCAGGGGCCCCTTTTCCACCACTACTGTAGAATATGTCATACAGATCCTTAGCATTGGCTGTGGCTAAGCATGAATTTCGCTTTTCCAATTTTTTGGCTTGTTCACTGAACACACTTGAGAGGGGAGGTGGAGGACGCACTAACACAGAGAATAGGGTCTGGTCCCGGTCACTCTCACTCACCCCAGGAGCCGTCTCATCAGAAGGAATGGCAGCTGGCTGTGCTGAGGCCATGATGGCTACCGGTAATACTGGGTTCAAAATGTTAGGACCGAGGAAGCCAGGGCTGACAGTGTGAGATATAGTTGGGTTTGATTTTACTGGAGCCAAAATAGCATTTGCTTGAGCAGGAGATGGGGCAGCTAGATGAGGTATAACTGGGGGTGGTGGAGGTGGCGGTGGAGGTGGCGGTGGTGGAGGTGGTAGCATTTGTTCAGGTACATGTGATGGCTCATTCTTTTCAGCCAGCACCATTTTTTCCTCTGGAGACCCTTTTAGAATCACCTCTTCCCCTCCAAATGCTTTAGAAATGATGTCGGGAGGCAAGAGGAGATCAGCTGAAGACTCTTTAACCACTGGCAGAGGCTTAGCAGTGGTTCCAGAGGACTTGATGGATAGAAAGGTGTTAAGAGGAGCTGGCTTGCTTACTGTGGCTGAACTTGACTTGCGGAGGACTGTGGATGGGATAGGCAGGTTGGGTCGGATCTTAGTCTGGGTTGAAGTTGTCACTACAGGCATCCAAGGGCTAGTATGTGCAACAACAGTTTTCCCAGAGAGTTTGATTTTGATGGGCTTTGCCTTCCCAGCTTCAGCTCTGCCGTCCTCTTTGTCCTTACTATTTTCCACAGTCTCTTCTTTGGGAATACTTGGGGCCACTGAACTTTTTTCCTCCTCTTTTTCTGGCTTCTTCCAGCTGAATTTCCCAAAAGAGGAAGATGTTGGTGGTTCTTTCTTTACTTCTTCTTTTAATTGGAGTTTGATGCTAGCCTTCCTTTTATTTTCAGCCTTTTCAGGGGAGTTCCCACCTTCAGAAACTTGGTCCTCTAATTCCTCAGACACCCTGTCATCCTCCTTTACTTCCTTCATGATCTTTGCCTTTTTTTCTTTCTTCTCTTCCTTTGGTTTCTCACTGAGTTTGCGCTTTAGCTCACTCTGCCGTCGCCGTTCTGTCTCTAGGACCACAGCCAAGCCAGCTTGGCGGTCCAGATTCCGCCGCTCCTCATACAATGGGTTTTCAACCACATATTTCTAGGAAGAGAAAAGATAAAGGCTCAATAACTGGTCAAAATACTATAAGAGAGAAAAGTTGGCCCTACCACTGTTAGAATTCATCTAGTGGAAATCCTCAGAGTCACCTTCCTCAAGGATAAATGGTTCTCTCAGGTCAGCACTGCTTACTAGGATTGAGGAGAACGTCCCAGTGATTATATGGAATTTGAAATATTAATGACTTTTTCTGGCTCTGAGTTTGTTTGACAACATCAAAAGGATTACTGCAGAAAGTAGGAAACTCCATAGGCTACTACAAAGACCAACCTTATATTTCTCATTGTGTTGATAACCCTTCACATGTTGCTCTCCAGAAATTGGATCCCCCAAAAATTCCTCACAGAGCTGGCAGTAATATCCAGTGATGGGAATCAGAAACTCAGAGCCTGGAAGAAGTGGAAGAAAGTCAAGAAAATAAGTCATTTCTACCTAAGATGACAGCAACCAAAGGAAATCCCACTTCCCTTTTGTAGTAAAATGGTTAATGGTATAGAGGACCTTACTCACTTTCAAGTCAGAAGGAGCATTTAGATGAATCCCAGTAGTATGTCTTCCCAACTTAAAGCTTGAACTCAGGACCTCTACCCCTTCTACGTTTTGGGAACACTAACTGGTTAATTCAGGAGTTTTCTGTGCCAGACTCAATTCTGTTGCTGATTCTCCTCAAACTCCAACTAGCACTAAGCATCTTAGGAGATTTAAAAATTATACTCCCAAATAGCCCAGTACTATTGGTATGAGGATCTCTCATGTTAGTATTAATTACTTAAGAATCTATCTTCTACAGATGTAAAGGATGTAGCAGCACTGACTACTTATAAAGGTAAGAAATTAAGAAGTTTAAAGACAAAGAAACTTTCTATTTCTCAACTTAGCCCCTAATAACAACTATTCAAAAATATTTTATAGTTCTTAGTTGAAAAGGCAGTCATATTGCACCTCTGACTGTTCTTTTTTACCTAGATTTCAAATAAATAAGATTTTGGTGCATAAGCCAGTGACGAAGAAAGCCATACTTTGGTCTATATGCTGCCAAAGCAAGCACAAAGAAAGTTATATTTTTCAGTGGAATATGTATGTTTAACATCTGTTAGATTTTTAGCCATATGGGTAGAGATCATTCTTGTCTTATAGCTCTCTTTATTTCTTTAGGAACTAGTTTTGCATATAGAAGGCAATCTTACAGCTTTGTTAGAAGTAATGGTTATGTCTCACTCTATGCTGCTTCCTTGTACCTTAGTTCAGGGATACCTCTTCCCTGACTGAATGTAAGGAAACCACAGAAAAGGCAGGGAGGAAACACACCTTTTGCAGGAACAGTTATCTTGTCAGTGCGCTTTACAGCATCTTGCTTGGCTTCACTCTGGGTCTTTGAAGCCCAAGGTCTGTTGTAGGGATCCAGTGTCTATTTGCAAGAGGCAGAGGTGCTCACACACAGCACTAAAAACTCAATGACCCACGTCTCTCTCTTTTTCTCCCCCACACCAGGGGGACAAGAAGCCCCCAGCTACCCACCCCCACCCACTCTGCCAACTGTTTAAACGGAAATCACCTGTGGAAAAGGTAAACATATGTTAGAGCAAGTACTAGCAATGGATAAAATGAAACAAATAATCAGGTACTCAAGGAATCAAAAGAGGCAGAAGCCTCACTTACACTTGTCATGGTGTTTAGTTACAGGCAGGTCCCCTGGACCGAGCCCTGGGGATGGTGTCTCCTTTGTTGGTATCTCTTGGCTCTTCAGATTGGGGCTCCTGCCCATATGAGAATGTTTCATTTTCCAGCTTTGTAATGCAGATGGGGGTATAGGAGTTTGAGGGGAAGGAGGGCAAGAATGGAAATAACAGAGGGCAGGATACCTACCTGTGTGTGCTTCTTATTGTGCATATGAGTGAAGAAGTCAAACATGGTCCCACAGATGGTGTTGCAGTCTTTGCACCAGTGATTGCCAGCATCATAATACTCATAGGCAGCAATGGGCTGATCAGATTGCTTAGCAGCTGGCTGGGGGCTCTCGGCAGGCTTGGGGCTCTTAGTGTGGGAATTCTCATTGTTTACCTTTGATTCCTAGAGGGGGAAAAACCTGCACTAAGAAGGAATTCAAAGTAGTCTAGATCTGTCTTCTTTCAGAAAAAGCAAATAGCCTACCACAATAACAGAAATAGGACCATATGACCATATTTCCAGTGCCTAGAGCTGCACAAACTAGGAAAAACCCCATGAGAAATCTTCCTGCAAGGCTCAAACAGAACTAATTAGATTCCATAGTGCCATGTCATCGTGGAGAATAAATCATAATGGCAATATATTTACTTATATATCCTAAAATATCTAGAAGAATACTCAAGATTATGGAAACACTGGTTGCCTCTGGGAAGGGGTAATACAGAACAGGAATGGATAGGAGTCTTTTATCGTATACCCTTTGGTAGATGTTAAATGTGCTACCTATGCAATTAAATACATTAAATTTATCAACTGTAATGACAACTAGGGAGGGAAGAAAAACCAAAATGGAAAAGGTAACTGACAGATTAAGCAAGTGCAAAAAATAGATGATAGTGAACTCTTATCACAGACACATCCTGATATAGATAACTAGAGAGCAAGGCTGGCATAGACAAAGGGGATAGTCATCTATGTGGGATGACTTAAAAGGATCTGGGTAAAATATTTCTAACTGCCTAAAGTATCACCATTAGAATTTAACACCTTTGAGTTAACACGAATCCTCTTTTAAAACATACCAACTCCCCAACATTAAGTTATCAATAATAAATACTTTAAGGCTTCCCTGGTGGCACAGTGGTTAAGAGTCTGACTGCCAGTACAGGGGACACGGGTTCGAGCCCTGGTCCGGGAGGATCCCACATGCCGCGGAGCAGCTAGGCCCGTGCGCCATAGCTGCTGAGCCTGCGCTCTAGAGCCTGTGAGCCACAACTACTGGGCCTTGTGTGCCGCAACTACTGAAGCCCACACGTCTAGGGCCCGTGCTCGGCAATAAGAGAAGCCACTGCAATGAGAAGCCCACACACCTCAACTAGAGAAGGCCCGCGCATAGCAACAAAGACCCAATGCAGCCAAAAAATAAATATAAAAAATACTTTAATATGAAATCATTTGTCAGCAAGCTGGGAATAAGATAATTCAGGAAATGAGAATTTCCCCAATAACATTGGGGAGTGAGGCACAGACAAAAGGTAAATTTTGGAACACAGAGAAGGTTAAGTATGAATGAGGTTCCACAGTAGACAAGATCAGGGAACTGGGAACCCTGAATACTGGCGGGTGGGGAGAGGAAGACAATATGGAGAAAGGGAAACAATTAAGACTTCAAAGATAATCTTCCCCTATTAGAGTCCTATTCAAGAGTCACTAAAGAGATCGCACCCAGCAGGTAAGGGATGGGCACATGCATACACTGCTGGTGAGTACTAACGGGCACCATCTTTCCAGAAGATAACCTAGGAATACATATTACATACCTCAAAATTCTTTATACCCTTGACCCAGTAATTCTACTCCTTGACATTTATCCTTAGGAAATTATGTCAAACTACAGGTGATTTGGTCGGTTAAATAAATTTTGGTATCCGTACAACAACAAAAATAAGGTCGCTAAAAATGATATTATAAAAGTCTATTTATTGACATGGAAAGATGTTCATGATAGACTAGGAAAGTAAGTAACAAAATACATCTGAATAATCAATACAGATACGTAAATAGGCACAGAATGTCAAATGTCACCTTATCCAAAAGACTTTCCCTAACTACTCTTTATCCCTTATCCTGTTTTCTTTTTTTTAGGCACTTGTCATTACCTAACCTGCACTTGTTTACTTATTGACTATCTTCTCCCATTTCATTAGAATAAGGACCTTGTCTATATGGTTCCCTGCTATACTTCCCATATCTAGAACAGTGTCTGGCACTTTTTTGGAGATCAAGAAATATTTGTTAAATGAACGAACGGAAGAAGGGAATTTGGAATAATAAACACCAAGGTATTAGTAACAATTGTGTCTAGGTGAACGGAACTGTGGAATTGTGTGTATGTGTTTATTTTTATGAAATGACCTATTCAAGAGAAAGAAAATCTCAAACCAACTATGCATTTTAAAAAGAGGCAGGGCTTCCCTGGTGGCCCAGTGGTTGGGAGTCCGCCTGCCGATGCAGGGGACACGGGTTCGTGCCCCGGTCCAGGAAGATCCCACATGCCACGGAGCGGCTGGGCCCGTGAGCCATGGCCGTTGAGCCTGCGCGTCCAGAGCCTGTGCTCCACAGTGGGAGAGGCCACAGCAGTGAGACGCCCGCATACCGCAAAAAAAAAAAAGAAAAAGGGACTCCAGTCAAGAGGCAAAGAAAGAAGAAATACCAAGGACAGGTAGGAAAAAGAGCTTGTAGAGAGAATATTCCTTACTGCTGAAATGAAAATCCAATTGCAACATATCCTTGTTAGCTTCAGAGAGCATGAAGGCTCACTCAAGTCAAGATGATAGATTATCATGGGGTTGGTGCATAAATGGAACCCCAAACAACGTGTAAGTCAGCTACAAAGGGTCAACTTTCAAGCTCTTCTCCCATCAAAGGCCCTGAACTCAGTGATCCTGATATAAGAATACAGTCTTACCTGGTTGAGAAAGAGAACTCTCCCAGGAAGACATGAAAAAATTAGAGCTTGGCTGACAGAGAATACAGAATATCTTCTTCTCTAACCCCCAACATTAACTGACCATCTACTATGTACTAGATATACCAGATGCCATGGGACACACAATAATAAATAAGTTATATTCTATTATTCTCAAGAAGCTCTCATTTAGTGGAAGAGACAGGCATGAGAACTGGCATGATCTTTTTTTTTTGCACTACGCGGGCCTCTCACTGTTGTGGCCTCTCCTGTTGCGGAGCACAGGCTCTGGACATGCAGGCTCAGCGGCCATGGCTCACGGGCCCATCATGTGGGATCTTCCCGGACCGGGGCACGAACCCGTGTCCCCTGCATCTGCAGGCGGACGCTCAACCACTGCGCCACCAGGGAAGCCCCCAGGCATGATCTTAATCATGTTTTCAATAAGACAGAATGAAATAAATCTTATAAAGAAACAAAGTAACATACTACGGGAGTGCTAACAAAGGGCTGACTCAATCTGTATGAATTCAGGAATCTTCACGGAGGTGGCAGTATTCAAGTTGGACCTTAGTGGATGCGTAGGGTTGGGAGACAGGCTAAGAGGATTATTAATGCAAAATTAGAGAGGCACAATAGCATAATGCCCATCTGGAAAAGTGCAAGCATTCTAAGGTGGCAGGAGTATAAAGTGTAGTGTCATATTTCTTGAGCACTACCCATTTGTTACGTGCCAGGCACTGAGCTATGTACTGGGGACTATATAGGAGAATGAGACAGATATGGTCCCTGATCCCTTGAACCTTAAAATCTAATTGGGGGACACATGTAATTATATAATTACAACTGCCATAAATGCTAAGAAGGAAAATGTCAGGTATTATGATAGTGTATATCAGGCAAATTTAACAACCTGGAAAATGAAGGAAGGGAGTCAGGGAAATAATTTAATCTGCGATCTGAAGATGAATATGAGTTAGTTAGAAGACAGGATAAGAAGAGTGGGTTTCACATGGTAACCAGAAGGAGGAGAAGACACAAAGACATTAATGATGAAACATTTAAGGAATGAAAATGCCAGTAACGAAATTACAGAGAGCAAAGGAAAAAAGAGGCGTGAAATGAGGCTGAAGAGGTAGGCAAGGAAGTACCTCAATCACCAGCTGAATATGGAGAAAGAATTAAGAGTGTAGCAGCACAAGCAAGCACTGAAGGTGGCTTGAACTTGGATGGCAACAGAGATGATGAGATGAATGGAATTGAGATTTACTTTGGACGGAAAATTGGCAGAATCTGTAACTGACTTGGTGTGTGGAGCAGTTTGGGGGGAGCACTAAGCATGCTCTTCAGGTTGTTGGCATGAAAACTGTTGGATAACTGAGATGGGTAACAACAGAGGAAGAAAAGGTTAGACGGAGGTTGAGCACAATCTTAGTTTACTTTAGGATATATTGATTTTGAGGTATTTATGAGACAATGAAGTGGAAATAGTGAGTAGTCTGTTGGACACTCAGATTTGAACCTTAGAAGAATCACCTGAGCTAGAGTATAAAACTGAAAGTTGTCAGTACGGTATTTCAGCATAGGACTGAATGAAATGACCTAGGGAGAAAGCAGAATTCTAGAGAATTGGGCTAGAACTGAGCCCTGAAGAACTAAAATATTTAAAGATCAGGAGATTAAACAGGAGGAACCAGCATATAGGAGGAAAAGAAATGTGATAGGAGCCAAGGGAAGGAAACATTTTTTTAGGGGACAGTGGTTCCCTATATCAAATACTGATTTGAGAACTGAATTTGAGGCTGTACAACATAGTGGTGACCTTGTTGCTAAACATGAACCTACAAAATGGCATTACAAGTTATGAGAAAACTAGAAGCCAAACTGGAGTGAGTTAAGGAGTAAATGCTAGAACTAGAACATGGAGGGCCCAGGATTCTACTTTGTGGGCAATGGGGAACTGCGAAAATTCTGAAGGAGAACACCATGATCTGAACTATGCTTTACAAAGATAACTCTAGCAAGACTAAGAACAGATTGAAAAAGGATGCTAAGAAAATGGTTAGTTAGAAGGCTTCTTTAGGAGTCCATGGAAATAAAAGATACAATAAAAATGGAAGAGTTGAGTTGTTACCTTGCTGTTGGAAAAGGAGTTTGAGGATGATAACACTTTTTCTGGACTCCTGGATTTTTCTGCTTTCCCAGTCTTCTCTGTAGACTCCCTACTGTCATTTGAAGACTTCTGAGATTTATCCAAAATATTAATTCCCAAGATCTGAGCCACTTTGTCCAGTTCAGACTGCTTTTTTTCTGCCTCTTCTGCTTCTTGTCGAAGTTCTGCAATGTCCTTCATAATGTTATCCTGAAGCCGACTCACCTCTACCAGGAGTGGGTCTTTGTGACCATCCTTCTCCCTTCGTTTCTTACGCAGCATTTCCCCTGAGTAGTCAAATGTCAACAGAAAGAAGCACAAGGAGAGTTAACAAGTCATATTTCAGTCATAAGTACTAATTCTCAAGACTTTATGGTTACAAAATCTTTCTCCATAAAACATTCTAAAAGCAGGTGAGACTTGCCTTCCACATGGGCTGGTTTAGTTGAAGCTCCCATGGAGGTAAAGTGATTGAGTGATTACATTATTTCTTATGTAAGGGTTATTAACTAAGGATCTATGGATAGGTTTCAGGGAGGCACTGCATGAATCCCTAAAAGGGTATATACAAGTTTGTGTGCATGTGTGACTATGAATCCTGTGGCTGTCCTCTTCAGAGAACTAAAGAATTACTCAGAGGGCAAAAAACATTCAGTCACATATTTGACTTTATCTGATTTAAGGACCCTTCACCAATACCTCCATTGAGTTTTAGGTTTTGCCTCAAGCTCACCTAATGTTATCTCCTATTCCAAATTGCAGGTCCTCATGAATTAATCCTCACAGGATTAATAACTAAGTTTCTCATTCCTAAACAGCCCGAACCCAAACAGAAGAAATTATATATTCTCCCACTCTCTACTCTTCCATGCTATCACCAAGCTGTAATATAGAAGCCTTGCTATGTTCTTAGTGTGTATGTGAATTCCTAAAAGCATAGATGAAGAGGTGGAATCAATAGAAGCATCATGGAGCATCTTCTTGTGCCAAAAAGGAAGTACTCAAAAAATGGTGGACACAGGAGTCAACTTAAAGGGGGTCTTACTGACCAAATCTGGGGCAATTTGAGCATGAAGATAAATAATAAGAGTAAAATATTATTACCTATTAAGAATCCATGAGTTCATACTGTTATAAATGGACAGATAAATGGGGGAGGAGGTGTGGGTGGAAAGCTCCTCCTCATAGTAGAAAGCCAACTAATTAACGAAGATGGAATGATGAAATTAGAAAATTACTATTTAACAACCATCATAATAATAACTGATTTGGGCAAGGATCATCAATGAATGCTAAAACTAGTGGGCCAAAATTTGAGGAGTAACTGAATATTTACATAGTCTCAAAGTATCTTCCCTATAAGATACTTATTAACTGAAAAGGGTAAAATAGTAACCTTACATTGGAGAAACTTGGCAGACACCACCTTAACCAAATGATCAAAGTTGACAACACCAGTATGGGACAAATCAACACCTGATATGAACTAAGCATCACTTCTGTGATGTTCCTGCCAAAAATGCATAACCTGAATTTAATCATAAGGACACATCAGACAAACCAAAATTAAAGGACATTCTACAAAATATGTGACCTCTTCTGGAGATTTGGGAACTACTACAGATTAAAGGAGACTAAAAGAACATGACAACTGAATGCAATGTGTAATCTTTCATTTTCTTTTGCTTCAGGACATCATTGGGACAACTGATGAAATATGAGTAAGATCAGTAGACTAGTATATTACTGTTAATTTTCTAATTTTGATAAGCATACTGTGGTTATCCAAGGGAATTCTTTGTTGTTAGAAGACACACACTTAAGTGTTTAGGAGTAAAGGAATACATATCTACAACTTACTCTTAAACAGTTCAGGAAAAATTATATACACATATGCACAAACACAATTGAGAGAGAAAAATGGATAGGGCAAATATAGTAAAATGCTAATAATCATGGAACCTGAGAATTCTTTACACTATTAATGCAACTTTTCTATAAGTCTAATTATATCAAAAATTGTTTGAAAGTGAAGCTTCAGTGTCAATGAACCTGTCTGAGAATCCCCAAAGCTCTCCATTTGGGTCTCCTACTAAAGTTACAAAAGGCAGTCATGCAAAGAAGTGTCTGATACCTTGTTGTTTATGAAGCCGCTCCAACTCGGTCCTGAGATAGTACATCTTCTTCTGGCGAGCTTCCCGGTCACTCTTCAGCTTTTCCCTCTCTTCAATAACCTGCAAAGTACAAAATGGTAAGAGATCCTTTAGCCTCCAACATCCCTTTTCTATTGTTCTTTTCCATAAACCTTCACACTAGATAATATCTGAATGCAAGAATCCAAATGCCTGCACACAGAGGCTCTGACTTTATAGTGAAGGTGATATTTCGTTCCAATCCAAGTGCTGGAATAGAATTATCCTTTCCAGAACTGTACTGACTGGAAAGTACTTTTTGCATACAGGAAGCACTACACTATTAGATAGTAGTTCTGAGCCCAGAAGGAGCCATCAAGAAGGGAACGAATATGTGTTACCGGATGAAGCATGGTGTTAGCTGCATTACATATATCTTCTTATTTAGTCATGATATTATCTGTTTCACGGCAAGAAAATTGAGGTTGCAAAAGACTAAGTAACATACCAAAAGATCATATAGTAAGATGATTTAAAATCCAGATACGCATGCCCTAAAGCCCTTATCTTTCAACTGTATTACTATCACTTAATGGAAAAACAAATATGGCTTGTCTATATAAGGAGCTCATGTGAAAAATCTGTATATTGTCAGCCCTGACTTAAGTACTAGGTTTTTAAACGTAAAGGGAAAGCACTAGTCTCCAGACAGTGTCTCTGCAGTCTTAGGTTTTGTTGTATGGAACACATCTTCCTATTTACCAAAAGACTTAAAAAAAAAAACCAAAAGACTGAGGTTCAGGGCACCCAAGTACCATGGAAAATTAAGAGGTGTTTTTTGTCTTCTCAAGGATTAGCTAAATTTCTGTTCAACTGGAAAAAAAATGAGATTAGGCCTACAATTTTGCCTTTTCTACTTTTCTCCTCAGGTCTTAATTATTTTATTAGCAAACCAAATTTATACATATTACAATTTTATCATCCTTAGGTCACCTTGTTTAACAAAATGAGTTTTTAGTTATTAAGGACCTGTAAAATTAACAGTACATATTAATTTTTCTATTCAAAATTCTTCTATTCTGTATTCCTCAACCCTACATAATTTTTACCTACTGCTCTAAAGCATCTAGAATTATTATATCTTTACCCCAGCCATGCTCCCTTTCTATAGCCTGGGAACCCGATGAACAGCATAAAAACTACTTTTGACACTATAAAAACTACTTTTAAAAAAAAGTATCAAAAAAATATTATTATTCCTGGACTCTAAGTTAAACCAGAATAAGCAAAGCTTACTTCTTGGTTTAATTACCAAGCAACTAGTTATTAGTTTTTAAACCCCATAATCACTACAGGAAAAAGATCCAAAACTCACTGGGATGAAACATAGATTTCCTGATTTCTCTTTCACCCAGCCCAATTTTGGTTCCTCTCTCCCTGATGAGGTCGTATTAAAGACTTCAAGGTTCCCAGCTCCTACCCATAGGGTCCTAAAGCTGATAATTCAGATAGAGAAATAAACTTAAAAAAGAAGTCTAGCAATCACAGTGGGACCTACGGCCAGACTTTAGTCCAAATGAGAAAACATAAAAGAAAAAATTACGGTAAGACAGCAGTCTCTAAAGACTGCCTTGGGCCTTGCAAATTTTGAGCTCCCTCTAAAAGATAAAAATTTATGTTAAAATAGAAGATTCAGGCACAGGATGCCCAAAGCTAATATTCACCTTCTGTTTCTGGGAAGCCCGGTTCTTCTCATCAGAGATCTTCTCCGGATTATATCTTATGAGCGATGGGATGGACACATGGACAGGCACTTGGGCAGGAGGAATTGAGCCCAGCACTGACTCCTCCTGCTTGGGCTCATCAGGAGTCACAGTGGGGATCACACGGAGATTGGGACGGCTACGGGTAGCTTGTTTGGTAACTGGCATTATCCTGTGTGGTTCAGGTAGAGGGTGGTTTGAAGGTTGGGAGGCAGGGTACATGGGCCACCTTGAGGCTGCATATGCCATGTAGTGCCTATAGGCATCAAAGGAAGCAGGGGGAATGGCAGGTCCCTGGTAGTTTGGAGGTATCCGAGCTGCAGCAAACTGAGAGGCCCTTGGCATATGAAACTGAGATAAAGAAGCAGGGTGTGGAAGTCTAATTGGGGCAGATGGGGCTGATGGCAACATGCACCTGACTGCAACAGATGACTGAAACCCACTGCCAACCACCTCAGGTCCTGCAATATGACCCATTGGATGGTCAGACTTTAGGAACGGGGGGCTGTTTTTTGTGAGCAGGTAAGGATCCACAGGGGAGACTGGGTGTGGATGGGATACCTCTGGGGAGTGGGTATTGCTATGGTGTGCCTCTCCACTCTCCAGTCTGTGAGGATCTGCAGAGCGCCGATCAGCTGAGAAACGGCGGTCAACTGAGGAACAGCGGTCTGCTGAAAAGTGCCGGTCAACAGAGGAACGGCGGTCAGCAGAGGAACGTGATGGCTTCTTGCCATGAAGTCGTTCCTGGGTGCGTGCAGCCAGTTTGCTAATCTCTGCTACTCCAATATCCAGCCCTATGGTCTTGAGCAAGTCATGAATCTTTGCATATTCTGGACTGGTCTCTTCTATTGATTCTAGCTTTACAGCTGGAGCTGAAGAGGGTAGGGAGCTTCCCTTCTGCCTCATAACTTCACTTTCAGAGCCCCCAAGGGGCTTTGGTGGAGATTCTGCCTTTAAATCCTCTTCTTCATCCCCATAGAGAAATTTCTCCTCATCCTCAATGTCAGGGAAGCTACGTCGCCTCTTTTCCTGTGTACTGGTAGAATCTGCTAACATGCTCAGAATGCAGGAGAAACCACTGCCATCCTGGCTAGCTCTCTCATGAGGAAGCAAGAAGTCTGTGTGTCGCTCTGGTCCCTCAGCCTTCATATCCAATTTTTCCTTGTGGCACAGAAAACTTCCAAACTGCTCTCTGAGGGGACTGCTGTCTTTGGGTATCCCAGAGAGGGGGCCCCATTGGTAGAGGTTGCCCTGAGATTCCTTCAGGGTAGTCTCTACCACAGTTCCCTTGTTGTTTTCAACCTCTGAGGCAAAAGCAGCAATAGCACCACTTAGTGGAAGAGATGAGTGTCCAGAGTAAAGGGAGTGATCCTGGCTGGAGCTGGTACTGCTGGAAAAACTCTCAAGCTGCAAAGACAAACATAACTGAATTAGCCTCTATGTAGAATCTCAGAAAACTAGTAATTGAGATAAATACATAAATACTTTGCTCCTCTTGAATTAATAGGGAAAAGATAAATGTGGATGAAAGGGAGGTCCTTAGCCAGGTTCAAGATTTGGGTTCCCGTTTCTCCAGATGGTTCTGCTGTAGCAGGGGGAAACAGAAAAGAAGGCAGATTGAGTCTTCATTTTTGCCCATTTGTTGTAGTCTTTATCAAGGAATTTGAATTCAAAAGGACTTTAGAGATGCCCTAGCTTACTTGCTTTCTTTTTTATGGATCCCTGAAAGAAAAAAACATAAAAGCAGAGCTACTTTGGTTGAAGTAAGGTCAGGAAACTCTGTTAATCCTAACCGATCGCCTTCCCTTACTTCCCTAAGTGCCCTCAGGCACTTCTTCAGAAACATTTAGCTCCTAAAAGGACAGGTAAAAACAAGTGCTCATGCCTGACCATCTTTTCATAAGTGAGAAAAAAATATCAAGGTCCAGAATGGTTAGGTGACTTATTTAAAAATCACACAGCAAGTTGGTGGTAGAGACGGGTCCAGAATCAGAATCATCTGATTTCTGGTCTACTGTCCTACCACTCATACATTTTTTCTTCTCTTTAAAGAGAGATGAGGAAAATTCAGATCAGCTCCTCCCTTTGCTCTTCAAGCTTCATTTCCAAGAAACCCATATTCAAAGATCCTAAAGGACTATCCAATTTAGAGGCAGAAAAAAAAAACTTTAATACTCTCCAAAATGTCTGTTTAGAAAGCCTAATACATGACAGTAGAAGCCCTCTATTGTTGCATTATGAAGCCTACAGTTTCCTTTGGAGAGTCCTGGAAGGTACGGCTCATAGGCATAACAATGTTGGTCCAACACATATTCCAAAGATACCTTAGGGACACAGCCCCCAGGAAAGTAACTAGGCTTTAAAATATTACAGGGACTAGCAAGAGACCCTAGAAGAAATGCAGCATAGACCTGCATGGAAGGCTCCATGTCCACCTCAATCCGCTTTTTCAGAATTGACTTCTTGGGCATCACAGATACTTCCTCTGGCCGATGTAAAGAATATCCTGGCTCCGATGCTGTGAGGACACCTGACAATCCAGGGATGGGACAGCCAGTGCCACCACCATCAACTCCCACCAGTTCCTGACTCAAGCTCCTACTTCGCTCCTCCTCTTCCTCTCGTTTTCGCCTGGCAAGGTCCAGCTCTCGAAACTCAGGGTCTAAAAACCTAGGACTCGGGCTCCGTCTACGCTGTCGATAGTTGCGGGCCCCCGATGTAAAACTTGTGTGATCACCTCCCATGCTGTGTATCTTCTCTGTGTCATCATAACGGGGCCGTTTGGCCTCCCGGCTCCTTTCCTCAGGTCGTATAGAGTAGGAGCCTTTGAGTTTGTCTCTATTCCGTTCTGTTCCCCGCAACAGCTCATCATGACAACTGACATGGGGACTATAATCAGACCGATGCAGGAAAGTTTCTCTTGCTCGGTAGTCCTCGTCAAGTTGTCCCAAGAAGGGACTGAGAGGTGCCTCCTCCCGGGAAATATATCGTTCAAGACCTCGAGAGCACTGGGAACTTCGAGTGAAGACAGAATCATCAGTCAGGTCATCCCTGAGAAAAGAGACAAGCATCACTGAATATAATGGACTTGGAAAGAGCAAGACCAGACAAGGCTAAGAGACTGACATCTGGCAAGGGGGCTGTAGAATGCTTAGAACAAAAGACAATAATCATGAAGTCCAAGAACAAATCTATGCATATACATGGAATACTTCTTCTCCCTTTCCCCAGGGCACAAGCAGCTGGAGCCTCTAACCAAAGATACTACTAATGTATCTAGACAGAATTCTTAGGCTAATCTCTCTGATTAGACTTTGGGGATGCATAGTATCATGCTAGGGTCTGGGAGATGCAAAAACACCACTACCAGACTACAAAGAGACATGGGTTACCCAACTTCACACTAGCTAAATTCTAGCTCTTTGCTACTAAAACTGTGGTCTGAATCAGCAACATCAGTATTACCCAGGAAGTTTTTAGAAATGCAGGTTCTCAGGTTCCACTCAGGCCTACTGAAGCAGAATCTGCATTTTAACAAGCCCTCCAGGTGATCTGTACGCACTTTAAAATTTGAGAAACACCAGTTCAGATCCATGATTTTCAAGCTGTGTTCCACAGAGATTCTGAAGAGTGCTCAGGAGCTGCCTAAAGGAAGGAGGTTAAGAGCCTGCATGGCTCTGGGCCTTCCACCTCACTGAAATCATACTGGTCCCAACTTTATCTGTTTATATAATAAAATTCTATATAATATTTCCTTTGGGAAAAAAGTTTCACTGTGGGGAAAAAATTTTTTTAACCATTGATCTATCCAATTGGCATGATTTTCTCATAAGTTTTAGAAGGTTCTCCAATGCTTTGTTTTGCTGGCTCATATATTAAAAACCAAAAAACTCCCTCACAGCCTGTTTGTTACCCTCTTTCCTGCCTTGCCTGGATATCCACAAGCACTCTGCTAATCTTTGGCCCAGAAAGAGTATGTGATGGTTTATCTCACTATATATTTTTATTTTATAGAAATAAAAAGGTCTTAGACTTTCATGGCATGAAGGTAAAAATACAGGATTGGACTTCTGTCCTTTTAGCGCAGATCTCTATATCACACACAACATCCTAATCTTTTTGGGCACTATGGTCAGAGTTTCTATTGCCCCCTAAAAGCTTCTGACTTAAAGCACAGAAATAAAGATCCCCTAGTACTTTAAGCATACCACTTTGAAAAACTTACATGTCACTCACACTTCAGAGTGAATTACTGTTCAGAGGATGGTAATTATTGCTGTCTTCTACATGCTAGCAGCTACTTCTGTTTTTTTGTGAGTTTTGAGAAATGACTTTTCTTTTTTTTATAGCTGTTTTCCTATTTCTGGGACTAAGTAGAACATCAAAGAGTTGCTTTTTCTCATTCGCCAGCCCAGCCTTTGTTCAGTTTTAGACCTGGGTAACAGCTATAAATAACTTTATGAAAGACTATAAAGGATAAACTTTATCACCTCCTCTATAAGCATGCCACATATGGGAACTGAGGTTCCTGTTATTCACCTCCTCCCTAAGAATTTGGGGAATTCTGAGGTCCCAATGTACTATGAAATAATAGGAAAGAATGAGAATGACCAAGGATGATCTCTGAAATCGAACGTAACTAGAGTAAAACATTTTACTCTGTAGGTTTGTCAGCCATGAAGACATCTATTTCCAGGGAGGAACATCCATGAGTTGAGTCACTGCACTGCCAAAACACCATCTACCATACATAGTCTCTGATCACATTAGTGTAGAGGAAAATCACAGGCTCCACGGGTAGTGGAAAGTTCATCCATGCTCCCACATTCTGCTCCTCACCAGAACTATTACATGTCTCCACCAAGCAACATACTAGCCCAAGTTCTACTCCAACATTAAATATCAAGAAGCTAGAAATAATGAAATGGCTCTCAGAAAGACTCACTTTAAACTTGCAATCTCCAGCAAAAGGAGGCAAAAAACAATCAAAGAAGGAATAGAAACAGTGAAAAGAATGAGCTATCATGTAAATACAGGCAGAAATCAGGTTGATTAGAAGCTCACGTCCTCCTTCCCCAGTTCTCCCAAAGGATAAGAGAGAGAATTGGCTGCAATAAAGTAAGTCCTAAAAAGGGCCCCGATCCCCTGCAGCTCAGAATAGTCCACTGACAAACTCTCTCTGAAAGCTTTGGTTAAGTCCAACTCTTTTCTAAAATAAAATCTACTTAAAAAATTGACTGTTCAATGTAGGGATGGGTACATGGAGGCTCAGTGTACTATTCTACTTTTTCTGTGTTTACAAATTCCATTAAAGAAATGAAAAAAACATATAATATACATCCACATAAGTTTGTACACCAATGTTCATAGAAGCATTATTCATAATAGCTAAAAAGCAGAAACAACTAAAATGTTATCCATCCATCACTGATGAATAAACAAAACACATACAATGAAATTATTATCAGCAATAAAAAAGGAATGGCGCACTGTCGTATGAAAAAACGTGAATGAATCTTGAAAACATACGTTAAGCGAAGGAAGCCAGTCACCAAAGGACCACACGTTGCATGATTCTATTTCTATGAAATGGCCAGAATAGGTAAATCTATAGAGATACAAAGTGGATTAGTAATAGGCTTGGGGCGGGCGGTGAGACTAATAGCTAAGGATAAGGTAATAAAAATAAAATTGATCACAGTGGTAGATGTACAACTCTATGAATATACTAAAAGTCACTGAACTGTACACTCTAAATGAGTGAATTGTATGGTACGTGAATTATGGCTAAATAAAGCTGCTTAAAATGTATATAAGGAAAAAAAAAGGTCCTCCAGAACCCAAATTTCCCATTATTTTCCTCTGCTGAATCCCCAAAATGCCTGAAGAAAGTTGTTTGCTTCTGTCTGTTCCCTAAGGCAAATCAGAGGGAAAAAATTCTACTCCCTCAACCTACGTCAGGGCAAGGAGGAGTTAGGAGATGAGAATTCCATGAATGGAACGTATAATGTGCGTAGTACTTTGATAAACAAGGGAAATCAACCTCACATCCACAAGTTTTTAGAAGCTAAGAGTCTTCATACAACATGTTCACGTTCCCTTTTCAGAGTAAGTTACAATCGTACACACAGAGCTGCCATGGTGAGGAGACTGACAACCCTTGATTTGGCTATAACCCAAACCAGGTATTAAAATTTAACAAATTCAATATGGGAAGAGAAAGAATAGAGGGTCTCAGGAAAAAAATAAACACACACCTACATACAAAGGATGGAAATGGCTAATTTCATTAACTGAACAGTGGGCTCACAGTCAAGAAGACATCTTGAGAGTGCCAACATTCCTATGGCCTGGTTTTAGCCGACAGTTATTATCCACACAAACTGTATTGAGCAAGAGTGCTGGGGGCAAAAAGTCTAAAGAATGGCCTGGGACCTCCTTTTAGAGTCTTAATCTCACTTTCTCTAAAATAAATTTGTCTCTCTGAAACAGTATTCGTGAAAGAAGATTACAACCTCAAACATCCTAAGAGGAAATTTTTAATTTTTATAACTTAAACAGACAATTGGCTATCTGAAGCACACATGCATAACAAAGTTTATGGAAAAGTGAGGTGATACCCCAGAACTAACAAGAGGAAATGCTAAAGTTACCTCAAAATCTCAGCAAGGAAGGAAGAGAATCACACCATGCACCACCTACTCAATCATCTCCCAAAATAGAAGCAGCCAGAAATGCAAGAGCTGTTGCCTCAATTAGCAGTTACACACCTTGAAACTCAGAAGTTTCACCGTTATGTGACTGTCCCGCTTTGCTTCACTACATTGAATAGCCACTGAAGCTTTGAAGTAAATATTACCAAAGGGCAGCAGTGGTGCTCAGATTTCCTGCCCAGCTGTCCCCAACCTGCCTGCCTATACTCTGTGCACCACTGCATGGACAATCTCAGTTTGAAAGAACATTATATTGATTTATTGCTACTGCTGAACATTTGTGAAAACTCCTAGTGTACTGCGCAGAGACCATTAATAGACATGGTTCTCAGCTCTCAGAAAGAGTGCCTTCCCTGTACTCCCATCCTTACTCTTTTATGAGGTGAAAAACACCTAATGTGATTATTTACTTCCCAGATATACCTAAGTTCCTAGTACCTGAGATCTATATTTAATACTATGGAGTATTAAATGCCCTTCCTCAGCCCTCAGTGGTTGTAAAGTAATAACTAAAATTAAACATTTTAGGGACTTCCCTGGAGGTCCAGTGGTTAAGACTCTGCGTTTCCAATGCAAGGGGCACGGGTTCGATCCTTGGTCAGGGAAACTAAGATCCCACATACCACACGACGCAGCCAAGAAAATATAAAAAAGAAAACACACATTTTAAAAGATCTCTCACTTTCTATTAATGTGTATATGTTTCATATATATATCATGAATTTAGCTAAACCTTTTCTTTTTCATTAATTAATTAATTTTTGGCTGCGTTGGGTCTTTGTTGCTACGTGCGGGTTTTCTCCGGTTGCGTCGAGCGGGGGCTACTCTTTGTCGCGGTGTGCAGGCTTCTCATTGCAGTGGCTTCTCTTGTTGCGGAGTCTGTGCTCTAGGTGCACAGACTTCAGCAGTTGCAGCACGTGGGCTCAGCAGTTGTGGCTTGCGGGCTCTAGAGCACAGGCTCAGTCATTGTGGCGCACGGGCTTAGTTGCTATGCAGCATGTGGAATCTTCCTGGACCAGGGCTCGAATCCGTGTCCCCTGCATTGGTAGGCGGATTCTTAACCACTGCACCACCAGGGAAGTCCTACATAATTCTTTCAGAGTCTACCCCATTGAGAAAGCCTTTTCTAATGTTATACTTTGTACTGGATGCAGAGTATAACTTCAGTGCTGTCGCCACCCTTTCAAATACATCATTCAGAAAACAGCAACATTTCTAACTTCAAGCACTACTATGGTGTGCCCTGTCTCCGATGAAGCCTACCTGTCCACATCCTCCAGATTATCCGCTGGTGACCCCAGTCGATCACTAAGCCGCCGCCGTTCTGGTATGCCAACACAGAAGTGGTCATTGCCAACAGTGATCCTTAAGCTCTGTTCCAAAGAAGAGTCAGAACGCAGACCAGGAGAGCGTCTCTACAAAAGTAAAAAATAACACAATAAATAGTCAATAAGGTCAAGATATCTCTACATTCAAAAATGTTCTCCTCCCTAGTCACAAAGTTGTGGTCCTACAAGGTGTGAAATGGCTACGGTAAGATTCTACTCCAAAAATAAAGGACTTTAAAAAAAATTATCATTTTTCATAGATGAAAGTCCATGCTTCCAACCCTCCTAATCAGTGACCTCTTATTCTTTAATTTCCTGGTACCAGGCATGGGGCTAGAGGAGTGAATTAAGCCTGCTGCCAGAACCTATACATTTCCAGTAAAGGGGGCAAGCCAAAAACAGGTTTTAAAAAAAAATAAAGTACTTCTGATAGCACTATAAAGTCATTAAAACACAATAACATGAAAGAGATTGGGGAAAAGGAGCTATTTCAGATAAGCTGGTTAGAGGAGGCTTTCTCAGGTGATACTACTTAATTTGAAGCCTGAATGATGAGATGTCAGCCTTGCAAAGAACAGATGGAAGATGTTTCAGGCAAAAAGAACATGCTCTGTAATGAGCTTAGCATGTTTTGGGCAACAGAAAGGTGGCCAGTGTGACTGCAGCAAAGTGATAGGAGAAGATAGTCAGAAGTCACAGTTAGGGAACTTGGATTTTTATTCCTAGTTTAACAAGCCACAGAAGGGTTTCAAGCAGGGGAGTGATATGATCTAACTACATTACTTCCTCCAGATGCTCACATTGTTCATAACCCTCATCTTCTTCAGGTCTTTATTAAAAAGTCACCTTCCCAGAAGGCCTTCTCTGGCTACTCTATCAAAAATTATAACTCCCTTGTTTTCTTTCTCTCTTAGCACTTAATCATATTTAACATGCCAAGACTTTTTACTTCTCTATCTTATTTATTATCTGACTCCTGCTGTTACAATATAAGTTCTATGAGGGCAGGGGTTTTTGACAGGTTTGTTCAGTATTGTATCCCCAGTGCCAAGAACAGCATGGTAAATGTTCAATAAATACTTCTCAAATGTATAAAATGAAGGTCTTTAAAAATCATTTTGATTGCTGGGTACAGAAAAAACTGGATGGTAACAAGAGTGTAAAGGAGCCTAATGTAATAACCTGGGCAAGAGGTAATAGGGTTTAGACTAGAGTGATGGCAGCAGGACAGTTTGGAGGATGTATTTTGGAGGTACAGCTGACAGGTTAGACAGATGAAGTTATTCTTACAGATTGGGAGAAGGGAGACGATCACTGTTTCTGGCTGAGCAATGGGTGATGTCATTTACTGAGACAGAAAAGACTGGAGCAAATAGGTTTTGCGTTGGAGAAGAAAGGGGAGGTTATACAAACTAGTAGTTTTCTGTCTTCCTTACTTTCTCTGTAGTGACTAACATTCAGACTATACATGCTCAGCTATGAAAATCTTAACACAGTGACAAGTCAACTCATCTATGACCAGAGTACCCAGATACTGTTAGAAAGCCACTCAGTAAGACAGAAACTTTGTCACGGGGTGGGTTTTTTTTGGTTTGTTTTTTAAAGATTGGTGAACTGATAATAAAAACAAATTCCAAAACACCAGATTCTGCCAGGAGGCTCTACTAGCAAGGTGGTTATGGTGAGAAGTCAATATTACGTCTAAACTAAACTTCTTAATCTCATGCTCTGTCCCTTTAGCAGGGAAACATAACAGTTAAAATCAGGGTGTTGGGAACCTGGCAGAGATGAACTGAATCACACTCCACCACTTCTTAGCTGCGTGGCCTTGATCAAGTTACTTAAACCTCTCTGTGTTCCTCAGTTGTTAGATGCGAACCCTCACCTCAAACGGTCGTTAATGTTCAAAGAGAACGTGTAAAGTGAAGGGCTAAGCATCATTCCTGCCACATAACTAGGTAAGTGGCAGCAGCTATTACAATAACTGTGGGTACCCACACTTCGATTTCGGAGACACAGCTCTAACTTAGAGAGCTAACAGTTTACACTCTCGGTGTCTACCCTGGAACTGTGTAAGCTACCCTAACTCGCCACAAAGACATTTCAGCCATTCCAAGATCCAGGGCGCAGCTCAGGTCTAGGGGGATACAAAACCACGGAACTCTGAGGACACCAACTATTGAAAAAGTATCAGGCACACGGCTTGGAGGAGATTCCCCTTGCCCCGGCAAACTTTTCCACACCTCACCCAGAGTGAGAGAATTAACCTATTGCCAGGAAATGCAGCACTGCCTCCCGACCCGGCGCCCGGACGCGTCCCGAGTCCGTTATTGTGCAAATGAAGCTCCAGGGGCTGACCGGGAACCTCCTGGTTTGGGCGTCGCTGAGGAGGCCGGGGGAGATGGATGGCCTTCGATGTGGGGACCCCGGCCTGGAGGCCTCGGGTCGCCCGGGCTGAGGGCGTTTCTGGAAGCGGGAACCCCGGGCGAGAGGACTGCAGTAGGAAGGGAGTCCGGGTCGAGGGGGTGGGATTACCCGGCTGCCGCTGTCGCCTGGATGGTCTCCGCGGCCGTCCCGGGCGAAATCGGCGCGAGACTCCCCCCGGCTGCTTCCTCGGAAACCGGCCGAGCCTGGCGGGAAGAGTCGTCGGCCCCGCGGCG
>NW_020175393.1:9817188-9831407 GCF_003031525.2 Neophocaena asiaeorientalis asiaeorientalis
CAGGCAGCGGCCACAGGAGCCAGAAGTGGGGAGGAGCACGGAGGGCGGCGCGGGGCTGGGCGAGGGAAGGCGCGGGAAAGCGCGCGACCTGCGCTCCTCACGCTCCGCCTCCAAGCCGGCAAGATGGCGGCCGCCGAGCCGCCCACTTCCCCTCCCCCGGCGACCACGTGACCCCGAGAGCTCCGCGCCGGTTGGCCCTGGCGGAAGGGAAGGGATTAGCGGGAGTGGAGCCGGGTCTTCCGGGGATGCTCCAGGCCTTGGGACGCTGTGGGCTTCGAGGGGGCGGAAGCATCTTTGCCTATTCCCTACCCGCAACGGTATTAATTTACGTGGGGACAATAAATGGTTATAAATGATGGGAATATAAATAACCCGCAAAGTGTTAGGTTATGTTGGAAGTTACGCACCTCGGCAAGAGCTACCAAAGAAGTCCCGGATCCCATAGAAGCCGCGCCGACGGCCAACAGTTAGTTTACTTTCCAGTTTGCCTGTTTTCTTAGAGGCTGAAATTGAGGATGGGGAAGTGCGGAATGGGGGCGGATTCGGGAGCGAGAATCAAACTCAAAGCAGGCATCCGAGTAAAATTGTCGCTGTCTAACCCAGAATACTTACGAGGAAGGTCACTCACCGCTAGGGGTCCACATCGTGACAGATAGGAGGCCTGGATAGTTTTTGCGAGCGATTTGGAGCCCCCAGTCTGTGACTAGAATTTTCCTGGACGCCTGGCTGTAGTGGTCCCAGTCTCAGGGTCCTGCATGCTAAGTACAAAAATCAAAAAAAAAACACGTAAAAGAAGAAAAGCAATGGTCAAAACCTGAAAAAAAAATGCTGACCCTGACCAAGTGAAACTCTTCAAAATAAAGTAATGGCTTGACAGTTTTCATGTATCAACTAGAAACACAAAACCCAAAATTGGTATGAAAATCAGGTTTGGGATTGCAAAGCAAAGGCAGGACAAAGAAAAAATTAATTATAAAAAGTTTCCATTTTCTTTTTCTTTTTTTTGGCCTCTCCTGAGCTTGCAGTATCTTAGTTCCCAGACCAGGGATTGAACCCCGGCCTGTCAGTGAAATCACGGAGTCCTAACCACTGGACCTCCAGGGAATTCCCCAAGATTTCCATTTCCTAATTTACATTTCTTCATATTAAATTTAAAAAGTATCCAACGTCTCATGTTTGTATAATGGCTTTTGCTTATGTCATAGCTCAGTAAAAATAAATTTTTTACAATTTGATTGGTCTCACACTCAGCTTTCTTCACTCAACATTACTTGCTTGCTCCCTCCAGGCATTTGAATTGCGAATTCCTGACTTTTGGATTTTGTTGCTTAAGAAGGCCATCGTGTCAAGTTTCTTAATATATTCTTCCATATATTTCGTTAACCCATATTCAGTTTACAAGGAGTTTTTTGTATGAATCCTCACATAATCCATTAAATTAAGATCTGAGATTATTTTTTACAGATGGATAGCCAATTTTATTTGAAACATGAATTGGGATTATCTGTATACTGGGAAGTCATCGTGAGGAAATGAGTTATCAGCTAATGAATGAACACTGCTAAATGCCCATTATCCACATCTCAATCCAATTCCATTGTTTTCTTTTGACTGTGTAATTTGACAGTAAAGAAAAAAAATTTTAATGTGATTTCTTTGTGAAAAGAAAACTACCAGGATTGATGGTAAAAGTAAGTAAACAATCTGAGAAAGTGATAGCTCTTAGCCAGAAAATATGAGTTATGTACAAGGTTTCCAAACAGTCTAAAAACGTATTTCATAATGTGTCCTGTGCAGCAGAGACCTGCAATCAGAGATTCAGATACACCAGCTCAGCAGCATAAAAGGTCTGTCAGAGAAAGGTGACAGCCTCTGTAAGTGAAGCTGCCATGTAAAATGTCATGGAAGTTGATTTTAGTCATCTCTGGGTTGGTGGGATTAGGAGATCTAGGAGACATTCCCAGGGCTCACCGATACCTGGGGCTGCTCTCATGCTGGGCACAAGGACAACGCTTCCTTCCCCATTTCAGAAAGGGGAGTCTTATGTCTATTTCTAATCACTACAAGCTGTGAATGGAAGCACCTTGTATCACTTCCAGGCAATCAGGAAAGACGAGTTATAAGATGCTCTTCTCTTGCTGTGGCAACAGAGGAGGCTACGTATTCCAGATGGTGCAGCCTGTCAGCCTGGGTCCTGAGTGACTGTGTAGAGCAGAGTACCAATTAAAACTCTGCCAGAGGTGTATACCCTGTCTTTATTAACCTGTATATGAGTTTTGGTTACCCATGCTTTTGGTGGGATCTAAGTAAATATGAAGAAAATGTGAATAGGTATGTGTAGATACTTGGAGTACATACATTCTAAATCAGGGTTAGTTATACTCTGTATCAACTTTTCCTCCTCAATCCTTCTCTAATATTCAATAACTATTTTTATCAAAGGAGCTGGACTCTGTGGTATATAATTGGAAAACTGTCTTGCTTCCCCTTCACACCTGCCCTAAACATAACTCAACTCTAAACTTCATTCAAGCTAAAGGATCTCCCTTTGCCCATCTCTTGCCTGCTTCAGGTGTGACGCTTGCTGTGATAAAGGAAGGTGTGCCGAGCTTCTCCACATCCCTGCCTTTACTGCTGAGAGTTTACTCCTCCTCTCCTGCTGGCCAGCTGCTATTTATGAACCCCTCTCCCCCAGGGTTTGGTGAGGAGAAGAAGGGATTAGGGGAAAGGGGCACAGTTTTTTCCAATTGGTGCAGGATACTATTATCTTTGGAAGTTGGTTCCCTATGGACATGGAGGACTCACAAATGTTGGCTCTTTCTCTCTTGTGTGTGTCACCTTTGTGGGCTTTTTTATGACCCTCTTGCTGGGGCCTAGGCAATGCCGCTCCTCTGGTTGACTGCCTATGACTCCTCTCCCCCCAACTTCTTGGCCTTCTGGAGGCTCATCCCATGTAAAACATATTCTCCTGAGGTCCCTTTCCTCTCTGGGTATCGCTCATGGGAAGGACCCTATTTAAATGACTCCAAGTTGGTTTCCTTCTAGGTACACTTGGCCCACAGGACAACTCATGCGTCTTTGCCTTGCTGGCAAGGGCAGTGCAGCTCGCTCTCCATGCCACCCACCTTACTCACCACCCCAGGGAACCTGGTCAGCCAGCACCTTGCATCTGGACTACCTCAGGTGGGAGTTAGAACATTAGTCCCTATGGATTTCCAAACCCCAGGAGATATAAGCCAAACATTCTGAGAGGTGCTAGTGGAGGCCTCTATCTCACTTGGCTTTAGGCAAAGGGAAAGACCCCTGTCCCTCCCTAGAATGGCGAGAGAGGAAATATAGAGCTCACAGGTAACTCCGCAACACACTTCTCATTCTCTTGTATTGACTCAGTGTGGGTAATTAGTAATGCTGGCAGACTGGTTCACAATCTCTTCCCATCTCCCTTTGAGGTGGATGGGGGAAGGGGTCACCTGGCATCTATTGTTTGCTTTCTGCTTTTGAGGCCTTTGCAGAAACTCCACAGAAAACAGGGAGAATCTAATTAAACATCCTGTCACAACTCTTGTCTGTCATCAATTCAAGAAACTCTTACTAGACTGATGAAAATGGTGAAATGGCTTAAGGCTTTCACAGACACACACACGCACACACACACGCGCACACACACACCCCCCATGTAGCAGACATAGAGCAATGACAGATAAAACTTGAAAAGGGTAAAGATATCTAAGCTTTAAAACATAAACACCCCTGTGAATTTGCTGAAGCCACAGACCCCACCGGGCTTTGAAAGAAGTCTGGAAGCAAGGGTAGCAGTCAGAGATTTGGCTCCTGTAAATGGAGATATAAGTGCCTCCTAGGAGGTGGGGGACAAGGGCCAGGTTTTCAGCTTGAAGCCAAGGACACCCCTGCCCCTACATACATTCGAACAAAACTATTGCCAACCTTCTGCTTGGGTTTATAGCCTTATGGAAAGCTGTGTGCCAAGAGGGTGGGACAAAAATGTTGACAGTCTTTAAATGAGAATTGAGCCTAGGCACTCCCTGCTCGGTGAGTAGAATGGCAATAGTGTGATACCCTATACACCAGTAATAACCAATTAGAAAATATGATATTATGTTAAACATGGTGGATTCAATCCATACATTTGTCACTATTAAGTCCCTAAACCCCACTAAAGTGACAGTAAAGGGTTTTGTTTGTTTTTTAAGACATAAATTCATATGTGCAATGTGGAAGCATGAGAGAGATATTGCCCTGTGGAGTGGAATTTGATCAATGAGAGACATATGTTTAGAAACGTAAATTGCTTGCTAGCACACAAATATTACTACTTGAGCTTCAAATTTCATAAGTTATAGTTTTGTCTTCTTTAGTTTGTCTTCTTTCTGTTTCTTTAGCCCTTTTTATTGTCTAAATGATCATTAAGTATATGATAAGGTGCTAAACTGTTTTAGTTATCAGAGAAATGGGAAAATATACGCTGCATGTTTACTAGAATAATTAAAATTTAAATGATCGCTAGTACCAGGTGTAAGCAAGGGCATAGAGCCATGGGAACTGTCATACAGGGCTCATGTAAATTATTACTACCACTTTGGAAAACTGTTTGGCAATATTTTTTAAAGTTGAATATATACACTATGATCCAGCATTTCCTAAATGTATGCTCATCAGAAATATGCCCATATGTGCATCAAAAAGATATGTACAGAAAAAGTTCTGGAAATGGATAGTGCTGATAGTTGTACAACATTGTGAATGTACTTAATGCCACTGAATTGTACACTTAAAAATGGTTAAAAGGGTAAATATTATGTATGTTTTAGCACGATAAAAAAGATATACAAAAATGTTCTCATGGAATTATTTATAAAAGTAAAAATTTCAGCTGTAGGATGAATACATTATAGTAGATTCATACAGTGGAATACCTTATAACAATGAAAAAGAACTCTCGCTAGATGCAACAACTATATAAAAACACAGTCCCTGCTCTCATAAAACTTCAGGTCAAGCTGAGAAGACATAAATAAATATAAAATTACAACTGTGATAAGTACAATGAAGAAAGGGCACAGGATGGCCTGAGAACATATAGTAAGGAGATCTGACATGGTCAGAGGGGTTAGGGGGGCTTCCCCGAGGAATGATGTTTGACTGAGATCTGAAGGTAAGTAGGAGGTAGAAGTGGAGAGTAAAGCCTTCTAGGCAGAGGGAACCCCCATCCAGTGTTTCCCTACATTTACCTTTTTCATTGTCTTTGGCTCTGTCCACTCCAACCACCTACTCAGTCTCTACCCATCCTCGCTCCAGGGCTGAGAGGAATCATTTCTTGACACACCTGTAACCCATTCCTGACATAAGGTTTGGGAAGCTCTGCCATATGCAAAGGTTCTGTGGCAGGAGAAACCATAGTGATTTCAAGGACCACACAGAAAGCCAGTGTGACTGGAGGGCAGAGAAAAAGAAGAAAAGTGAGAAAGGGAGCTGAAGATGTAGGTGGAGGTTGATTATGTCCACTATATTTTTAATATTAATCTGTGTTCATGCCTGTGTACATACTATACTTGACTCAACTGCTTAATCCTGTTGTATATTTTTTAAGTCTGATATTAACAAGGGCAACTGGCATAGATGACGGAATTGCTGGCACATATCCAGACTAGCTCCAGTGTACAATGACTCCAGCCTTGCACACATTACGCTGGGCCAGGAGAGGGGCAGTTAGCTATCCAGAAAGAATGATATGATGTTCACTCATTTAAGAGTTATTATCTAGAATTGTTGTTTCTTGTTTGTAGGATTATCGGATAAAATACTGTATTTTTATTTACTAAATCTGGCAACCCTATCTATTAGGATTTGGGGGTCTGGAAACCCACTCTTCCTTCTGTCCAGGAAATTGTTAGAATTGATCTATATGCTATGCTTCCTGCTTGTGCTGACATCCTCCTGTATCCTTCAAATAACTAAACTCAGATGCAAAGACCCACGTGGTGATTGCATCTGTTTTTTCATCAGTATAAGCCTACTATTGTATTGGCCATATAAAGAAATCAGTCATTAACAAAATAAAAACTGATAGATCAAAGAAGAAATCATAGTGAAAATTAGAAAGCACAAGAACTGAATGACAGAGAGTATACTATATATTGAAACTCATGGGATGACATTTGTCAAAATTCATCAAATGGTACATTTAAGATTTGTTTATTTCATTGTATATAAATTTTACCTTAAAAAATAACCATACATTGCTCAGCAGGCCTGGCCTGGCTTTGGGCCCCAGGCCTCCCAGCTAGGGACTTTGCACCTGTCCCTGCCTGGCAACCTGGGTGTCTGCACAATCCATGGGCAGCAGTGAGGGCCACAGTGACAGATTATCAAGAGGAACAGAGCAACTGGAGGCTCTGGAGTCCATCTATCCTGACTCCTTCAGAGCTTGATTATACATTGATCCAACCCTCCTAACAACTGGTCTTCCAAAATAGAAATGAACTCTCCTGATACCACTTTCTCCTTCAGTAGTGTTTTATTATCAGTATTATCAGAAAACCCAACCAACTTCACCATTACTGTGACATCTGAGGCTGGAGAAAATGATGAAACTTTCCAGACTATCCTCAAGTTTACATATAGGGAAAAGCACCCAGATGAAGCTCCCTTCTAGGAAATTCTCTCCCAGGAAAACCTAGAAGATAATGATGTCTCAGACATTTAAAAATTATTCATATTACAAACAGAGAAAACCTTGGTATGGTGACGATCTTTACTTTAGTTACAGCTGTGCAAGAAAATTTAAGTGAAATGGTAGATCAACTAAAAACTGGAAGAGAAGGAGAAAAGAAACAAAAGAAGCAGAAGCAGAAAAGGAATTATTTGAAGACACTCCTGTTACCATTAAGAATTTCTTAAGTTGGAAGGCCAGGTTTGATGCAGAACTCTTGGAAGTTAAAAAGAAATGAATTAAAAAGAACAAGCAGGAAAAACTAAATTAAGCGGGAAACAGCTGTTTGAAACAGATCATAATCTTGACACATGTAATATCCAGTTCTTGGAGGATGCTGGATACAGCGTGCAGGTAGATGAGTTGTTGGCCTAGGAAATGAATGATTTGGACCTACAGGATGAGGTGGATGATCCAGACTACAATCCTGCTGACCACAGAGTGACTTGACCAACTAGTGAACTATCCTCAGAGAGGCTTGACTGCCACAGCATCTGTGTCTACGCTGAGAGTGTGTGTTGATTTTCTTTTCTTTAGCCATAAGAAAAAATAATTTTCAGGAGAACAATTTTCTGACAGCTTTCATCATTAAACTTAATAAACTGACCTTAAAATTTCAATCAATCAATCAATAAAAATATTGAACTCCAGGGGCTTCCCTGGTGGCACAGTGGTTAAGAATCCGCCTGCCAATGCAGGGGACACGGGTTCGAGCCCTGGTCCCGGAAGATCCCACATGCCGCCAAGCGACTAATCCCATGAGCCACAACTACTGAGCCTGCACTCTAGAGCTCTTGAGCCACAACTACTGAAGCCCACGTGCCTAGAGCCTGTGCTCCGCAGCAAGAGAAACCACCACAATGAGAAGCCCACACACCACAACAAATAGCAGCCCCCGCTCGCCACAACTAGAGAAAACCTGTGCGTAGCAACAAAGACCAAATGCAGCCAAAAATAAATAAATAAAATAAATTAAATTTTAAAAAAAATTGAACTCCAGGTAGTGATGTGTGTGCTGAAGTGTTTAAGAGCAAATGTACTAATGTCTGTAACTTCCTTCGAAATGAATCAAAAATAAGATCCTTGAAATTGATAGAAGAAGGGATGGATAAATGGAAAGTTCCGTGATAAGGCAAATATAGTATAGTAAAATCTTAACTGTAGAAATTAGGTGCTGGGCATTTGGGCATCACTACAATTCTTTCAACTTTGTGAACATTTTCAGAATTAAATAAAAACCTCATCAGATTGTAAATCACTATATTGTACTTATATAATATTTTACATCAACTATACTTCAATAAAAAAATAAGTGTAGAAACAATCCCCCCCAAAAAAAAACCTTCATTGGATGCAGATAAAGTGATTCATAAAGAGAAATGTGTAGTCCTAAATACTTATATTACAAAAGAAAAGTTAAAAATTATTCATCTAAATTTTCAGTTCAAAAACTTAAGAAGAAAAACAAGCACAGTAACCTTGAAGAAAGAGGAAGAGTGGCAGTAATAAAAAATGAAAGCAGAGGGCTTCCCTGGTGGCGCAGTGGTTGAGAGTCCGCCTGCCAATGCAGGGGACAAGGGTTTGTGCCCCAGTCTGGGAAGATCCCACAAGCCGCGGAGCAGCTAGGCCCGTGAGCCATGGCCACTGAGCCTGAGCGTCTGGAGCCTGTGCTCTGCAACGGGAGAGGCCACGGCAGTGAGAGGCCCGCGTACCACAAAAAAAAAAAAAGAAAGCAGAAATTAATTTAATATGACAGAGATATGCGGAGATGGTAAAAAGACACATAAAATAAAAATTTATTTTATTCTTTGAAATAAACTAATAAAATAAGCAAAACTCTGGCAGAATTCATTGATCAAGAGAAAAAAGAAAGAGAGCAAATAAACAATCTTAGAAAAGGGGGCTACAGATAAGTTATAGCCAGGCTACCACTAGCCCTCACAGTACCTTTGTGTGAACTAGGAAAAGGTTTCCCCTGTGGGTGGCCACAGCCCTAATACCTAGGGCTTGTTACTTGGAAAGCCGGGTACAGGCTGCTCCCACTCACTCCTTGTCCAGATAAGCTTGTGCTTAAACCACCATATTGGCAGTCGTGGATCAGCATAGTTTAAAAAGTTATGAGACAATCTGAACAACCTTGTGCCAATTAATTTGATAATTTGCACAAATGATTGGTTCCCTTTAAAACTACAATTTACCCAACTATATCAAGGAGACATAGACAACCTGAATAAACCTATAACCATTAAAGAAATCAAATAAGTAAGTACAAGATCTAGTTTAAAAAAGCATGAAAATTCTTATTTTTTTCCTATAGTCTAGCATAATTAAACACCATTGGAATCATCTGTTTGCTAAAAGAAATAAAATACAGCTGTGAAACCATGTGGTTCCGGTGCTTTCTTTAAGGGTAAATCTGTATTCATCTTCCTGATCTTTTTTGTGATAACTCGTCTTTTCAAGTTTTCTATTTCTTCATAGGTCAGTTTCGGTAATTTTTTTTCTTTGAGAATATCCATTTCCTCTAGTTTTTCACATTTGTTGCTGTAGAGCTGCACATAATTCTCTCAGCCTCTTTTGTGTCTGTGAATGTATCTCCTTTCTTATTCCTAACCTTGATTTTTTTTTTTTTTTTTTTTTTTCTAACAGGATCCGGACGCGCAGGCCCAGTGGCCATGGCTCACAGGCCCAGCCGCTCCGCGACACGCAGGATCTTCCCGAACCAGGGCACGAACACGTGTCCCCTGCATCGGCAGGCGGACTCCCAACCACTGCGCCACCAGGTAAGCCCCTAACCTTGATATTTTTGCTCTCTTTTTTCCCTAACCAGATTCATGAAATGTTGATATATTTTATTGGTCTTTTCAAATAATTAACACTTGAACTTATTTTTTTCCTTTCTACTATTCTTTTTGTTTTCTAATTCATTATTTTCTGTTGTTGTCTATATTATTTCTCTCCACTTGGGGTTTATTTTGTCATTCTTTTCTTAGTTTCATAAAATGGGCAATGAATTCTTAAAAAAAAATTATTTCATAGTGAAATATTTAAGGCTATGCATTTTCTTCCGCTGTGTCCTGTAGCATTTTACATACAATGCTTTTTTTCATTCCTTTCTAGATGGTTTATCACTTCATTTTAAAAAGTTTTACAAACAAAATAATTATTAGATTAAAAAGAATCAGGAACCTTAATTCTAAGTAGTTATACTCTGACATAATTTCATTTCAAAACAAGACAAATGAATCACTCATTATAATTTTAGCTCTTCCCTAAAGTAATTAACTTGATTTATACACACACACACACACACAAAATAATCTATAGACCTAACCATCTTTCCTGTAATACCTCAGAAACCTTGATTTATTAAGAAGAGCAACATTAAAATAATTGTATAAATGGGGGAAAATAGGCCTACAGGATTTCACCCTTGCAGTAACAAAGATAGTTTTCCTATAGAAATTCCAATTAAAAGTTTTATTTGGTGATTTAAATAAACCTTAATTTAAGGCTGTGCACCTGAGCTAATCTAGCTCTTTCTTAGTACAGTTGATATCTATCCGAATAATAGACCAGCTAGCTAGCCTATTAACAGATAGGTATTATCTGAGGCTAGCCTGGTTTCCTAATTAATCCCCATTTCAATTTTTTACTTCCTCTTGATCCAAAGTTGCTGTAGGCACGTGCTTCTTTTCTTCTCGTTTTTTTATTTTGTATTTCTTACATATTTTTATTTTGAAAAAAAAGTGCAAATTGTAGAGCTTTTCCTGTTTTTGAGTTGTTTGAGAGTAAATTGCTACCTGTTACCCACTGCTCCTGAGTACTTTAGCAGGTAGTTTCCAAAATAAGGACATTCTCCTACATAACTCCACTACAATACAAATCAACATTGATACATAACTACCATGTAATTCTCAGACTCCTTTCAAGAGTCTCTAGTCGTCCCCAAAAGATCCAGATCGTAATCATAATTAATCATACATTGCATTTCATTGTCATATCTCTTTAGTCTTATTCATCAAGAACAGTTCTTCACTCTTTGCTTGACATTCATAACCTTGACATTTTTAAAGATTACAGACCAGTTATTTCATGTCCCTCAGCTTGGGTTTGCTGGGGTTTCCTCATGATTGGATTCAGATTATGCATCTTTGATAGGAATAGTATAGAAGGGATGATACCTTACTCTCATTGCATCCTCTCAGGTGGTGCAAGATTTCAAACGTTCCCTCCCAGTACTGATAATGTCCACTTTCGTCACTTGATGAAGGTAGTGTCTGCCAGGCTGTGAAGTTACTTTTTTCTTTAGTAATTAATAAATATTTTGTGGGAGGTATATGAAATTGTAAATATCTCATTCCTCACTGTACATTCAATTCATTTATGTCACTATAGACTTGTGGTTTCCTATTCTAGTCAATGAACAGTAATCAGTTATTATCATTATCTCCATTAACTCATGAATGGATAAACAAAATGTAGTATACCCATACAGTGGAATGTTATTTGGCAATAAAAAGGAGTGAAGTTTTTTTTTAATATAAATTTATTTATTTATTTTTGACTGCTTTTGGTCTTGACTTTGCTGTGCGCGGGCTTTCTCCAGTTGCGGCAAGTGGGGGGCTACTCTTGGTTGCGGTGGGTGGGCTTCCCATTGAGGTGGCTTCTCTTGCTGCGGAGAACAGGCTCTAGGTGCACGGGCTTCAGTAGTTGTGGCGTGTGGGCTCAATAGTTGTGCCTTGCGAGCTTAGTTGCTCTGCAGCATGTGAGATCTTCCTGGACCAGGGCTCGAACCCATGTTCCCTGCATTGGCAGGCGGATTCTTAACCACTGCACCACCAGGGAAGTCACAGGAATGAAGTTTCGATACATGCCACAACAGGGATAAACCTTGAAAACATTATTTTAAGTGAAAGAACCCAGACACAAAAGGACACATATTGTATGATTCCATTTATATTAAATGTCCAGAGTAAGTTAATCAACAGAAACATAAAGAGGATTACTGATCACCAGAGGCTGGGGAGAAGGAGAAATTGTGAGTGACCACTGTGAGGTTTATGGTTTCTTTTTAGGGGACTAAAAATTCTCTGGAATTAGATAGCGGTGATGTTTGCACAACCCTGTGGATATACTAAAACCATTGGATTGTGAACTTTAAAACAGGTGAATTTTATGGTATGTGAATTATATATATATATTTTTAAATAAATTTATTTATTTATTTTGGCTGCATTGGGTCTTCGTTGCTGTGCCTGGGCCTTCTCTAGTTGTAGTGAGCAGGGGCTTCTCTTGTTGCAGAGTACCGGCTCTAGGCACGCAGGTTTTGGTAGTTGCAGCACGTGGGCTTCAGTAGTTATAGCATGCAGCCTCAGTAGTTGTGGCGCAAGGGGCTTAGTTGCCCCGCGGTATGTGGGGCCTTAGTTCCCCAACCAGGGAGGGATTGTACCTGCGTCCTCTGCATTGGAAAGTGGATTCTTAACCACTGGGCCACCAGGGAAGTCCCTGTTATTATTATTATTTTTAATTTATTTTTGGCTGCTTTGGGTCTTCATTGCTGCGCCTGGGCTTCCTCTAGTTGCGGCAAGCGGGGACTATTCATTGTGGTGTGTGGACTTCTCATTGCGGTGGCTTCTCTCGTTGCAGAGCACAGGCTCTAGGCGTGCGGGCTTCAGTAGTTGTGGCACGCGGGCTCAGTAGTTTTGGCTTGCAGGCTCTAGAGCGTAGGCTCAGTAGTTGTGGCGCATGGGCTTAGTTGCTCGCAGTATGTGGTATCTTCCCGGACCAGGGCTCTAACCCGTGTCACCTGCATTGGCAGGCGGATTCTTAACCACTGCGCCACCAGGGAAGGCCCCCTGTTATTTTTAAAAATAAAATAAATCTGCCTTTTTCACAGAGGATTGTAAGGAAAATTGCCTGTTTTGACTCTTACTGCTGAACAGAAGAAAAAGTTCCTTTCCTCAAAATTCATACCCTCAATCCAGTCCTGGAGTCTATGAAAAGCACCTACAATTTGTTGGGAGAAAAGCAAAGACCTTAATTAAAAAAATAACCAAAATATATGAACGGACAGTTCACAAAAGAGGAATATAAATGTCCAATAAATAAATTAAACCACTAAAAGATGATCATCTTCATAAAGTAATCAACACACATCGCATTGTGGTTTTGTGATGATTAAAAGAGGCAAACACTTTCAATATTTTCAATACCAGATTCCTTCCTGTCTTTGTACTCATTTTCTCCATAATTCCCTGTAATTGGCTTCTACCTCCACACTTGCCTGAAATTGCCCTTGGTCACAAGACACCCCTCTCAATCCAAATACGAAGACCACTGCTACTCTCCCTGGAACTCTCCAAGGCTCTTGGCCCCTAACCTTTCCTTCCTCGAATGCTCCTTCCAGGCTCTTCAAGGCTCATTCCCACTACACCTGGACCACTACTTGATCTCTTGACTGACCATTCCCTTCCTTTTCCTGCCCTCTAGCTTTGGCCAATTGTAGGTGGACACTTCTCTTGGGGCAGGGGGATGGAGGCTGTCCAGCATCTGAGAATGTCCCACCTTATGAATATTTTATGAAGCAGACCCCACTCCTCACTATAGAAGCTGAAAATGCCAGATATTCGTTTTCCCAACCCGCTTTTGAAGCTGGGTGCTGGCACTGACCTAGGCTGGGTCAATCTGATGCAGCTATTTTAGACTTTGACTCTGGAGCTATTGGCGAAAAGAAGCAGAGTCAATGGAAGAGTGTTCCTGGCACCAGCAACTTCCAGTTTCCATGGCAGCTGTGGCAGCAGTGCCGAGCTCAGGTCGCTGCCTGATGGTGTCAACAGTGTGAGGTGTGACATCTAGTGGACAACAGTGTCCTCACTAGACACTATTTATATAGTGGTTTGGGCCATGGTGGTAGTTGTTTAGGCTCTGAGCCTGGTTCTCCAGCTTTCCCAGTGATTCTGTGTGCTATTTTAGCTTAACTTAAAATCAGAATCTATTTCCATTGCTTGAGACTGAGAACTCTGACAAATATAGCTTTTTAGAAAGCTGTCCTCAGCTCTCTCTCTATACCTCCTAAAACCACACTTTTCTCTATATTTTCTAAGTCTCTATTGCATTATAAAAGAATCGGTGCAACTTAGCACATTATCATTTGTTACCTTATACTTAAAATTTTCATTTTCATATGTTGTTTATGTTTATTTATGGGCCTTGTTGGGCCTGTAAATTGTCTCTCCAACAACACCGTGAACCAAGAGAACAATTAAAAATAGATGATAGGACTTCCCTGGTGGCGCAGTGGTTGAGAGTCTACCTGCCGATGCAGGGGACAGGGGTTCGTGCCCCGGTCCAATAGCCTTATATATTTGCTGATGGGAATGATGGGAATGGGACAAACTGAAGATAGAGGGGTGAACGGCTGGCAGGCCCAATGTCCTTGAGTAGTTAAGAGGAAAAAAGATCTGTTTTTTTTTCTGGCCGTGCCTCG
>NW_020175393.1:9832245-9838616 GCF_003031525.2 Neophocaena asiaeorientalis asiaeorientalis
TTCCCGGACCAAGGATTGAACCCATGCCCTTGGCAGTGAAAGCACAGAATCCTAACCACTGGACTACCAGGGAATTCCCAAAAAGAGATCTAGTGCCCAAGTCAAGGAGTTGGCCTTGGGAGCAGAGACAGTCCACCTATAGCAGGAGGAGGGCAGGCAGATGCTAGGTACAGATGCTACCAGTGGGTAGCTGTGGTGGTGGATGCTTTAATTTTCTCTGTAGATTAGGAAGCAATGTCATCAGTAGAGAATAAGAAGGGGAGAAAGTGTAGGAGGTTGGAGAAGGCACAGAACAGTCATTCAGGACAGCAGTTTGGGGAATAAGGCAACTTTCCAAGATGTTCACAGTATAGATAATTTTAAGAGACTCAGTTTCCAGATACTCAATTTCCAAATGTTCTTTTCCTAAAATTGATCTATTTTCTCAAAATAGATGCCAGCTGCCCTCCCTCAATTGCCTTTCTCCCACTTTACATAAGTCATACCTCTCACTCAGCCCAAATCTCACTATAGTTAGGCAGTGATTATGATGGTAGCCAGTCTCCAAGATGGCTTAATTCCTGATATTCATATCCTTGAGTTGTCCTGTACCTCACTGAATCAGGTCTGGTCTATGTGATTAATGTATGACTATTGAGGCTAGGCCATAAAGGGCATTGCATCCTCCACCTTGCTCTTTTGTATTGCTTGCTCTTGGGAACGCCAACTACCACGTCATAAGGTCACTCAAGCAGCCCTAGGAGAGGTCCACGTGGAGACAAACTGAGACCTCTCCAAACAGGCAGCACCCACTCACCCATGATGTGGGTGAACCGCCCGGCAAACAGAACCGCCTGCAAACAGATTCTCCTATCCCAATAGAGCATTTAATGACAAGAGCTCCAGATGATATCTTCCTGATATCTCATGAAAGACCCTTAGCCAGAATCTCCCAGCCAAGCCATTCCTGAATTCCTGATTCATAGAAACTGTGAAAGATAATAAACGGTTCTTGTTGTTTTAAGTCACTACATTTGGTGGTAATTTTTTTTCTTTTTTTTTTTTTTTTTTGGCTGCACTGCCCAGGGATCAAGCCCACGCCCCCTGCAGTGGAAGCACAGAGTCTTAACTACTGGACCACCAGGGAAGTCCTTGGCAGTAATTTTTACACAGCTGTAGATAACTGTAGGGGCAGATTGCTTAACCTCTTTGAGCCTCAGTTTTCTCATGTGTAAAATAAGAATGATAACACAATAGTACCTGAATCAGGATTGTTATGAGGGTTAAATGAGTTAATATTTGTAAAGTGCTTAGAACAGAAAAGTAAAAAGTATGAATTTGTTAAATAAAAATAAATGTGATCTATTCAACACAGCACTACTGTACTGGGAGATCTAGATAGTGCAATAAGGCAAGAAAAGGAAATAAAATTTATACAGATAGGAAAGGAAGAAATAAAAACTGTTCCAATTTCAGATGGCATGATAGTCTACATAGAAGATCTCAGGGAATCTACAAAAACTCCTAGAGCTAAAAAGTGAATTCAGTGGAGTTTTAAGATACAAGGTAAATACACAAAATTCTGTTGTACTTCTATAATTAGCAACGAACACATGGAAACAAAAATTTTAAATACAATACCACTTACAATCACTCAAAAAAATGAAATAGATTTAAATCACCATTTTAAATATAGAACATAAAATTAATAAACTTTTAGAAGAAAACATAAGAGAAAATCTTTGGATCCTAAGGCCTGGCAAAGAGCTCTTAAAATTGATACCAAAAACATGACCCATAAAAGAAAAAAACCCCATAAATTGGAATCCATCAATTCAAAAACTTTTGCTATGTGAAAAACTGTTGAGAGAATGAAAAAACATGATATAGACTGGGAAGAAATATTTGCAAACCACATATCTGACAAATACTACTATCTGGAATATATAACTAACTCTCAAAACTCTACAGTAAAAAACAAATAACCCACTAGAAAATGGGCAAAAAGCATGAAGAGACATTTCACCAAAGAGGAGATACAAATGGAAAATAAATACATGAATAAAATTTTCAACATCACTAGCCATCAAGGAGATGCAAATTAAGGGGAGTTCCTTGGCTGGTCCAATGGTTAGAGCTCTGAGCTTCCACTGCCGGGGGGCACAGGGTTGATCCTGCAAGCTGTGAGGCATGGCAAAAAGAAAAAGAAAAAAAAAAGGAAATGCAAATTAAGACTACCATTAGATATTAGATCTATTAGATCAGTTAAAATTTTTTTAAAAAGTGACAGTACCAAATGCTAGTGTGGATGCAGAGAAACTGAATCTCTAGATCTCTCATGCATTGTTGATGAGAAAGTAAAATGGTATAGTCACTCTGGAAAATAGTTTGGCAGTTATTTTAAAAATCAAAGCATACATTTACCACGTAACACAGCAGTCCCACTCCTCTACATTTATCCCCACCAAATAACAATTTGCATCCACATAAAAACTGATGCATGAATGTTCATAGCAGCTTATTTGTAGTAGCCCCAAACTGAAAAAAACTGAAATGTCCCCCAGTAGGTGAATGGTAAAACAAACTGTGGTACATCCATATCACGGAGTACTACTCAGCATTAAAGAGGAACAAACTTGATACATACAACAACCTGGATGAATTTCAAGGGCGTTATGCTGAGTGAAAAAAAAGCCTCAAAATGTCGCATGATTTCATTTGTATAACATTCTCAAAATGACAAAATTACAGAGATAGAAAACTGATGAGGGGTTGCCGGTGATTAAGGACAGTAGTTGGGGGAGGGGTGTTGTGACTCTAAAGGGTATCAGGAGATCTTTGTGGTAATTGAATAGTTTTGTATCTTCATTGCAGAGCTGGTTACACAAATCTATACATGATAAAATGATATAAAACTTTATACACATGTTGCACCAATCTGTTTTCTGGTTTTGATAATGTACTACAGTTATGTAAAATGTAACCAATGCGGGGACGCGGTGAAGTGAAGGATACAGAGGAGTCCTCTGTACTACCTTTGCAGCTTCCTGTGAATCTATAATGACTTCAAAATAAAAAGTTGAAAAAAATTCAACAAAAAAGCATGGATTAATTCCCTAGTGTGTAAAAATTTGTGGAACAAGAACAAAAGGGTCCTCTTTCCTCAGGGTTCTGTGGTAGGACTTGCTGTCTCTTTCTGTCTTATACAGCAGGCACTATGTATCCACATATGTCAAACCACAGATCCAGAGGGCCAACTGCACAATGCCATTTTATACAAGGGACTTGAGCATACTCGAGTTTTAGTATCCATGGAGCTCCTGGAACCAATGCCCTGCAGGTGAGAGGGGCGGCTGTATATGTTTCTGTCATGAGCAAGCATGATTAAGAATGGGGTATTTTGGCCCATGATGGGGTGTCCTGAATTCAGATATGTTGTGGAGTGTGGCTGGAGTGATGGTAATTTTTACCTAGCCACCTCCCCTCTTATGCTTCCTGATTACTATCAAAGACCGTCCTGAGGGAAGGTCCTGTGAGAACAAAACAAAGAGAATGTAGGTAAGAAACACAGCAGATGACGCCACCTTATTTCATTCAAGGATAAATTCATGGCAAGATGCCATATATTCTCAATTTATTTAGCATTAAACTTCAGAGTGAGATGTTGTCATCACAGGGCCATTATTAACCTGTTTATTTTAATTGAAAGATGAAGTATTTGACAAAAGGGACTGACTTTGCCAGTACACTTGAATGAGTTAAAAGGACACTACAAGGGGCTTCCCTGGTGGTGCAGTGGTTAAGAATCTGCTTGCTAATGCAGGGGACACGGGTTCGAGCCCTGGTCTGGGAGGATCCCAACATGCCGTGGAGCAACTAAGCCTGTGTGCCACAACTACTGAGCCCACGCGCCACATCTACTGAAGCCTGTGCGCTCTAGAGCCTGTGCTCGGCCACAAGAGAAGCCCACGCACCACAACGAAGAGTAGCCCCCACTCACCGCAACTAGAGAAAGCCCTCGCGCAGCAATGAGGATCCAACGGAGCCAAAAATAATAAATAAATAAATAAATTTATTTAAAAAAAAAGTACACCACAAAATTTGGATTAAAAATGTATATTTAAAATATATCAGGGAATTTCCTGGATGTCCAGTGGTTAGGACTCATCATGCTTTCACTGCCAAGGGCCCGGGTTTGATCCCTGGTTGGGGAACTAAGATCCCACAAGCTGTGCAGCGTGGCCAAAAAAAGAAAAAAAATATATCATAAACACATTGTAAATTTTCCATATATTATAATGGTTTGACATCTTTAAAAAAACCTTTCTGTCTGGGGAGAGACTGCCCCTTCCAAGGTAGGTAATTCGTAAAGATAATAACTTGCCTACAAGCATACCTTTCATATGTAAAACAACCAATCCAGGGTTTATATCCCCAGCTACCTTCTTATCTAACTCTCACACACCAAACCTATATTTCCCTTATCCTAAATCATGCTAGGTCTAGGTGCCAGCTAACTAGGGACTACCCCTACAGCTTATAGCCCACCATAATTATTCAAAGTAGCCAATCCTAAACTGTTTCTCTTGCTCTTCCTTGTCTTTCCCATGGAAACCCCTATAAGGGCCATGGACTATGCTTTGCCCTACCTCCTGTTCAACATTATTATCCATCAGGGAAATACAAATTAAAACCACAATGAGATAGCATCTCACACCCATTAGAATGGCTAAAATAAAAAAGATAGACAATAACAAATGTTGGCCAGGATGTGAAGAAACAGGAAATCTTACACATTGGGAAGGTAAAATGGTCCCAGCAGCTTTGGAAAACGGTTTGTCAGTTTCTTAAAAAGATAAACATAAATTTACCATAAGACCTAGCAATTTCACAATTAGGTATCTGCCTTAGAGAAATGAAAACCTATGTCCACACAAAGACTTTTACAGGAATGTTTATATCAGTATTATTCATAATAGCCAAAACTGGAGACAACCCAGATTTCCACCAGTGGATGAATGGATATACAAATATGATGTATTCATACAATATAATACTATTCAGGAATACAAAGGAAAGAAATGGAATGCAAGATTGGTTCAATATCTGAAAATCAATGAATGTGATCCATTCTATCAATAGAAAAGAAAACAAAAATGACACGTTCATTTCAGTAGACAAAGAATAGTTTTACAAAACCCAACACCCTTTCACGATAAAAACACTCAACAAATTAGGAGTAGAAGGGAACTTCCTCAACCTGATAAAGGTCATCTATGAAAAACAAATGGCTAGCATCATACTTAATGGTGAAAGACTGAATGCTTGGGGGATTGTGGTGGTGGGATGAATTGGGAGATTGGGATCAACATATATGCACTAATATGTATAAAATAGATAACTAATAAGAACCTGCTGTATAAAAAAAATTCAAAAAAAAAAAAAAGACTGGATGCTTTCCCTCGAAGATCAGGAACAAGACAAGATGTCTAATCTCACCACTTCTATTCAATATCATAGTGGAGGTTCTAGCCAGGCTGGTTAGGCGAGAAAAAGAAATAAAAGGCATCCAAGTTGGAAAGGAAGAAGCAAAACTATTTCTGTTTATAGGTGACATGATCTTGTGTATAAGAAATCCAAGGAATCCACTAGAAATTATTACAACTAATAAACAAGTTCAGCAAGGTTACAGGACCCAAGATCAATATTAAAAAATCTATTTTATTTTTATACTCCTGTAAACAATCCAGAATGAAAATAAATATATATATATATATATATATATATATAGTGAAATAAGCTAGTCTCAAAAAGACAAATATTGTATGATTCCACTTACATGAAATACCTAGACGAGTTAAATTCATAGAGACAGAAAGCAGAATGGTGGTTGCCAGCGTCTGGAGAGAGGTTATGCCAAGTGAAAGAAGCCAATCACAAAAGCCCACATAGGGAGTTCCCTGGCGGTCCAGTGGTTAGCACTCGGCGCTTTCACTGCTGTGGCCCCAGGTTCAATCCCTGCTCAGGGAACTAAGATCCCGCAAGCCACATGGCCAAGAAAACCCCCAAAGCCCACATATTATATGATTCCATTCACATGAAAGTCTAAAATAGGGAAACCTATAGAGACAGATAGACTAAGGCTGGGGATGGAGGGGGTCGAGGGGGAATAAAAGACGGATAGCTAAGGTACAGGGTTTCTTTTTTTTCTTTTCTTTTCTTTTTTTTTTTTTAGATGCGCTGCGCAGCAGCTTGCGGTGACCTGGCAGGGAGATGATGTGGGCAGGATGAAGCCTGGGTGTGGCAGGGGCTTTGCCCAGTTTCAGTCCTAGCCACACTTGCCCCCTTGCCCTCCAGCAAATCACCTTGCTGATAATTATGGAGTAAAGTGC
>NW_020175393.1:9838851-9866165 GCF_003031525.2 Neophocaena asiaeorientalis asiaeorientalis
GGTTTTTTTTTTTTTTTTTTTTTTTTTTTTTTTTTTTTTAGATGCGCTGCGCAGCAGCTTGCGGTGACCTGGCAGGGAGATGATGTGGGCAGGATGAAGCCTGGGTGTGGCAGGGGCTTTGCCCAGTTTCAGTCCTAGCCACACTTGCCCCCTTGCCCTCCAGCAAATCACCTTGCTGATAATTATGGAGTAAAGTGCTGAAAGAAAGGAGGAAGTAAGCCAAGAAGGGAGCAGCTAGACAGAACCTACTGCCTTGGAAAACCACCACCAAGGAGAGTTCTTCTTCATTTCAGAAGATATACTCGGTTCACACCAGTCTGAAAACTGAAGTCAGTTTACAAAGTTGTAGAAACTTCCTTTGGACATTAGGTTTTGGAGAGGTTGGCCATCCTTCTACTCTATGGATTGTGAATCATCTAGTGACCAATGATTTCCTCCTCTCCCTCTTCAGCTCTCTTCTTGCTACCTAGCTGTTACTCCAACAGTTCCCCAAAGTGGAAGGAAGGAGACAAACTTGTAGCTTTGGCCTCATTTTTCGAAACCATGGTATAAAATTTCTCCAGGAAACTTGGTGAAACTAAGGGGCCAAATGATATTGAATGCAGGAATTATTTGTTTCAAATTGTGTTTCCTCCTCTGTCTGGGAAAATGTAAATTGGTTGTTTGTGGCTGTCAGAAAGGATCCTATCGGTAGTATGACTCCTTTGCCAAAATTCTTATTGAAAATTAGGACACTGGGTTATTATGAAAATGAGGGGACCACCCCCTGCACCACTTTCTTCAGGTGGTCAGTGGGAACTCGGGCCCTCCCGGTGTGCCTGAGCACCAAGTTGGCCATAGGTGGGGGTGGAAGGTGGTAAAGGAGGAGTAACCTTTAACAGAACCATTAACTGACCCTCTCTTCAGAAGTGGTCTCTCTAAAGAGCCCTCCTGTCCTCTGGTTCTTAGATTCCCCCCAATTAACTTCACCCCATCCTGCTCATACACATGCAGTGAAACACATTTTAGCTTTGTATAGGACGATGTACTTGTTTATAGTGGCTAATATAAACTTGCAAGTAGCTCTGTATTGTTTAACTGTGTCCTGTGTTTCTTGCAACTAGATAATTAGATATAGTGGCTTGATCAATTCAAGTTAGATTTTTTTGGCAAGAATATTTTATTTTTCCTAAGGAGGCACACAACTTTTGGTTGTCTCTCTTTTTGTGAGTTAGCAGCCATTGATGATCAATGCCTAAATGATCCATTAATCATTAGGGGGTGTGAAATGTACACCTACACTTCTAAATTTGTAAAAATAGGACCATTAATTTCATTTAAATATTTTTATTGAAGTATAGTTGACTTACAATGCTGTGTTAGGACCATTAACTTCTGACATTAGAGAATCTAATGAGAGGCTTCTTACTGAGATTAAATGGGATTATCATAGTTATTTGTTGAGCTACTTTTCTTTGGGCGCTGCACATACTTGTGTCAGATGTATACCAATACCATAAACCCTTTAACAAATAATAAAACTAAGATGCAGAAGTAACTTGCCCAAGATCACACTGCTAAAAATTGGTGGGGTCAGGATTCAAACTGAGGTCCATTGAACTAAAAGCTTATGTTCTTCCACTGCTTCCCTAAAAGATTTATTGCGTTACTACTCTAAGCAAGGCACTTGCACTTAGCACTGTAAATTAATTATTCAACTCTCTCAACACTACTTCGGTAGTGGTGTCATTGCCTCCTTTGTAATGACAAAGAAGCTAAGGTTCCTAGACGTTAGGCAACTTCCCCAAGGCCATACAACCTTGGAGTAAGGAAGGAAATGGTTCAAGTGTCCATAAGCGGCACGAGGCTCGCATGTTTGGCTTCCCATCGCTGTTAAGCTGTAAGAATTAGAGTGCAATGCATGTGCCTGCTAGTAAACAGTAAACAGATGGGAGCGAGTACTCTACGTAAGAGTGTATGGCTGACGCTGCATTAGAGCTGAGATCACTGCATTTGCAAGTGTCCTGAGAGGCAGCATAAGCGCGCCATAATACAAGGGGCTCGCCTCCGTACAGAGAGAGGGAGGGGGAGGGGGAGGCGGACCCTGCAAAATTTGGGAGGTCATCCCGCCTCTAGGGGGTGCCACGCGAGCCTGGCCAGGGTCCCAAACCGGCAGCACGCTCTTTTGCTTCCACCAGTGCTGAGGATCTCGGGATCCGGTGGAAAAACAGCTTCTTCAGGTGATAGGTTCCAGATCTCTGGGGGCGGGGACGCAGGGAGTGGGAAAAGCGGAGCCCGGTTAGGTGACCAGTCCAGAAAGCCGCCTGCTTCTGGGAGCCAAACCAACTCTACCGCTGAGGTAACGCCAGAACCGGCGGTGTCTGGTTTCGGGGCGGTAGCAAGGTAAGGTCCCGCTTTGTGGGCGGGGTTGGAGGCGGGGAGGTCCGGCAGGGGACGCGCTGTCACTCTGCTCCATCCCCGCTTCCTGGTCAGCGTCCCGCCCCCTCGGGTGCCTGCTCCCTGCCTGCGCCTAGTACTTGGGAACGCGTATTCCTCTGTCTCTGGGAGGGTCCTTCCCTTCCTCCACCCTCTGCTTTCCTCTCAGGTGAGGCCTCCATGGAGCGGTTCCTGGCCCAGTTGTGCGGCACCAGCGCGTTGCAGCCGCTCCCTGTGTGGGAGGGGGACACCACCGGCCACTGCTTCACCCAGCTGGTGCTCAGCGCCCTGCCCCACGCGCTCCTCGCTGTGCTCAGTGCCTGCCACTGGGGCAACCCGAGGTGGGTAGAGACGGGTGCAAGAGATCTGTCCTTGTGTTCTTGCAGACCTCACTCGAAACCCACATCTCCGTGGAAGTGTAACCGAAATAGTGAGATCTCTGGAGTAGGGGGCAAAAGTAGAATAAAATGTGGGCATGACCACTCTGCGGCATTGTGGCTGTCTGGGGCAAGTTACCTGACTTCCCTGAGCCTCATAACATCGTTGGGAGATTTAACTTAGATAATGCATTTAAGCATATAGTGCAGTGCTTGGCACATTTTTAAAGGCCTGATGCATGGTAGATATCATCACTTTTGTAGATTTTCAGATGCGCAAACACAGTTGTCATGAATTGGAGGCAAAAGTGGTTGAGCAATGTTTTTAAGCCAAAAAGGTTAACGTGTGCCGAAGATGTTGGACCAGTTTCTCACCACTTCCACCTAGGAAACCTCAGTGTTTATAGGCTAAGAAAAGCATATGTACTCGTTGGAGAGGAAGCAGTCGGTAGAAGAGAAGAGCAAAATCAGAACCTTATTCCTTCCTGAATTTGGGGCTATAAGGTGTAGGTGCTAAACTCACCTTGATTTTGTACTTAGTTCCTGCATGTCTAGATATGGCTAAAGTTAATCTCACTCTGGCTACTGGTAAGGCAGGAGGAATGTCTGGTCTGTCTTTGGGAGTCCCTAGTCCAATGGACAGACTATGTCCTTACCTAAGATGAGTTAGAGGATGATGAATCCCTTCCTTGTGTAGGAGAGGCTTCAGAATTGCTTGGTCTGGGAGGAATCCTGATTTGTCCCTTATGCAGAGACAAAAGTCTGGAGAGGGTTAGCACAGAGTGACACTGACTAACTCAGAAGGATTATCTGTGCTCAGAGGAATATCTTTTAAAAGTTGGCCTAGGGCTTCCCTGGTGGCGCAGTGGTTGAGAGTCCGCCTGCCGATGCAGGGGACACGGGTTCGTGCCCCAGTCCGGGAAGATCCCACATGCCGTGGAGCGGCTGGGCCCGTGAGCCATGGCCGCTGAGCCAGCGCATCCAGAGCCTGTGCTCCGCAATGGGAGAGGCCACAGCAGTGAGAGGCCCGAGTACAGAAAAAAAAAAAAAGTTGGCCTAGTCCTTTGGGATCTCACAGTGTAAGGAGAAGGCAAGAAAGACCAACATGTAATCCACAGAATTTGTGGTTATCTCACTTCATTTAACAGATTTTTGCAAGTTGCTGAAAAGGTTTAGAGAGATCCAGAATCTCAGACAGGAAAGGACCTCAGAGGGCTTTGGGTCCAGACTCCTCACTGCTCACTGTGCTGATGAGGAAAATGAGATGCAGAGAAGGAAAGAGTCTTGCCTGAGTTCATAAAACTGGTTAATGGCCAGCTTGGAGCCAGTGTACCAGCCTCCAAGGGCTCACAATGTTCTTCTGTCCCCACATCTTAGAAAAAAGAATTATTAAAGGTTGACTTTTATCTGAATATAAACCCCTCCATATAACTGTGATCACTGAATTTTTTAAAAGAAACCCAAAACATTTTAACCTACAATTAAAATTTTTAGTAACCCAGCCCTACCAACAACAAAGGGAATACAGATTTATATGTTTTTATATGAACCTCTTCTTATATGAACCTTCAAGGTGTTCTGATATGTACTGTTGCAGGTGTGTTTTCCTGCACTTGAGTTTTTAAAAAATTAATTAATTATTAGCTGCATTGGGTCTTCATTGCTGCGCACAGGGTTTCTCTACTTGCGGCGAGCGGGGTCTACTCTTTGTTGTGGTGCGCGGGCTTCTCATTGCAGTGGCTTCTCTTGTCGCGGAGCACAGGCTCTAGGCACGCGGGCTTCAGTAGTTGTGGCACGCGGACTCAGTAGTTGTGGCTCGCGGACTCTAGAACACAGGCTCAGTAGTTGTGGTGCACGGGCTTAGTTGCTCCACAGCATGTGGGATCTTCCCAGAGCAGGGCTCGAACCCGTGTCCCCTGCATGGGCAGGTGGATTCTTAACCACTGCCGCACCAGGGAAGCCCCCCTGTACTTGATTTTTAATGCAGGCAGATAACCCTTTTGTTTATTAAAAACGTTTTTTGCAAGCCAAGATGATACAAACAAAACTGAAAAGAGGTTTTTCTTCAGCTAGTGGAGTCACAAAAATGATCCACACCGTCTTCTACAGCCATTGGAGAAACAGAGATTAGAATATTCTGAGGCTTCAGAAAATTTAGGCTATAGTGTTAGTGTATAGAAGCTGTATGTAAGTCAAATTTTTATCCATCTAATAGTGCTTCGGATGAATTTAAGGGTTATTTTATGTAGATACTTTTGTAAAAATGAAAACTCATCTCTTAGTTGTTATCTGTAAGAAAATTCAGGTTTTTGGGGGTTTTTTTTGTTTGTTCTTTGGTGTTTTTTGTAATTAGGGTCTTCATGTTCCATACAACATTAACTCAGAATTTTTTATTTCTGTGGCAAAAGAATGACGAGAAATGGTATAGGTAGATGAGAAAAATGGGTTAGGTTAATCCAGGAAGATTTCCTGGGAGAAAAGACCCTGAGTTCCAGAGTAAAATGGGATGGAAATAAGGTATACAGGCAGGAAAGTGAGTTGGTTCCCTCTAGGTAAGTGAGTTACTGGAGGTATGTCTGGGCCCTGAGTCAGCCACGATATGCCTCCTTTTCTCTTTTCCCCCTTGTCCCCAGGAATCCAGGTTACATCCCGCGCTGCAGTCCTGGCTGGCGGGTCCGACTTGCATCCTCCTTCCTGCTCTCCATTTTTCCACTGCTAGACCTCTTTCCAGTCGTTTTGCCACCAGGAGCAGGCCCAGGGCCCATAGGGCTAGAGGTGCTGGCCGGGGGCGTGGCAGCTGTGGCCTGGATCAGCCACAGCCTGGCCCTGTGGATGTTGGCTCACTCCCCTCATGGCCGCTCCCGGGGGCCCTTGGCCTTGACTCTGACTGCCTTCCTGCCAGCCCCAGCCCTAGTGCTGACCCTGCTATGGCACTGCCAGCGAGGCACACTTCTGCCTCCACTTCTCCCAGGGCCCCTCTCCCGCCTATGCCTTCTCATCCTGCAGCTGGCTGCACTCTTGGCCTATGGACTGGGCTGGGCAGTCCCTGGGCGGCCACAGGAACCCTGGGCCCAGGGGCCCCTTCTCTCCGAGGGACAGGAACCCGAGGTAGCTGAAGATGGGGAGAGCTGGCTATCACGCTTTTCCTATGCCTGGCTGGCACCATTGCTGGCCCGTGGGGCCCGTGGAGAGCTCCGGCAGCCCCAGGACACTTGCCGCCTCCCCGACAGGCTGCACCCAACCTACCTAGCCCGTGTCTTCCAGGCACAATGGCAGGAGGGGACCCGAATGTGGAGGGCCCTGTATGGGGCCTTGGGGCAGCGCTACCTGGCACTTGGACTGCTGAAGCTGGTGGGGACCATGCTGGGATTCTCAGGACCCTTGCTACTGTCCCTACTGGTGGGCTTCCTGGAGGAGGGGCAGGAGCCACTAAGCAATGGCCTGCTCTATGCCCTGGGGCTGGCCGGTGGGGCCGTTCTGGGCGCTGTGCTGCAGAATCAGTATGGGTATGAGGTGCGGAAGGTGACACTTCAGGCACGGGGGGCTGTGCTGAACATCCTGTACCGAAAGGCTTTACAGCTGGGGCCCAGACGCCCTCCCACTGGGGAGATCCTGAACCTACTAGGCACCGACTCTGAGCGGCTGCTCAACTTTGCTGGGAGCTTCCATGAGGCCTGGGGCCTGCCCCTGCAGCTGGTCATTACCCTCTACCTGCTGCACCAGCAGGTGGATGTGGCCTTCGTGGGTGGTCTCATCCTGGCACTGCTGCTGGTTCCCATCAACAAAGTGATTGCCACCCGAATCATGGCCAGCAACCAGGAGATGCTACAGCACAAGGATGCGCGGGTTAAGGTGAGGGGCCGTTTGGGGTCCCTCAGTCATCCAGAGTCCCCAGGTCCTCCCGTGCACTGTGCCTGAGAGAGTGAGTATGATCTAGAAGTTGAGAGCTCAGACTGGAGAAAGACAGACATGGGTTCACATCCCAACTCTACCACTTACTAGTTTAATCACTTCAGACAAGTCACTTAACCTCTTTGGGACTTCGTTTCCTCATCTGTAAAACGAGGATAATAATAGCTTGCCTCATAACACAGTTGGAGGATCGTATGAGATACTGCTTGGCAAGTACCAGTCACAAAGTAAGCACTAAGTAAGTGTAGCCTGTTAGTAATATTATAGTATTAGCTCGTGCAGCCCTAAGAGCAACCCTAGGAGGTGGGAAGTAACCTGTCTGGGGCCAAATGGGATTTTAGTGTTAGAGCCAGGACCCAGTCTCCCACCTCCTCATCTCAGGCACAGAGCACCCCACAACCGCATGTGAAGAGGCCTAGGAGAACCCCAGCTACCTCTTAGGGGTGGGCTGTGGGGAAAGGAGTAGGTCTCTCTCCTACCTGGGCCAACTCTAGGTGTGAGGGTCTGGCTGAGTCGTTCTGGGTTGTGCAGTGATTGTAGTACCTTTCCAGAGGGGATGGTGGGCTTAGGGGTCCATACAGCGTAGTTGTCAACCTCTTACTGGAATAGCTCCGAGTGCTAATGGGGAGGGGGGTGTCTCTGAAAGTTGGTTATGGCATGAGGCCTTTTCCCCTACCTATGACAGCTATTGACTAGTCTCCAGGGCCACCTGGGAAGGCTCCAGTGCCTCCCTGGCTTGCAGGCTGGGGATGTTTGAATGTTAGGATTCAAGGAGTTCCTCTGGCCCTTGCCCGTCTTGCCTGGCCCTGTCCTCTGCCTGACTCTGGGCTGTGGTGTGCCCTCCTACACCTGTATACTCCTATAGGAATAGTTCCCATACCACCCGACCCCCCCCCCCCCCGCTTTACTCTCCACTGCTTCATCTAGGAAGGTGGGAGGATTCCAGCTCCAACCTGCCCCCAGCTGGAGCATATGGGGGCTCAGAATACCTGACATCTTGTGCCAGGAGCCTGGGGGAGACTGAGCAGAGGAGAACACACGTGAGCAGTGTCTCCACTTTGTACTGCTCTCTTGTCCCCACCCCTAGCTCATGACAGAGCTGCTGAGTGGCATTCGTGTCATCAAGTTCTTCGGGTGGGAGCAGGCGCTGGGGGCCCGTGTAGAGGCCTGCCGAGCTCGAGAGCTGGGGCGACTCTGGGTCATCAAGTACCTGGATGCAGCCTGTGTGTACCTGTGGGCTGCCCTGCCAGTCGTCATCTCCATCGTCATCTTCATCACCTATGTCCTCATGGGGCACCAGCTCACTGCCACCAAGGTAAGGACCAGGAGGGGAGGGGACAGCTGTAGGAATGCATGGGAGAGAAGCAGCAGCACGGAGACTGCAGTGGAGTGAGGGGTGGACTGGGGCCTTCAGTGCTCGCTGGGAAGGAGGGATGGAGGGTCCCTGGCTGCCTTATCCTTTCCCAACCAAGAAGAAATTCTCTGAAGGGACTTTTCATCTGGGGCCTCGGATATACAACCCTTCCCTCTGCGAAGGAATTCCTTTCTTTCCTCTCCTCTTCCTGTCCTACTTCTGGTTAGGTCCCCTTATCCTCATTCTGATGGCCTTGGAGGAAAAGTTCACGATCCAGTGCAAGGTGGATCCAGTGCTGGGTATAGCCGGGTGACGTTGCTACTTGGAAATTCTGAGAAGGTCTCAGAGTGAGCTAGGTGTGTGTGCTTATCAGGGAGCAACCTGGATCCCTGGAGGAGTATCTGGAATTTCTGGGATTCTTGGACTGGCCACCTCTGCCACCTCTAACCCAAGATTGTCCAGCAAACTCCTCAGTTTTGCTGCTGCCCTGTTTTCCCCTCCACAGACCTGTCTGCAGGGCCACCCATAGAGCAGGCCTTCAGATAATTCCCGAGCTTCAGGTGATGCTCCAACCCTTCCCCCCACCTTCGACCCCACTTAGGTGTTCACGGCCCTGGCCCTGGTGCACATGCTTATTCTTCCCCTCAACAACTTCCCTTGGGTGATCAATGGCCTCCTGGAGGCCAAAGTGTCCCTGGACCGGATCCAGCGTTTCCTCGACCTTCCCAACCACAACCCCCAGGCCTGCTACAGCCCAGGTAATGGGAAGCTGGAGGGCGGAACCTGGCACAGGGGAGGAGGGAACTGTAGCCCCTTGGTTGCCGTACACGGATGCTGCCAAGAGGAGCCAGAGGCAGCAGAACTTAGGCAGGGCAGGTGGCCATTTCCTGGGGGAGAATCCTCAGACCAAGACTGAGGCTGATTTAGCCCTGGGCAGGTAGATTGTGGATTAGAAGCCCAAGCTGAGTGGCTTCTTCCTTGTTCAGATCCTCCGACAGAGCCATCTACAGCCTTGGAGCTACACGAAGCCCTCTTCTCCTGGGACCCAGTTGGAACCAGCCAGGACACCTTCATCAGTCACCTCGAAGTGAAGAAGGTTGGTTGGTCAGACACCCTAGCAGAATCCCCGGACTGACGAGGGACATGCAAGCTCAGTGACCGATAAACAAGGACAGAGCCAATCATAGCAAGATGGCCCAGTGGCTCTAATTACTGAGGGAAGGACCAGAGGGGTTTTGGTGAGCAGGTTCTCATTGGAGAGGAGATGATACCTTATCTCTGAATGTCAGTTTTCTAACACACAGCCACTTCAGAGCAGTCACATCTCTCCCCTGGTCACCAGACCATTCACATCTACCCAGTCCAGTCCAACAATTGCATTTTTCTCTCCGTGTCCCTCAGGGGCTGTTGAGTTCAGAACAGACTCCAGAACTTATCCAGCATCTTCCCCAGGCTAGGGACCTCCGGGAGAGGCCCAGCAGCACCTGCTCAGAAGGATTTTGAAAATGGTACAGATAATCCTCTATTTAGCCTGGTGAAAAGGAATCACACCCTGTGACTCACACCCTGGCATACATCATCAAAGAAGCACTTGAAAGAACATTCCTGGCAGGACGGCAACTCCTCTTCACCGAGTCCTGAGTTTTCACTCTCCCCTGACCCGTGTCCAACCCTTTGCCCCACAGCTCAACCCAGCGTCCTCCAGTGGAGCCTGAACTGCCTCTGCTGCATTTGGCTCGTGTTTCTGGCTTGGGCTGAACGTTTTGTTTTTCCTCTTAGTTCAGGCAAGACAAGGCTGGAATTTTTGAAAGGAATTTTACTAATGTGTCAGTTGGGGCTTTTTTGGAAGTAAGTCATAGAAACCCACTGGAGCTAGCTTAAGCCAACAAGAATTTGTAAGGAGGATATAGAGATGAATTGCGGAATCCACAGGCAAGCACGTGGGCAGATCTCAGCAGCAGCCCAGAGCCAGGCCTCGACTCGCCGAGCAGCTCCTTCCGTCTGCTTCTCTTTCTGTATCTGCCTCATTCTTCTCTCTCTGTGGACCTGCTCTCCACCGAGTAGAAGACAGGCCTGCAGAGAGCCCTTCCACTTACAGGCCACAGCCAGGAAGAGGGAGGCTTCCCAGGGAAGGGCTCAGGTTGGTCTGGTGTCCGCTCGAAGATAGGCTAACCCTGGCTGGCAGTGTGGGACATCACAGACAGAGCTGCTAGGAGCCCCACCTGTTTCTTTTTTTTTTTTTTTTTTGCGGTACACGGGCCTCTCACTGTTGTGTCCTCTCCCGTTGCGGAGCACAGCTCCGGACGCGCAGGCTCAGCAGCACATGGCTCACAGGCCCAGCCGCTCTGCGGCACGTGGGATCTTCCCAGACCGGGGTACGAACCCGCGTCCCCTGCATCGGCAGGCGGACTCTCAACCACTGTGCCACCAGGGAAGCCCCCACCTGTTTCTATGGAAGGAATTTTTTTCCATTGTGTACAAAGAGATAGCTCCATGAATGTATGTTACAACTAAGCAAGGAAGGGAGCACAGAGAATTTTAAACTGCAAATCACAGAAATGGGTACCTGTGCAAAACATTGTTTTTGCCCCGAGCTATTAGAAATCTAGCTGCAGGGACTTCCCAGGTGGCGCAGTGGCTAAGACTCTGCCTGCCAGTGCAGGGGACACAGGTTCGAGCCCTGGTCCAGGAAGATCCCACATGTGGCGGAGCAGCTAAGCCCGTGCGCCACAACTACTGAGCCTGCTCTCTACAGCCCGCGAGCCACAACTACTGAGCCTGTGAGCCACAACTACAGAAGCCCGCACGCTTAGAGCCATGCTCCGCAACAAGAGAAGACACCGCCATGAGAAGCCCGCACAGCACAACGAAGAGTAGCCCCCTCTCACTGCAACTAGAGAAGGCGCAAGCACAGTGACGAAGACCCAACGCAGCCAAAAATATATAAATAAACTTATTATAAAAAAGAAAAAAAAAAAGAAATCTAGCTGCAGGTGGAGTTAGCCAGACCAGCATCCGGGCCCCAAAGCCTGGAGTCCTTCCTTCCCCTCACCACATCCTGGGTCGCCTGCCTCAGAGCTTTCCTTGGAAGTTCTCGGGCAGTTTTCCTCCCGTGCTCTCTGGCACACTGCTGCTCTCCAAAGGCCCTTCACACAGTGAAACTGATGCTTCTCTGAGCGGAGAATAAAACACCCTACTCCCCTGGGGCCACACAGCTTCTGTCACTGAGGCACAGCTCAGCCTGTGGGGTGGAGAATTCTTTCCCTCCAGGCTAACTGGGGCCTAGAGAGAAGCCTTCATGGGATGATTGCTATCCCAGGGCCTCAGGAGGGAGACCTGACACTTCTGTGGCTTCCTCGCAGGGTATGCTGGTGGGCATCGTGGGGAAGGTGGGCTGCGGGAAGAGCTCACTGCTGGCTGCCATCGCGGGACAGCTGCACAGGTAAGCAGCTTCCAGCACCCCGTGTCCTCAGCTCTGCCCTTCGTCAGCACTTTCCTGGCCCCTGCTACATGGTGGACACCTTTTTAGAGGCCACAGGATGCCAGGATGAGCAAGACATGGTCCCTTTCTTGGGAGAGTTTTCAGTCTGTAAAGGGGAAGGAAGTGAAAGTGGGTTCTCAAAACCATCACACAGAGTGTTAGAAGTGCTGTAATAGTGAGTGAAGAAATAAATGGAAACAGCCAGCATCAGCTACTCTTTCAGAAAGTGCGCTTGTGCACGAGAGGGATCCAGAGAGGAGCAGAGGTGTGAGGGAGGGCCTTCTTATTTCGCGGTGAGAATGAATGAGTGCAGGGTGGTGGCCACACTCTCTTCTGAGCACATCGACATATGACAGCTGCTTGGCTGCAGCCAAAGAGCAATTTCTTCCCTCCCCAGTCCAGAGTGAGCCTCCAGCCTTATTAGGATCCCTCGACCTCAGTGGCTGCCGATCTAGAGAGCCATGTGACATGGAGCGGGACCCCGTGTAAAAGACAGCAATCTGGAGAGGCTTCTGAGAGGCAGGGGCTGGGCAGAAAGGGGACCAGCGGGGAGCCAGCCTCCCATGCTGCTGGCCTGGCTCTCTGCAGGCTGCGGGGGCGGGTGGCAGTGTGGAGGCTGTCCAAAGGCTTTGGCCTGGCCACCCAGGAACCCTGGATCCAGTTTGCCACCATCCGAGACAACATCCTCTTTGGGAAGATGTTTGATGCCCAGCTGTACAAGGAAGTGCTGGAAGCCTGTGCCCTCAACGATGACCTCAGCGTGAGTGCCTGGCCGCCCACTTCCCCGCGTCCCTAACACCGCAGGTCAGAGACTTGCTTCTCTGGGAGGGGGTTGCTTGTACTCAGGCATCATTTACCCAGGACTGGCCATCAGGCTTTGATCCTCCCAGAGAGTCCAGCTTCTGCACAGGGCCTGGGGGGTGGGGTGGAGACTGGGTGTTCCACACAGCAGCCGAGGGAACCCTGCAGCCTTTGGGACTAGGGGAGGGTTTCCTATGAGGCTTAGCTCTCTGTAGGTCTGGCTAATGGTCTGATTCAAGAGGCCTTCTCCCACCTCCCACTGGAAGAGTCAAGGTTATTCTAGAGAAGTCTGGCAAGCCCATCAGACCCCCCACATCCAGAATGCTAAATTTAAGGGGGATGAGAGTCCAGCTTTCTCCCGTGACTTTCCCACCCAACCCCCATATCCCCTGCAGGACTGTCATCAGCACAACCCTGTCCAGGTAGATGTGGAACTTCCCTGGAAAGGAGGACCTTTGACTCCAGCCATGGAGCACCTTATGTCCACTTATCATTTGTTTCTACATCAGGCATTTCCCAAATGTCTCCTGGGTACTGGGAGCTGTTCTGGGTACTAAGAAAAATGAGTCACAAAGCTTTTCCCTCAGGGGAGCCACCATCTGGTCGACCACAGGTGCTTCCTCTGGTATGGGGACCCCTTAGCTAAGGAGACCTCTCGCAAGGCCACAGGATACCTCTTCCAAGGCTCGGGATACCTTCCTTCTCTAAAAACCTAGGAAAGTTTCACTTTGAATTTGGCCATCTTCATCCTTGCCTGTTAAAAAGGCAGGGTAGTGAGTGTGACGGAGTGGTTAAGGATCTACATTCGTGTCCTGCCCTTTACTAGCTGTGGAATGACCTTGGGCATGGTACTTACTCTGAGCTTTGGTCTCATCTGTGAAAATGAAATAATGTCAACTTCGTAAGGTTGCTGTGGGGGTCAGATGAGATGATGCCTGTAATGTGCTCAGCACATAGAAAGTGTTCAACAGGGGACTTCCCTGGCAGTCCAGTTGTTAAGACTCCGCGCTTCCACTGCAGGAGCCACGGGTTCGATCCCAGGTCGGGGAACTAAGATTCTGCATGCTGCGTGGCGCAGCCAGAAAAACAAAAAACAAAAAGAGGAAAGCTTATTAAAAATTCCTCAAGAAAAAAAAAGAAAAACGTGTTCAACAAATGCTCTTTTTTGTTGGGAGTTGTGGTTTGTCCCCTCTGGCTCACATACCCCAAAGTCAAGTCCAGTCTCCTCAAGTTCCCTGGCTTTCTGACCCCCGCCATCTCTTCCCTGCAGAGGGATAGGAAATGGGGTGGAAAGTATTGGGGGGCTCGCTGACCAACACTGCGGGGCCTGTCCTGTCAGATCCTGCCTGCTGGGGACCAGACAGAGGTGGGGGAGAAGGGTGTGACCCTCAGCGGAGGACAGCGGGCCCGGATTGCCCTTGCTCGTGCCGTCTACCAGGTAAGTTGAAGATGGGGGAGCCCGGAGCCTCAAGAGCTTCGCTGGGGAGGGGGCAGTGTGGAGATATTTTCATAGGCATCCGGTTTCTTCCCTCCCCCCTGCATACTCCTAAGGTGTTGGTCCCTTGGCCATCCCATCCCCCTTTTGTAGATTGAAGGCAGAATTAAAGGCTCTTTAAAAAGCATTATGTGGCTTGAGGCACTGGGACCCAGCAAAGCTGAACACTGGCCCTGGGGCACTGGCCTTGCATAACTGGAGGGAAGTCCACCCTCTGGTCTCACCACCTTCTTTACTGCTGTAGCCCCAGAGTTCCTCTCAACCGTATTCCGGGATGGCCTCAAGATCACGTCCTAGGAGAGGTCTGGGTTCTGGCCAGAGGACTTGATATCCATGATGCCCCCACCTCTCCCTAGGAGAAAGAGCTCTATCTCCTCGATGACCCTCTGGCCGCCGTGGATGCGGACGTGGCCAACCACCTGCTGCACAGGTGCATCCTGGGAGTGCTGAGCCACACCACGCGGCTGCTGTGCACCCACCGCACCGAGTACCTGGAGAGGGCTGACGTGGTGCTCCTGATGGAGGCTGGGCGCCTCATCCAGGCTGGTAATGTGGGCCACCAGGGTGGGAGCCCGGCTGAGCGAGGGAGCCATCTGCTCGGGTGCGGCAGATGGATTGTCAAGTGCAGACTCTGCCACCCCCTCTGTGTGTGATCTGGGCCCCGTCATACTTCTGTCTAATGGGAGACCCTCTTCTGCCTTCACAAAACTGGTGTGAGGAACAGAGAGCAGGAGGGAAAGGAGCCTGTGGCTTTGTGACGCAGGCTTTGTGACTGGGAGCTTTGGGAACTTAGAGGCCCAGGATCTCAGAGAACAGTTTGATGTCCTCGGAGAAAGGAAAGCAGTCAGGTTTAGAACAATCATTTTATTTAAAAACAAATAAACAGAAACTCTGATCGATTATTATCCAGAGGGACATGGCCATTGGCACGTTCAGTGGAGAGAAACAGGAGCAGATGAGGCTCCACCAGCGGGTTAGGACTTCCAGGAAGCATGAGGAGAAAGCCCAGCGGTAGTGAGCAGTGCCTCTGGACAGGGTTCTCACAGATGGCCGTGACTCTCCTCCCTGGGGTGAACATTTTCTGTCTGTGCTGATCAGACTCCAGACACAGAGGGATGGACTTGATGGTCCTGCTCAGGGTCTGCGGATCCAGGGCACAGCCCTGCTAGGGTAGGTCAGGGAGGGGGTCCAAAGAGCATGGGAGGTGGATTGGCTCACATGTCTAGAAAGGCATAGAATATACCCAGAAGAGCCCCCTCCTAATCTCCCCTGCTGCCTTCCAGGGCCCCCTTCTGAGATCCTGCCATTGGTACAAGCTGCCCCCAAAACCTGGGCTGAGGATGGACAAGAGTCTGACCCAGGTACGGCCCGGGGTGAGAGGGAAGAGCCTGCTCTTCGCCACCACACTTGTAGGGAGATGTTTCTAGGAAGCTTGCCTGCCCCTGAGAACACTAAGGTTTCCAACTGTCATCCTGTAAGCTTAATACCCCCCCGCCCACCTCTCTGATTCTCACAGTCACAGCCCAATCAGTACAGAACCCAGAGAAAACAAAGGAGGGGCTGGAGGTGGAGGAGAGCACGTCTGGCCACCTGCTGCAGGAAGAAAGCAAGAAGGAGGGCGCCGTGGCCTTCCACGTGTACCGTGCATACTGGAGGGCCGTGGGCTGGGGCCTGGCCCTCGCCATCCTCTTCTCTCTGCTCCTCATGCAAGGTAGGAGTAAACCCTGCAGGCCTTCATCCCACCCCCAGCCCTGTCGCCTAGGTCCCCATCACATCCATCACCTTGTGCTAATCACTACAAAGCCCAGACACTCAACCATGTGTGGGCGACAGCTGGGACTAGAGACATGTCCCCAGTTCTGAGGGTCCCAGGGGCCGGGAGCCGGGGGGGAGCAGGGATGCTCCGTAGCCGCCTTCTGATCTGCCCCCAAGGCTGACTCCCGTTCTGCGGATTCAAGATCACGCTCTCCCCAGAGTTGAAGGGTGATGGGCCCAGGAAAGAAGTGCACACTGGGGAGGACATAAGGTGGGGACGGCTGGGGAGGAGGGTAGAAACGGGGCTGTCTGAATAGAAAGAAGAAGATGAGCTGTCTGGCAGCTTTCTCCTTCCCATCCCCACCCAGCAACCAGGAATTCGGCTGACTGGTGGCTCGCCCACTGGATCGCTCAGCTGAAGGCAGCCAAGAATAGCTCTCAGGAGGCACCAGCTCCCACCAGCCTGGGCTTCGCAGGGCCACTGTCTGCCCAGTTGCTCTTCTTCTTCCCCGGAAGCCTCTAGTGAGTGGCTGGGGCCAGGAGCAGGCCTGGGGCTCTCAGAGTGGTTGCCAGGCAGGGAGTGAGTTGGGGGGGCTGGTGTTCCAGGGCCTGTGTCTCCTGGAGGGTGGGGAGCAGTGGCGTTGGGAGGGGCCGTGGGGAAGGGACCCCTGAGTGGCCCCACTTTGGGTTACCCACAGCCCCCTCCCCACCACCCAGCACCTCAGTGTTCCCACTGCCCAAAGCTGCCCCCAATGGCTCCTCAGACATCCGTTTTTACCTCACCGTGTATGCGACCATTGCTGGCGTCAACTCCCTCTGCACCCTTCTCCGGGCAGTGCTCTTTGCAGCGGGCACCCTCCGAGCAGCCGCCACCCTGCATCGCCGCCTGCTGAGTCGAGTCCTCATGGTGAGGGGATGGGAGGGTGGGGGTGGCATGGGGGGCCTTTCCCGGTACCTGGGCTCCATCAGGGGCCTGTCCCCACTCCTGGTCCTCAGGAGAAAACAGCCCCTCACAGATGGGTGCAGCACTTGAGACCTGGAGAGGCCAAGAGCAGAGCAGCTGCCTGGGTTCAAACCCAATTACTTAGGCCTATAGCTTTCTCATCTATAAAGTGGGGAGAAGAGAATCTTCCTCAGATTTACTTCCGGCGCAGAGGACTGAGCTAATCACCCCTTAGTTCATGTGAGATCCCTTTTTAATTTTATGTATTGATCCATTCCTATCTATCTGCAAACCCTGCTTTCATTTCCTCTCCTTTCCTTGATGAGCAGCCGTCCTAGGTGTGTTTAATATGCATCTTTTTGGCTTTTTGCAAAATGCCTGTGTTTTGTGTACACATAGTTTCACAAATGACATTCCTTTTCTCACAGTTTTCATTTAGAGTCTTTCTGAGGTCCATCCCTGTTGCTGTGTGTATATATAGTCTGTTGCTTGCCGCATAGGTCATTATGGGGATTAATCAGTACATCGAAAGTGCTTGGGATATAGTACCTGGCATATACTAAGTGCCCAATTACAGTTATTATTACCGATGTTGTTATTATTACGAAGCTCTTTTTTTGTCTGTTATCTTATTAGGGCCTCATTATAACCCTGTGAGGTGGGTACTATTATCCTCCTTTTACAGATGAGGAAACAGGCTCTGAGAGTGTGTGCAACCTGGGCAAGGCTAGTTCTGTGGCCGTGAACCCAGGACATGTGGGTCTTTCCCTTGCCTTTCCAGGAGCAGCTGCCCATTGTCTGCCCACATCTTCAGGCTGTGAAGGAATTAATTTCTCATAAGCTGGCTTTAGGAAATGCTTCAGCAAGCCTTTTGACCTAGTGCCTTGCCTTAAGATAGGACTGATCCCCAAGTAAAGGCAGAGAGTTGGGGGACAGGGAAGGTAGAGAAAGGGAAAGGGTCTTTGAGACCGTACCTCCCAATAGTAAGTAGTCTAAGTAGCTAGCAGTTACCAAGCACCTGCTCTGTGGCAGGCAGACCCTACTAAGCTCCTGACTGCTGTCTGTGGCTTCAGTCCTGCTGTCAGCCCCGGGAGGTACAGTTTCATTACTATCCCCCTTTTTGAGATGAGGGACAGGGGCCTTGAGGAGATGAAGCCCTCTTACGTGGGGTCTCACATCTGGTAAGTGGCAGGGCTGGAATCCAAGAAGCAGTCTGACTCCGGAGCCTGAGCGCTTGACCATGGGACAGTGTGGACTTTGACTGCCGCCCTCCCCACTCTGTCCCGCCACAGGCAATCAGGATGTTCCTCCTAACATCTAACTAAATCTCACTCATGGCCTGAAGACTCCATCTTCTGGAAAGAGATTAGCTACCTGCCCTTGAAAGGGGGGTAGGCATGCCTAGCACAGAAGTAGAGGGGTGGCCCGCCTGGCCTCTCAGGGCGCCCGCTAGCCAGAGGGATGGGAGAGACTGTCTCTTTCCCACCTGGGGTATTCTTCCTCTAAGCTCCTCCAGCCCCGCCTCAGTGCCCCCAAACTCTGGGGACACTTTACTCCTTTCCTCTTCTCTACCTTGGGCCTTTCCCCCCAGCCCACCTCCCCCGGGGGCTGCCTGCATGGCTTCTCCGCTGGCCCCTGCCCTGGCCCACCCACACCCCTCCTCCCAGGCGCCGGTGACTTTCTTCGACGCCACGCCCACGGGCCGGGTCCTCAACCGCTTTTCCTCCGACGTGGCCTGTGCGGATGACAGCCTGCCCTTCATCCTCAACATCCTCCTGGCCAACGCGGCAGGCCTGCTGGGCCTCCTGGCTGTGCTGGGCTCTGGCCTGCCCTGGCTGCTGCTGCTGCTGCCACCTTTGAGCCTCATCCACTACCGCGTGCAGCGCCACTACAGGGCCTCCTCGAGGGAGCTGCGGCGCCTGGGCAGCCTCACCCTGTCTCCTCTCTACACCCACCTGGCTGACACCTTGGCGGGCCTCCCTGTGCTCCGGGCCACTGGGACCACCTACAGGTGTGTGAGGTCCGCCTCCTCCAACCAGTGCGAGGGGGGTGAGGTGCTGGGGGGAGGGGGGACCCCTGAGAAGAAGGGGGTCGGGTCTCAGTCTCCTGAGAAGGGAAGGGTGGGTGAGGGCATAGGGGGAAGAGGAAAGAAACAGAAAAGGGGGAGAGGTGACGCTGAACAGACCCCTACGAGAGAGCACATTGGCTCCTCCGTACCACTGAGGTGCAGCCTGTGGGCGTGCAGGTCAGCTCCGAGGAGGAGGCATCCTACGGGCAGGGCGTCTGGGCAGGTCCGTGCAGCTGTGGCGTGGCTTCCCCCAGGTTTGAGGAGGAGAACCAGAGACTCCTGGAGCTAAACCAGAGGTGCCAGTTTGCTGCCAGCGCCACGATGCAGTGGCTGGACATTCGGCTACAGTTAATGGGGGCTGCAGTGGTCAGCGCCATCGCAGGCATCGCCCTGGTGCAGCACCAGCAGGGCCTCGCCAACCCAGGTGCCGCCCCGGGACCCTTCACTCTCACCTCAGAAGTGTGTTATTCCCAGCACCTGCCCCAGACCTCTCCCTGCACTGCCCCTACAGCCCCAAGCATTTTCACCTCCCAGCCTGGGTTCCCTGTGAGGATATGTTGTAATTCTCATCACCCGCATTTTAGAGTTGAGGAAACTGAGTCTCAAGGAGTCCCTCACCCTGGTGGTCGTGGATCTGGGACTAGTCAAGTCTTCTGATCTCTGCCCCTCCCTGCTCACCCGTCCTCAGCACTTAGCAACTGGCCCTAGCCCACCTGCCTTCCACCCGTCCTCCCTCGTAGCCTTTCCACTCTGCTGCTGCAGCCAGCCTCCTGTGGGCCTGGGCTGGCTCCTGCATCTTCTTCCGTCAGTGCCAGCTTCCTCTAAATGCCCACGGTCCACAGCTCAGGGTTCGCCCGTTCTCCCCAGCCATCCCCACACACATCCCAGCGTCCAAGCCTCCCCTGGCGATTGTGTTCCCTTCCCCCAGGACTCGTGGGCCTGTCACTGTCCTACGCCCTGTCCCTGACGGGCCTGCTCTCCGGCTTGGTGAGCAGCTTCACACAGACAGAAGCCATGATGGTGAGCGTCGAGCGGCTGGAGGAATACTCCTGTGACCTGCCCCAGGAGCCCCAGGGCCAGCGGCCGCAGGTAGCCTGCGCCCTCACCCCAGCCTGGTGCTAGAACCCTGAAGGATCCTCCTGACAGCCCCAGTCTCTCCCCCAGTTCCTTTCCTTGTGCCCCTTACCATTTTTTCTCTGCTCCTGTACCGTCCCCTGTGATCTCCCTGATTTTTGTGTCCATCCCCCCATCACTCCTCGTTTCCCCCACCTCTCCTCTCACGGCATCCATCCCTCATTCCTCTCGCTTCCACTCTCCTCATTCCTCCCCGTCTCACCCATCTCCCTCCCTCTCCCACCCACGGACCCCACCAGCTGGGCATTGGCTGGCTGAGCCAGGGGAGCGTGGAGTTCCAGGATGTGGTGTTGGTGTACCGGCCAGGGCTGCCCAATGCCCTGGATGGGGTGACCTTCTACGTGCAGCCTGGAGAGAAGCTGGGCATCGTGGGCCGCACGGGCTCTGGCAAGTCTTCCCTGTTGTTGGTGCTCTTTCGGCTGCTGGAGCCCAGTTCTGGGCGAGTGCTGCTGGACGGCGTGGACACCAGCCAGCTGGAGCTGGCCGAGCTCAGGTCTGGGGGAGGGAGGAGAGGGGACCAGACTACTGGCACTTAGAGGAAGGCCCAGTTAGGAAGGCTTTATATAAACTCAGGGCAGACAGGGTTGATCAGGTGAGACGGAGGATGGGACAAGCAGGCGAGGATAGTGAGCTGCCAGTGCTCAGGTAGGGGTTCATAGCTGTGGTCCTAAGGTTTTCACCTTCCCAGTTTCACCTTGTACTTCCCAGCATACACCTTCCGCTCTAGACCACCAGTCACTGCCTCCTGAGTCAGAGCCTCCCAGGTGCTGTGACCTCCGGCTTGGCAGGCGGTGCTTGGGACAGCTGGAGACCTGGGCCAGTTTCCTCTGGCCACAAGGGGTCTCATCTGGAGCTAAACACCCCTCCCAACCACGTTGCCCTAGTATCATTTTTTCTGAGTTCCATGATGTGGAAAAAGGTAGGGATGCTCTGTCCTAAAGCCCATTACTGATCCCAGGCCCTGGCCCTGGCCTTCCTGCCTTCTCTTCTAACCTGTGGTGGCCATAGGTTGACCATATGGCTCCTCAGGACCCAATTTCAGGCCTGCTTCCAACCTTGAAGCATCCCCTACCCAGTCATTCCTTGGTCCCTTCTGGTCATTCTTTGCCATCCACTGCTGTCCCGTGATTGGAGTCAGTACCATACAGTTTAGCTCGTGCTTGTTCTGTTTTGCCCCTCAGTGAGATGTAAGCTCCTTAAGGGCAGAGTCTAGGCCTTTGGTTCCTTTGGTATTCCTCATAGCACTGGCACCGTTCTAGGTACATGGCTGACCAAGTGGGGAACAGGACGGGGGTTATGATCAGGTCTTATCCCCAAGCTTTTCTGAAGGGCTGGACCTATAGCTAAAACCTGTGCTGGGAGCAGAAATGGCCACATCTCCAGCCAAGACCCCCACGTCCTGTCCCGTCCTCATCCCCCAGATCCCAGCTGGCAATCATCCCCCAGGAGCCCTTTTTGTTCAGTGGAACTGTTCGGGAAAACCTGGACCCCCGGGGTCTGTACGAGGACAGGGCCCTGTGGCAGGCCCTGGAGCAGTGCCACCTGAGTGAGGTGATCATATCTATGGGTGAGTTCTAGGTCCTATCCTGCATGGTGGCAGGAGTGAGCAGGGAGGGGGTTGAGGGAGGCTCAGAACCCAGGGATGAAGATGCTGCGCTTTGCAGGTGGTCTGGATGGTGAGCTGGGCGAGGGGGGCCAGAGCTTATCTCTGGGGCAGAGGCAGCTGCTGTGTCTGGCCAGGGCTCTCCTCACAGATGCCAAGGTAAGACAAGAGGAAGGGACATTCGAGAGGGCCAGGAAGAAGGCAGGGGACGTGTGAGGGGTGGGGGGTGAGGAAGTGGACTGGGGAGAGGTCTCAAGGGACCTAGTTAGAGCTGGAGGTGGGGAGCTGTGGGCTGGCCTGCGCCAGACCAGGAGGCGGGGGCTGGGGCTTATGTAGCAGCCACTGCTGACCCTCTTCTCCCTCCTCCCTGCTCATCCTCTCCACATGGTCCAGATCTTGTGTATCGACGAGGCCACAGCAAGCGTGGACCAGAAGACAGACCAGCTGCTCCAGCAGACCATCTGTAAACGCTTTGCCAGCAAGACAGTGCTGACCATCGCCCACAGGTGTGTAGGCATCCAGAGTGAGAATCTAACCAGGGGCTAAGGTGTCATGGACCCATAGCCTCCCTTCCTTTCAGAAACCCCAGGGGTCAGGGCTCTAGAGATTTCCAACCCCCATGAATCTCAGCTCTGTGTTCTCCAGGCACCAACCCAGGCCCTTTGTAGCGCATTGTCTGAGGGAGCCTGCAGCCCCTCCCCTAGCACAGAGCCAGGGGCTGAAGCCTGTGGGGCAGGCTGGTGCTGTCCAGAGGAGAAGAGGAGGGGAAGCAGGTCAACTTTCTCTAGGGCGTTGTCCTCCATCCCCACGCTGACCACCCTCTCCCACGCAGGCTCAACACGGTCCTGAACTCAGACCGGGTGCTGGTGCTGCAAGCCGGGAGGGTGGCGGAGCTGGACTCCCCCGCCGTCCTGCGCAGCCAGCCCCACTCGCTGTTCCAGCAGCTGCTGCAGAGCAGCCAGCAGGGAGCCCGCTCCTCTCCCTGAGGGCCCCGAGTCCCCGCCCCACAGGGCCTCGCTCTGTCCTACCCACTGCTGCCTGGCACAGGGGGGCCTGCCGCTTGTTTACACCCTTCTGTGGCTCTACCTCTCTCTCACCTCCGCAGAGGGGAAAAGGGTACCCCGGATTCCTCTTTACAAACCACTCCTTCTCGGGGGCAGAGTCCCGCGGCTTCCCCAGAAGCAGGCCTCTGCTCTGGCCCTCTTGCATCTGGGACTCCAGGCGGATTTTTTCTGACAAAGGAGCCCACATGCACTTCCATAGTTTTATTTGATAAAGTTCCATCTTACACTCTGTATTAAAAAAATAATATTTCTGGCATGAGGCTGAGGTCCCTCAGTGTTGGGTATCCCAGCTGAGGGGTGGCGAGAAAGGGCCAATCCACTCTGAGCGGCAGAGGAGGCGAAGGAGGGGGCAGGAAAGCCCCCACCTCCATCACAGTGCTGTGGTCTTCCCAGGCTCAGGGGGCAAGTCAGGCGGCAGGGGGAGCCCTGCCGACAGCATGCTAACCTGACACTCCTGGTCCTGGCGCGCCGGGACATAGTGTGGGGCAGGGTAGCAACAGGGTCCGGGGGGGCAGACACCCCGGCGCCAGGCCCTCAGCGTCAGCAACACCGTGGACAGGACCAGAGCGGCAGTGACAGCCCCAAACAGCACCACGGCCACCAGGCTAGACTCGCCCAGCCTGGCCTCTTGCCTCCGCACTACCTCCTTCACGGAGATGCGCAGCAGACCGGCGCCCCCACTGTGGGGAACAGGCCCCGTGGCAGGTACCACCACAGCCAAGGTGGGCCCTGGGGGGATGTCCGCTATGGTGGCGGGATCTGGGACGGGTAAGACTAGCTCACAAGTCTTGCCACCATAGCCACTTGGGCAGAGACAGTCAAAGTCGTGGACCCGGTCCCGACAGCGGGCCCCTCTCTGGCATGGGTGGCTGGCACAGTCATCCAGGTTGATGGTGCAGAAGCGCCCAGCAAAGCCCTCAGGGCAGAGGCAGGAGAAGCGGTTGATGCCGTCCAGGCAGGTGGCGCCGTTAGCACAAGGCCGCATCAGACAGTCGTCCACGTTCACCTCGCAGCGGGCACCCACAAAGCCCGCCAAGCAGCGGCATGTGAAGTTGAGGGCGAAGCCCTGGTCGTCCTGGCACTGCCCGCCATTCCGGCACGGGGAGCTGAGTGGGGTGGGAGAGGGCATTTTACCGACTGCCATCTGCAGGGTAGCCCGGGTCGACATCCTGATCACTGCCACCACTACCACCCCCCTTCTAGCTATGTCACCTTGAGCCACTTTTCTGTGAGCCTCAAATGCCTCATTTTAAAACTAGGATTAGAGGAATTCCCTGGCGATCCAGTGGTTAGGACTGTGCTTTCACTGCCAAGGGCCTACGTTCGATCCCTGGTTGAGGAACTAAGATCCCACAAGCTGCACAGCACGGCCAACAAATAAATAAAAGTGTTACAAGAAATTTTAAAATAAATGTTTAAAAAATATATAAAAATGGGATAAGAGCAGTACCCAGCTTCCCAAATGGTAAGGGTTAGATGAGATAATCTAGGGTCAAGCAAGTAGCAGAGGGCCTGGCCCCAAAGCAAGGCTCAAGGCAAGTGTACGGTTATTATCCACGCAGGCTCTCAGGCTTGACGTGGAAATGAGGAAGAGTCCAGACCTGTAGGCCATTTCCCCATTCACCACGAGGCATAAGGCTGCTGTGTGGAGCAACTTCAGGGGCTGCGTGCCACCCTTCCTGGGAGGATGAGGGGAGTCCTAGGCCCTCAGCCTCCCCACCCAGGGGAGTCACACATTGATGTGTTACACCTCCAGCCCCTGTAGATTTTTGTTGGAGAAATGGTTCACATGGTACCAAAAAAGTTGAGAAACCCTACAGATACTCTGACAGACTGGGTTTTATCTTCGAGTACCCCCGTGTGGGACTTCTGACCGTCAGCCCTAACACTGCCCCACCATCCTCTCAACAGTCCTCTCTCCTCCATCACCAGATCCTCATCTAACCTGGGGCCAGCACTCACCCTGCCTGCTCACAGGGTCCGGCCTTGCGCTCACAGTCACGCCCGTGGAAGCCCGGTGGGCACACACAGTGGTACTTGCCGCCCCCATCATATACGCACTGGCCTCCGTTCCGGCAGGGGGACTGTGTGGTACAGATGTACTCATCTGGAGAGGAGACCAGGAGGGCTCGGGGTTAGCCCCTCATGTCTGGCACCCAGACCTGCCCAGGCCCCACCCAAAGTTCTGTGGGTGTGGCTCGTACTACGGTCCCAGCCCGGGCTGGTACAGTGTAGTGGGGGGAAACAACAACACTGAATTTGGAGTCGGGAGGCACTCAGCCCTGGCCCTGTTAGTCTGTCTCAAAGTGCCTTTGGGCAAGTTGTATCTTGTCTGTAGATCTTAGTTTCCTCATCTGTGATATGAGTACAGTTTTCTGCAGGTGTCTTGCCTACCACATGGGGTTGTGTTTAGGACCAGTTCAGACAACAGAGGTATAAAGTCTAAAATTATAAGCTACCATATATTTTCGGGTTTGAGCCAGACACAAGAGGCGCTCAATAAATAAGGATGGACGTTCTCCCAAGACACATGGGGTCCCCAGACAACAGCTACCCTCTCTACTCCCCTACCTTTGTCACAGAACTTGCCTGCCCAGCCACTGTGACAGATGCACTGCCAGGGCTGGTGGCAGGTACCATGCTGGCAGCCAGGCATCCTCACACAGCGCTCACAGTGCAGCCCCTCCCAGCCTGGGTCACACCTGATGGGGAGAAGCACAGGGTCAGGGCTCTGGGTAGAAGGATGTGAAGAAATGGAGGAGGCAGGATCAGAGCTTCTAGGAAACAGACAAATATGACAGCCCCCAAGTGAAAGCAGGCCTATCCCAGGTTGGTATAGGGCTGTGCAGGGTCACGGGACACATATATGGTATCAGACCATCAGACACCAGCATTCAAGTCCTGGTTCTGCACTTTGTCTAACCTTTCTGAGCCTGTTTTTTCACCTGTAAACTAGGGATACACCTGGCAGGGATGTGTGGAGGAGGAAATTACGATGATGTCTGTAAGTGCCCCCAGCACAACTCCTGGCATGTCTGAGGTGCTTAGAAACATTTTTTTTAAGAAGAGTGACCTTGAAAGGTCATCAGGACTATCTTCCTACCCTGATTCCAGGGCAAAGGCCTGCTCTATTTCGGAGAGTCCCAAGCACCCTCAGCCCCTCCAGGACCTTGCCCTGTCAGCTCATTTCCTTATGACCAGACACTCTTTTCCTCCTGCTGCAGAATTTGCCCAACCCCACCCCACTGAGTCAATTACTCAAATTCATCAGAAAAGACTCTCGTAAGCGCTTCTCCCCAGCAACCCTTGCAACAGCCTTTCTTTTCCAGGCTAAACCAATTCTATTTATGTCTTTCCTTTATCTCCCCTTTTCCTTATGGCTCCCACTCTCCACACTCCCTCAAGCTTTGGGTCTTTCTCCTGGTATCTTGAAGAGGAATGTTGCAGAATGCCTGGTTGGGAGAGTGAAGTGGGGAGCCATAAGCTAGAAGAAGCAAAGGAGAGGCAAGGCAAAGGGGAACTGGGGAGGAGTAAGCACAGGGTGAAGGGCTGGCCTTCTGCCCTGTGTGCCATGTGCACGAGGGGATGGGGAGAGAGCAGTAGAGTCTTAAGCCCCTAGACATTCTGCTCTGGGGCTTGAGCTGGTTGTGGGTGTGGAGGCCCGGGAAATGTGGAGCACAGCGTTTGGGAGCACGTGCTCGGAGAGGTACCTGCAGGAGCCATCAGGCGCACAGCAGCCATGGGCCAGGTCACAGTGGGAGCTGCAGTCATCAGCTGAAAGAGATTGATGTGAGAGGAGTGAGCCCGGGGTCAGCGCTCAGCTGCCTGAGATGCGGGGCTAGGGAGAGGATGCAGGGTCCCAGTAATTGGGTGGACTCAGCTCTGGGACAGGGCAGAACAGAGACTCATCCCATTCCAAAGGGATGTCCTGGGTGTCGCCAACCCCGCGGGTCGGAGCGGCTGCAGTGCCATCTCTGGCCGGCAGAGGTCAACGTGCAAGCGAGGGACAGCCGGACAGGGCCGCGACCTGAGCCCAGGGGAGCGCTCACCTCGGGCAGGCTTTACGGGTGCCCCCAGGATGCACAACAGGCACACGAGATGTAGGCAGCGGCAGCCGCTGGGCATGGTCAGCCCCGGCCCCGGGAGGGACAGACGGACCGCCAGACGTGCTGACACCTGTGGGACGGCACAGGCTGGGAGGCGGCCGGACGCGGAGATAGCGGCACAGATTCCGGTTCCGAGTGATAACGAGCCGAGAGGGGAGAGGGGCATCCAGACAGAAAAAAGCGGTGGGGGAAGCGGAGGGGGCAGCGGAGGGCGGGGGCTGGGAAGGTCTGAGCAGACGAGGGGATTGGAGACAGGAACCGGGAGCGGGCTCTGTAGGAAGGAGTTGAAAGATGGGCAACGCAGAGGGAGGTCAGGACACTGGAGGGGCCGGGGAACGCAGTCGGACGGAGAGGGACATGGAACAGCGCCGAGGGGCGTCCTCGAGCACGGCGGCGACTAGGGGGCTGGTTCCCGGCAGCGAGCAGTCTCTGCCCCCCACCTCCAACTCCCCGCAGGACTTGCTCCCGCATCCCCTTCCTACCTCCACGGCACTCGGCTCGGCCGCGGCGCGGGGCCTGGGCACCCCAGAACGCCCCCAGCCCAGCGCGCCCCTGCCCTCGCGGTCCTCACCTCGGGCTGGGAGGCGGCGCGCCCCGGGGCGCAGAGCGAGGCCGGATCCGACGGACTCAGCTGAAGGGCTGGGCCGGGGCGCTGGACCGCCCTTAGCGGGTCGCGGGGCCAGGCGCCCAGGCGGCTGCCATGCGAGCCAGCGCTGGGGAATCTGGGGCTCAAGGCGACCCCGAGCGGCGGCGGCGGCGGCTCTTCGCACGCGCTCAGGCCGCCTGCCAGGCGCGGCGTGTGCCGG
>NW_020175393.1:9866272-9877985 GCF_003031525.2 Neophocaena asiaeorientalis asiaeorientalis
TCACCCTTCCTCTGGGCCTCGCGCTCTTCTGGGACCCCACCCTCCGCAGCCGCCCGACCTCTCCGCACCTCGCTCTCCCTGATGGGAGGAGGAAATTATGGGAGTCTAAATGGGAGCAGACTGTAAAGGGTCGGCCAAATGTGCACAGCCGTTATTCTCCATCTCACATCTCCGCTTTCGTGACCCGCACTGCTCACCCCACGCCCCACCTCTGCTCTCACCAGCCCGCTTCCCATCATGCTTCTCATATATATCCCATGCACGTTCAGGGCATACTTGCCACTCCTGGCCCTCCTCCTGTCACCAGCCCACGCCTCCTCCATTTGTAAATCCTACATCACCTGCTTAATCTGTCTGCTCCCCTCCTCCTCCGCCCCGTCCGCTTCTTTCCCCCATCATTGCCAACCACAACCTTCCAGGATCGATCCGTGCCTAAGTATTAGCCTGGCCCACTCACCCACCCCCTCCATCCCTCCTTCCGTTACGTCTGTCTTTCCTACCCCACTACTTTCGTGACCACTACTGGGAAGCTTCTCTGAACTGGGAACGCCCCTGACTTTGTAAATGTGCCCCCCAAGTTCCCACCTGTGTACCCCGGAAAACATCCATTCTTGACCTCAGGCTAATCGTCGACTGCCCCAAACCCAGAGCTCAGACTGAGAGAGTTATGTAGGCGGAGTGAGGGAGCTCTATCCCTCCAGGCTAATGGCTCAGAGATATCTGTTCGAGGCAGAGGCAAGGGCAGGAAACCGTTTCTTGTTTGCACAAGGCAAGAGGGCAGAGATCAGGACCACCACTGTCCATCTCTAGTCCTTCAAATCAAGATTTCACCAACTTTGGACTTCCCTGGTGGTTCAGTGGTTGAGAATCCGCCTGGCGGTGCGGGGGGACACGGGTTCAAACCCTGGTCCGGGAAGATCCCACATGCCGTGGAGCAACTAAGCCCGTGTGCCACAACTACTGAGCCCGCGTCCCACAACTACTGAAGCCCGCGCGCCTAGAGCCCATGTTCCACAAGAGAAGCCACCGCAATGAGACACCTGCGCACTGCAACGAAGAGTTGTCCCCGCTCGCCACAACTAGAGAAAGCCCGCACGCAGCGACGAAGGCCCATCGCAGCCAAAAATGTAAAAAAAAAAAAAGATTTCACGATCTTTAAGTTCAAAACATGGGAAGGAGGAGTCCTAGCCCGTGCAGAACAGCTTCCCACAGACACCCCCCCAACAAGTCGGAGCCGCTGGACTAATTTTTCTTGCATTCTCCATTGGACAGAACAGCCACACCCACCCTATCTTCCTAGCCACCTTCCCTGGAACTCTGATCACCTCTTTCCTCAAGAGCTTTCTAAATTTGAGTTGAGTAATGCCACGGCTCTGACCATTTATTTTAATTTTTTTCACTGAAAAATTGCAAAGAACCTATCATGTCCAAAATTACTGTAAGTCAAATAGATTATGGTATATCAACCCTATGTGACTATTAAAAGTCACCTCTTGGAAGTCTAAAGATATATTTTTTTAAAAGCTAAGACTACGTCAGGTGAAGGGGAAAAAAGGCAAGAAACAAAACAGAATGTGTCTCAATGTTGGCAGTGATTTTTTTTTCCTGGATGATGGAGTTATAGGTTATTTTTTCTTATTGCTGCTTTTCAACATTTCTCATCTTTCCTAAATGAATGTGTTCAACTTTTTCTTACCATAAAAGAAATTCAGTAACATTAAAGAACTTTTAGAATAAACTAAAAATTTGGGGAATTCCCTGGTGGTCCAGTGGTTAGGACTCAGCACTTTCACTGCCGTGGCATCACTCATGATTCTATTTGCTTCATAAAACCACTGCTGTTGTTTGACTCCTTTTCCTATCCAGCTGTTTTTACACAGAACCTGTAATGTTATATCCTGCTTTCTTTTCACTCCTCATCATATATTGATAGTCCTTAAAATCATAATTTTTGTTATGGCTGCATGATAGTCTATGAAATAGATACACCCAAATTTAACCTAGCCCTCATTATTGGATACTTAGGTTGCATTTACTTTTTGCCATTATAAATTCATTCAACAAATATTTACTGAGCACCTACGTGTTACTACTCCATGCCAGACATCATCCTAGGCACTGGGGCAGGCACTGGGGCTACAGCTCCCAGATAAATAAAAGTGCTACAAATTTTCATGCCTATGTTTTAGGTTCCTTCCTTAAGATAGAGTCTGAATTGATCAGTGACTGAGTCAAAGTTGTGAAAAATGAAGAGTTCCTTTTCATTAATGAAATTCACTCGCATTCACTGATGAAACAATAAAGATACTTGAAGCTTTAGAAGTTGATAGCATCAGATTGTATCACTTACTACTCCCTCATGCTTTGAAGATTTTAGCACCTGGCTTGTCACTCTCTTCACTCTCACTTCTGTCAAATTCTTGGTGATGCTTGATTTGGTACCACACAGACAATTTTTCCAACATGTGCGATACTTTGTTTGCAAAGATGGCCACTCCAGTTCCTCTTGTCCCACGTGACACGTTGCAGTGATTTTGCTGCTCCTCGCAACAAGAGGTGGAGTCTGTTTCTCAACCCCTTGCATCTGGGCTGGTCCTAGGACTTGTTTTGACTAACAGAATGTGGCAGAAGTGACACTGTGTGAGTCCCCAGAGTCTGGGCTTCAAGAGCTCTTGCAGCTTCCCCTTTGCCCTCTTAGAAAACTTCCAACATCATGTAGAGAAGTCCAGTCTGGCCTGCTGGAAGATGAGAAGCCACATGAAGGAGAACTGAGATGCCCTGAGCAACATCCACCACATATGAGGTCCTGTTACCCAGCCCCAGTCAAGCTTCCAGCTGACTGCAGCCTCATGAGAGAGCCCCGGCAAGACCAAGAGAAGAACTGCTCAGCAGAGCGCGGCCATATTACCAGATCAATGGTGGATGAGCAGATAAATTGTCGGTAAACAGATAAATGGTGAGTGTTTTAAGCCACTGTGTTTTGGGATGTTGTTAATATGGCAGTAGATAACCAATAAAACCAGCTTCCCATCGCCTTGGTTTCTTCTCCACCAATGAGAAGGATGTTCCCACCCAAACCTTGTTACTACCAATTGCTTCACACAGTCCATAATCTCAGTTTTAAGTATCACACTTTCCTATTACCAACTCTTATCTTTTCAGCCTGTCGTACCTGGACTCAAACAATTCTGGATACTTAGGTATGTTTACTTTTTTGCCATTATAAATGAATTCAACAAATATTGAACTTGGATCCACTGGGATCACTCATAAGGGTCACATTATGACTTTTGTGGGCCCTAGACACTTCGCCTTCATGGGCCCCTTCCTCTATGAGAGAATATTAAAAGTTATATTTTATGATTTCCTTGGTATCAGGATGAATATAGTCCAGGCTGGATCCATTATTATATATTCATTTTTATTATATTCACTTTTTTCTTCTGATTTTAAACTAAATTAAAATTAAAATATTTTGTGGACCCCTAAAACTATTGTGGGCCTTCGGCACTATGCCTCCAGGGATAAGTCAGCCCTGTCTCTCATCCATTGATCCTACCCCCTTTTCAGCAACACCTACCCCCATCACATCCACCCTTCCCTCCTTACTCAGCTTTGATTCAATGATCTATCATTATAATCAGCTCCTTGCATATACCAACTCCCCGGCCCTTCTCTCCCATCATATTCATCTGGGAAGACCCCACCGCAGTGACTTCTCCAGCCTGCACCCAAGCAGCTGAACGTGGCTGGAAATAACACATATCTAGGCTGACTGGTCTCCCTTAAATTCATGCCCTCAAACACCCTTTGTGTTGACCATCCATGCTCCTGCCTTTCCCTAGTTCTGTGCACTCTCTCAGCCCCCTCGACAGCTATTTTTACTTCCTCCTCTCTCCTCCAAACCTCCAGCCCCTCCTGTTCCTCCTCCCTCTGCTGGTGGTCTTGTTTCCAACTTCATGAAGAAAATAGAAGCAGTCTGAAGAGAATTTCCATGTGCTTCCTCCGCCTACCTACATCTGTCTCCATGTACTCGCATCTGTTACCATTGATGCGATGCCAGTGTTCTTACACAGGTGAAGCCCTCCCTCCTCCTGGGCACTAGTTCCCATCCCTTCTCACCTGTGTTACTATGGGGCCCCAGCGGTTCTCCACATCCCCTCTGCATCATCAGTTTGCTCTCTATGAGATCATTTTCATTGTCCTGTCTCCCATCTTAAAATAACCTCCCTCAATCCCATATTCTCTTCCAGCTACATTTTTCTGCTTCTCTTGACTGAAAACTCTTCAGAAACATTTGTCTATACCTGCTGTCTTTGCCTCGTCTCCTCTCATTTTCTGTTGAACCCACTCTTGCCCCACCACTCCATGAGATTTACTCTTGTCAAGGTCACCATTGCCAAATCCAACAGTTGCTTCTCAGTCTTCATCTTGGTGGCTCTGTAAGCTGCACTGGACACAGTGGTTCCCTGGGCTTCTAGGCTCAATCTCAGGAGCTTCTCTACCTACCACAATGGCCACCCCTCCTCAGTCTCCTTTGCTTCCTTCTCAACCTTCCAATTTCTTCCACAGACCCAGGGCTCAATCCTCAGACCTCTTTTCATTTATTTACTTATTTGGTTGCACTGGGTCTTAGTTGTGGCAGGTAGGCTCCTTGGTTGCAGCTCGCTGGCTCCTTAGTTGTGGCATGCGAACTCTTAGTTGCAGCATGCATGTGGGATCTAGTTCCCTGACCAGGGATCAAACCCAGGCCCCCTGCACTGGGGGCACGGACTCTTAACCACTGCGCCACCAGGGAAATCCCCCTCTTCTCTTTTCTACCTTCACCCACTCCCTTCGTGATCTCATCCAGCGTAATGACTTTAAATACTACCTCTAAGCTAATGACTCCCAAGTTTATATTTCCAGCTAAGATGTATCCTTGAAATCCAGCTTCGTGTATCCAACTGCCTGCTTGATGTCTCCACTTAACCACTGTCCAATAAGCAACTGAGACCTAGCATGTTCAAATGCAAACTCCTGATTTCCAGCCCCCAATAGTCTTCCTATGTCAGTCTCACCCATATCAGTGAATGGCCAAGTGTTTTAGGCTAAAATCCTTGGCATCATACTTAACTCTCCTCTTTCTCTCACATCCCATGTCCTGCAAATCCTGTTGACTCTGCCTCCAACCGAGAATTTGTCCGCTTTCCACAATCTGACCTCTAACACTTGGGTCCAAGCCCCACTATCTCCTTCCTGGACTACTGCAACAGCTTCCTAATGGATCTTCTATTATCATGAAGCAGCTGGGGTGATCCTGATAAAGTGGAAGCCAGCTAAATGCCATGTGATATTCTAAACTGAATCCTGAAACAGAAAAAAAAAAAAATCATTAGCGGAAAAACTGGTGAAGTCTGCGTAAAGTCTGAAGTTTAGTTTACACAAGGTACCAATACTGGCTTCATAGTTTTGACAAATGTACCACGGTAATGTATAATGTTAACACTGGGGCGAACTGGGTGAATGGTGTATGGGAACTGTCTTTACTATCTTTACAAACATCCTGTAAGTTGAAAATTATTCAGGGACTTCCCTGGTGGTCCAGTGGGTAAGACTCGGCGCTCCCAATGCAGGAGTCCCAGGTTCAATCCCTGGTCAGGGAACTAGAGCCCACATGCATGTCACAACTAAAAGAGCCCGCATGCCTCAACGAAGATCCGGTGTGCCACAACTAAGACCTGGCAGAGCCGAAATAAATATTTTTTTAAAAGGAAAATTATTCAAAATAAAAAGTTTGTTTAAAAGATAGAGGTCATAATTAAGTCACATCTCTGCCCAAAACCTTCCAGTGGATCCCATCTGACCTTGTTCCCTACACTCCCCCTGCCTTGCTCTGCTCCAGCTAAATTGGCCTCTGTGTTGATCCTCGAACACATCAAGCATGTTCCCTGCCTCAGGAACTTTGCAGCTGTTCCCTCTTCCTGAAATGCTCTTACTCAGATATTTTCGCAGTTCACTCCCCCCATCTCATTCAGTCTTCTGTTCAAATTTCATTTTAGTAAAGAGGCCCTCCCTGGTTATCCTATACAATAACCCCATTCCCAACCCTGGCATATTTCCATTACCCTACTTTATTTTTCCCCAGAACACTTTTTCCACCTGACATGTGTATGTATTAGCATATTGATATATAGACTGGCTCCCTCTACTAGAGTATAAACTCCGTGAGGGGAAGGACATTGTTTTTCTTTACTGCTATAACCCAGCTCCTGATTTATCATATCACATCTTGTACTGTGTAGCACTGAATTTGTTTTTCTTTCTTTATTGAGACTTGGGTTTGTTTCATGGTCAGGGTGCAAGATTTAGGTTGATGGTGTGTTCAGTGCTTTCTCATAACTTGGAAGAAGAAAAAAAGATGAATTTTCTATGGGCCAGGCCCTTCCATTCAATCCTTACCCCAACCCTGCAAGACAGGCATTACTACTTTTTTTTGACAGGTGTTACGATTATTCTGGTTTCGTGGATGAGGAAGGAGGAGATACAAGGGGTTAGGTGACTCCCCCAAGGTCACAGAGCTAGTGAGTGATGAAGCCAGGGCTTTGACCCAGGCTGGCCTTTGCCCTGTGCCAAGCTATCGATTTAGACAATTGTGCAAGGGTATAGCAGACTGTGGTCTCCAAAAGTGGCTGCCACAAGATCTCCCACCCCACATGCTCTTCTTATGTGACTTTGACAATCCTCCCATTGAGAGATAGGGTCTATGTTCCCTCCCCTTGCCTTTAGACAGGCTTGTAACTATGGTGGAAGTGATGTTATGTGACTTCTGAGGTTAGATCACAAAATATGATTCAGGTTTCACCTGATTCTCTTGGGACACTTGCCTTTGGAGACCTGAGTTGCTGTGTAATCAGTCTTATTGCCCTGAGGTCACCATTCTGTGAGGAACCCAAACTAGCCCCAGTGGAGAGGCCACATGGAGAGGACCTGAGACACATGGCGAAACAGAGAGGCCCGGAGAGCCCAGCTGCTCCAGCTCCTGCTGTTTCAGCTCCAACTGACAGTTGCATGAGAGACAAAGTCAGAGCCGCCCAGCTGAGCCCTTCCTGAATCACCCACAGGAATCTGAGAGATAATACAATGATTGTTGTCTTAAGCCACTAAGTTTTGAGGTGATTTGTTATATTCAGTGATAGATACCTGGAACAAAGGGAGTAACAAAATGTCAGAAGCATTCAGTGGGCAAGTCCCTTCTTTCTGGCCCTAAGTTTCCCTTGTAAACAGTGGGCATTAACTCAGTGGCCTCTAAGGATGGTTCCAACCCTAATGGTTGGTGCTTATCCATAATGATGCCACATCCCTCATTGTCCATTTTTTGCTGCCTCCTTAATACCCAGTCATTATCCCACCGCACCATTATTCCCAGAGAGAAAACTAATGCCCTCCAATACTGAGGAATGTCTGTGGATCTGCTGGGTAAAGGAGATGGGCGCCTCTGGCCCTAATCTGCTTGAGATGTCTTGAAGTGGAGGTAGTGAAGTAAAATGAACAGGATTTGGAATCTGGCCACTGATTGGCATTGGCTGTGTGACCTCTGAGAAAGTCTCATAACCTTTTTGGGCCTCAGTTTCCTCATTTGTAAAATGTGGAGAATAGTACCAGCCTTCCTCTCTAACAGGGTTGCTGCGAGGGCAGGATGAGATAGTGTGTGTACAAGCGAAGATATGTGTATAGGGGGTGGGAGAGTGGAGGCTGGGACGAGTGGTTGCTGAGGCTTTGGGGAGGGGGTGGTTCCTGGTAAAGTGAGTTTCCTGCCCTGGAGTAGGAGAAGGGGTTAGTGATGAGAGCAATGATGGGAAGTTGAACTGGGCTGTGCTGGGCTGTGCTGTGGCTTGTATCTCAGCATCTGTTTCTGTTCCACTATCTTTTTTTTTTTTAAATATTTATTTATTTGGTTGCACTGGGTCTTAGTTGCGGCAGGCAGGCTCCTTAGTTGTGGCAGGTGGGCTTCTTAGTTGCGGCTCGCCAGCTGTTTAGTTGTGACATGCATGTGGGATCTAGTTCCCTGACCAGGGATCGAACCCAGGCCCCCTGCACTGGGAGCGTGGAGTCTTAACCACTGTGCCACCACGGGAGTCCCCCGTTCCAGTATCTCTGGGAATCCATTACTAGGGGTGGAGGCACATTGACGTAAAGGACACCACTGAGTCCAGGCTTCAGTCTCTGCAAAACTTTCTAACACACACACCCCTCGTCTATTTAACAGTCACCCAGGAAAGAGGGCTTGTCTCACTGCTTGGATTTCCAAGAATCCCCTGAAACAAACCTATTTCTGGCAGAGAACTTTCTATTCTCTGGGTAACTGAGGCTTCAAACCTTAAAGCCATCCTCACCTCCTCTATTCCCTTGTTCAGGCTGCTCACCAAACGTTGTCCAGTCCTCTTTCTCTTGGGACCCTGGGTCCATTCGGTCTCACTAGATCGAACCCAGGCCCCCTGCACTGGGAGCGTGGAGTCTTAACCACTGTGCCACCACGGGAGTCCCCCGTTCCAGTATCTCTGGGAATCCATTACTAGGGGTGGAGGCACATTGACGTAAAGGACACCACTGAGTCCAGGCTTCAGTCTCTGCAAAACTTTCTAACACACACACCCCTCGTCTATTTAACAGTCACCCAGGAAAGAGGGCTTGTCTCACTGCTTGGATTTCCAAGAATCCCCTGAAACAAACCTATTTCTGGCAGAGAACTTTCTATTCTCTGGGTAACTGAGGCTTCAAACCTTAAAGCCATCCTCACCTCCTCTATTCCCTTGTTCAGGCTGCTCACCAAACGTTGTCCAGTCCTCTTTCTCTTGGGACCCTGGGTCCATTCGGTCTCACTGTCTCAGTCCTTGTCCACCTTCCTCACCACACCAGACTCAAGACAAGCATTTCCTACCTGGTCTCTCAGCTTCAGAACTGCTTCTTCCTCCCACGCACCTGTTCTGCAGCATGCCTTGAGGTTAAACGCTCCGCATCACCATCCTCCCTGGCTCAGCAGCCTGAGATTGCTCCTATTACTCTTCAGACCATGTGATGTCAAGGTAAGAGTACCAGAAGCTGCTTCAAATCCTGGCTCCATCATCCACAGCTGAGTGACCTTCAGGAGATAACTAACTTCTCTGAGCCTCAAGGTCCTCGCTGATAAAAGAGAGGAACACCCTATGTACCAGGCACTGTTCTAAGCACTTTACATGCATGAACTCATCTGAGCATTACAACTCTGTGAGGTAGGTACGATGCTTAACCCCATTTTACAGATGGGGAAAGTGAGGCACAGAGCACTTCAGTCATTTGCCCATGTTTTGCAGCTAGTTAACTGCAGGATAGCAACCCAGGCAGTCTGTTTCAGACACCTTGCTATTTTTTTTCTTTTTTTTTTGGCTGCGACATGTGGAATCTTAGTTCCCTGACCAGGGATCACACCCTCGCCCCCTGCAGTGGAAGCACAAAGTCCTAACCACTGGACCACCAGGGAAGTCCATCAAAGACCCTGCTCTTATCCTTGGGAAAAGTGACTGGTATGGGCTGTCTGGTGCTAATCAATTCTTGTCTTTAATTTCTGCTTCACAATACCACTTAGTGGCTACTCTTCGGAGGACTTTGGGAATAGGTTGGGCTAGAAGCCTGATGACTTTGGGATCCTCCTAAACCTACCTGAATAGTGGCCTCTTTTGGAGGGGTGCCAGTAGACATCTGAGATTCATTTCTGGCTGTGATCCCAGACCCTACCAGTAACTACTGCTCTAGAATACCCCAGATTCCCAACCCTCTGGATTCCCCACTTCCCTGAGCATTTCCTTTCTGAGTACCTGCCAATCAACCCTTCCTCCAGGGCCCCCAGCCACGTGGATTCATCTTTTTGGCCTTCCCACCCATCACCTTGGGGGTGGGTTCCCAGGTTCCCTTCCTCTCTCCCTAATCTCCTTTCAAACCAAAAGTTTTGTGTATTACCAACACCAAATAAGGGTGCAGAGACAAGAGAACAGGGAGCAAGAGGAGCTCCTCATTCATTTGCATATTTATTGACCCACCCACAGATATTTCTCTTTCTCCCCATCAGAGCCTCACATATGGTCAGGAGCTGGGAAGGGATCACAGATGCTCAGTAAGCATTAGTCAAATGAGTGCAACAATTAATACGAATGAAAACAGGTACTGGGCCTTGACCTCAAGCAGCTTACAGTCTAGTAGGGCAGGCACACCCATTCACTACCCACACACCCCAAGTAAACAGGGGACCAGATGCACCTGTGGGGCCTGGACCTCACGGAGATCCAGGGGCATGCAGGCCTGGCCCTTGTCCTCACCAGGTAAGGGACAATCATCTGCCTGCTTGTTTTGTCCTGCCACTGCCCCTCCAAGCCATTTCTGACCAGTCCAACAAGTAGGGGCTGCATGTGGGCACTGAATTCGTGCAGGGAGGGAGTCAGGTGTATCCATGTTGTCCCACCCTTCGCTGGGCCTTCCTGCCAGCACAGGGCCCTGACACAAATGCCCTCCCCCTCTGGTTGTTTCCTGTCCTCCACCCCAACTTCTCCCTCATAGCAGGAGTTGGAGGCAGCTGCTTAAGGCCTGAAATCTAAACCAACAATTGTGCCCCTCCTCTTGGCTTTGTTTGACTGTAGGTGTTGTGGGGGGAGACGGCTTATTATGTGCCTTAGGGGCTCCCTGAGGAGTGCCAAGTCTCAGGCCCTGGATGCCACACTTGGGGTATCTGGAGATACCTGCTCAGGGAAAGGAAGGAAGCTGGATGAGGGTAGATGCTGACTGTGGGTGTTGGGTTAGTTGAGAAGTGGCAGAGGGGGACACTTTGCCCGCTGATGTGCTAAGTGTGCGGTCGCGCAGTTAGTGTCCAAATGTCAAGAGAGGGGATGCGTCCATTTGGAACCATGAGAGTTTGCAGGTTCCTGTGCACAGGTCTGAAAGGGCAAGAGGTTCACCCATATCCAGAACTATGAGTGTAAAGCATAGCACTACCAGTGCCCATGAGGGGGGGGTGGAGGAGACAGCCCAGGCAGGTCCTGCTCCAGCCTCTCCAGCAGCCGCTAAAGGAGCCATCCCAGGAGGTTTACCTGGAGCTTCTGGGAGCTGGGCCTCCTCTTTTAACATTTCATGTATGAACAGTTACTTGGTCTATGGGACAGCACAAACATTCAAGGCCAAGTTTCAGGTACAGACCTGGGATGGAGGGAAGCCCTCTTGATTCGGCAAAGAGACAGGGGATGGCAGAACGACCCAGATGCTACTGGGTCAGAGTGAAGTTGGACCTGCCAAACAGGCCCCAGTGCCGTCCAGAAGAGGGAGGTAAGCTGGTGCTTCTGCACTTTCTGAGCTTCCCCAGGACTCAAAATTGAAGTCTGAGAAGGGAGGCACCTGCCCAAAGTCTGAGTGGGGAGACAAGCCCTGCCCTCAGGGAGCCCACCAGAAGCCAGAAGACAAGACTCAGTATCATATAAAGATATACGGGGGCTTCCCTGGTGGCGCAGTGGTTGAGAGTCCGCCTGCCGATGTAGGGGACATGGGTTCGTGCCCCGGTCCGGGAAGATCCCACATGCCGCAGAGCAGCTGGGCCTGTGGGCCATGGCCGCTGAGCCTGCGCGTCCGGAGCCTGTGCTCCGCAACGGGAGAGGCCACAGCAGCAAGAGGCCCCGCGTACCGCAAAAAAAAAAAAAAAAAAAAAAAAAAAAAA
>NW_020175393.1:9878619-9897133 GCF_003031525.2 Neophocaena asiaeorientalis asiaeorientalis
GAGCCTGTGCTCCGCAACAGTGAGGGGCCCCCGTGCCCCCAAAAAAAAAAAAAAAAAAAAAAAAAGATATACAGGATGTATATTTTAAAGTTTTTTTTTTACCGGAAATATTTTTATTGTGGTAAAATATATATAATATTTTCCTTTGTAGCCAACTTTAAGTGTACAATTCAGTGGCATTAACATTGATTGCCAACATACACATTGTTGTACAACGATCACCACTATCCGGCTCCAGAATTTTTCATCTTCCCAAACTGAAACTCTACACCCATTAAATACTAACTCCCCATCCCCCATTTCCCAGCACCTGGCAACCACCATTCTATTTTCTGTCTCTAAGAATGTGATTACTCTAGGAACCTCGTATAAGTGGAATCGTGGAGTATTTGTGACTGGCTTAATGTACATAGCACGGTGCCTTCAAAGTGCATCCATGCTGTAGCATGTGTCAGAATTTCCTTTTTACGGCTGAAAAATATTATATTGTGTGTATATACCACATTTTGTTGGTCCATTTGTGCTTTACACTTGGGTTGCTTCCACCTTTTGGCTGTTGTAATAGTGCTGCTGTGTATAGCATTATTTCATATATATCAGTGAAGAAATATTTATTTGAGTTCCTGCCTTTATTAAGTATCTGTTAAGAGTTAAGTGGGTTTAAGAATATTTAAGAATACAAGATCCTGCAAAGATTCAAGGTCTTGATTTATTTATTTTTAAAAATATTTATTTATTTGGCTGCGCCGGGTCTTAGTTGCAGCATGTGGGCTCTTACCTGGGCCCCCTGCATTGGGAGTGCAGAGTCTTAACCACTGGACCACCAGGGAAGTCCCTATTTATTTATTTATTTATGGTCTTTAAAATTACATTTCTTAAGGACTTCCCTGGTGGCCCAGTGGTTAAGAATCCGCCTGCCAGTGCAGGAGACACGGGTTTGAGCCCTGGTCCGGGAAGATCCCACATGCCGAGGAGCAATGAAGCCCATGTGCCACAACTACTGAGCCTGAGCTCTAGAGCCTGTGAGCCACAACTACTGAGCCCGCGTGCCACAACTACTGAAGCCCGTGCGCCTAGAGCCTGTGCTCAGCAACAAGAGAAGCCGCTGCAATGAGAAGCCCACGCACTGCAATGAAGAGTAGCCCCCGCTTGCCGCAGCTAGAGAAAGCCTGTGCACAGCAATGAAGACCCAATGCAGCCAAAAATATAAATAACTAAAAATAAATAAATTTTAAAAATTACATTTCTTAGACTCCCATCAAATTCAACATCCCAAGTTAGGAAAAAGACATTTATACATAATAAAAGCTTATCCACCAGTGTGGCAGTCATGGACTTCTATTAATAGACAGAAGAATTAGGAAATGTGTACAACTTAAATCTAGGGAAGCAGACTGAGTTTTCACCTCTTGAGGTTTTGAAAACATTGTCAAAACAACCAGGTAAATAGGGTTCAGCTTGTCTAATCAGGTCATAAATGAGAAGATAGGTAGTCTTTCGGCTTCAAACTATTAGTAGATAATGTCAGTTGCAACCAGTAATGGCTGAATATGGTTTAAGGCCCTTCAAGTTAACATGATGAACAGTTCAAAGGACTATGGGGCTGAACCCAGGATGGTTTCAGCTCTTTTCCCAGCAGTTTCCTCCAATACCTGCAGCTCAAATTGCTGTCTTATTCTAAGACCCACTTCTTCTTCCTTTTTAAAATTTTTATTGAAGTAGAGTTGATTTACAGTGTTGTGTTAATTTCTGCTGTACAGCACAGTGACTCAGTTATACATCTATGTACGTTCTCCTTCTTATTCTTTTCCATCATGGTTAATCACAGGATATTGAATAGAGTTCCCTGTGCTCTACAATAGGACCTTGTTGTTTATCCATCCTGTGTATAATAGTTTGCACCTGCCAATCCCAAATTCCCAATCTTTCCCTCCCCTAACCCCCCTACCCCTTGGCAACCACAAGTCTGTTCTCTATGTTTGTATGTTTCTGTTTCGTAGATATGTTCCTTTGTGTCATGTTTTAGATTCCATATATAAGTGATATATGGTATTTGTCTTTCTCTTTCTGACTTACTTCACTTAGTATGATAATCTCTAGGTCCGTCCATGTTGCTGCAAATGGCATTATTTCATTCCTTTTTATGGCTGAGTAATATATAAAGAATGTGATTACTCTAGGAACCTCGTATAAGTGGAATCGTGGAGTATTTGTGACTGGCTTAATGTACATAGCACGGTGCCTTCAAAGTGCATCCATGCTGTAGCATGTGTCAGAATTTCCTTTTTACGGCTGAAAAATATTATATTGTGTGTATATACCACATTTTGTTGGTCCATTTGTGCTTTACACTTGGGTTGCTTCCACCTTTTGGCTGTTGTAATAGTGCTGCTGTGTATAGCATTATTTCATATATATCAGTGAAGAAATATTTATTTGAGTTCCTGCCTTTATTAAGTATCTGTTAAGAGTTAAGTGGGTTTAAGAATATTTAAGAATACAAGATCCTGCAAAGATTCAAGGTCTTGATTTATTTATTTTTAAAAATATTTATTTATTTGGCTGCGCCGGGTCTTAGTTGCAGCATGTGGGCTCTTACCTGGGCCCCCTGCATTGGGAGTGCAGAGTCTTAACCACTGGACCACCAGGGAAGTCCCTATTTATTTATTTATTTATGGTCTTTAAAATTACATTTCTTAAGGACTTCCCTGGTGGCCCAGTGGTTAAGAATCCGCCTGCCAGTGCAGGAGACACGGGTTTGAGCCCTGGTCCGGGAAGATCCCACATGCCGAGGAGCAATGAAGCCCATGTGCCACAACTACTGAGCCTGAGCTCTAGAGCCTGTGAGCCACAACTACTGAGCCCGCGTGCCACAACTACTGAAGCCCGTGCGCCTAGAGCCTGTGCTCAGCAACAAGAGAAGCCGCTGCAATGAGAAGCCCACGCACTGCAATGAAGAGTAGCCCCCGCTTGCCGCAGCTAGAGAAAGCCTGTGCACAGCAATGAAGACCCAATGCAGCCAAAAATATAAATAACTAAAAATAAATAAATTTTAAAAATTACATTTCTTAGACTCCCATCAAATTCAACATCCCAAGTTAGGAAAAAGACATTTATACATAATAAAAGCTTATCCACCAGTGTGGCAGTCATGGACTTCTATTAATAGACAGAAGAATTAGGAAATGTGTACAACTTAAATCTAGGGAAGCAGACTGAGTTTTCACCTCTTGAGGTTTTGAAAACATTGTCAAAACAACCAGGTAAATAGGGTTCAGCTTGTCTAATCAGGTCATAAATGAGAAGATAGGTAGTCTTTCGGCTTCAAACTATTAGTAGATAATGTCAGTTGCAACCAGTAATGGCTGAATATGGTTTAAGGCCCTTCAAGTTAACATGATGAACAGTTCAAAGGACTATGGGGCTGAACCCAGGATGGTTTCAGCTCTTTTCCCAGCAGTTTCCTCCAATACCTGCAGCTCAAATTGCTGTCTTATTCTAAGACCCACTTCTTCTTCCTTTTTAAAATTTTTATTGAAGTAGAGTTGATTTACAGTGTTGTGTTAATTTCTGCTGTACAGCACAGTGACTCAGTTATACATCTATGTACGTTCTCCTTCTTATTCTTTTCCATCATGGTTAATCACAGGATATTGAATAGAGTTCCCTGTGCTCTACAATAGGACCTTGTTGTTTATCCATCCTGTGTATAATAGTTTGCACCTGCCAATCCCAAATTCCCAATCTTTCCCTCCCCTAACCCCCCTACCCCTTGGCAACCACAAGTCTGTTCTCTATGTTTGTATGTTTCTGTTTCGTAGATATGTTCCTTTGTGTCATGTTTTAGATTCCATATATAAGTGATATATGGTATTTGTCTTTCTCTTTCTGACTTACTTCACTTAGTATGATAATCTCTAGGTCCGTCCATGTTGCTGCAAATGGCATTATTTCATTCCTTTTTATGGCTGAGTAATATATATATATATATATATATATATATATATATATATGCCACAGGTTCTTTATCCATTCATCTGTTGATGGACATTTAGGTTGTTTCCATGTCTTGGCTATTGTAAATAATGCTGCTATGAACATAGGGGTGAATGTATCCTAAGACCCACTTCCATTCTGAAGCTCTCTTCTGCTAAGTGTGGACACCACACAAACATTCATTCCAATGGGGAGACTGGATCTACATGAGTGAAATCAGGAGAAAGAACTGTCTCGGACCTGGGTGGATTGTGACCTGGGAAATACTTGCCCATGCTTACTCAGGTGGGCCCTACAGCCCCTGTAGCCCTGTGGACACCAAGGTACAGTCATGAAAACTGCCATCAAAAGGTAGTTAGCTTGACGCTACCACAAATTGCAGCTACTTCGTAAAACCCTGAAAGCCTAGAAGAGATCTTTAATCTTTACCGCCTTCCTCATAGTTCTTTTACAGTGAGAACGAACAAGTATGTAATTGTGGTCTAATGAATGTATAGGTACACACGCATGTGTGCATTTGTACGTCCATGGAGAAAGGAGTGATGAGGTCAGCCAGCCTCCTCATAGTAAAAAGAACTTTATCTTACATATCCTAAAAGTTAAAAACTCTGGAGGACTGTGACTCCCTTTCTTTTCAAAGGTATATTTATGTTTACTGACACTTTCCATGTTTACTGACACTTTCCCTGTTTACAAAATATAAACTTAAATCGTTTTTCAGATTTATATACCCTAAGTTTGTTTACCTGACAGTTCATGAGCCTCCCTCCTCCTCTGGATCCCAAAACAATTTAGGGAAAAGTAGAGAGATGATCTTTCTTTTCTCTTTCTTCTTTCAGTCAGATTCCTTTAGCAAAGAGTAAAAGTCATCTCAAAAAAATCTGAGTTTGTGGTCTTATATCGCAATGAATGTCACATTTTGAAAGTAGTGTATGGACAATTTAAAGGGAACCATGTGGAAACGTACAATGACCGGGAACCCTTATTTGATAAAGCTCTGCAAGAACCAATATAATTGATTCATTTAGTATAATTTTATTAAATTAATAATAATAAACAGTTGAATGGGATTGAAAAAAGTGGACAGGATGAGAAATAAAGATGACTGACCCCTCCTTCCAAGGGCCTGGGGATCTTTGCTGAGGTTTTATTTGTTGTGCTGTTAGAGGAGTGAGTGCTTGAGGCCAGCTCCACCAAGGGACAAACTGGGCGCCCAACCCTCGGCCCAGGGAAATGGGACACCTCTCCACTCTAAAATGTTGATGAGCTGTAGAGGGGAGAAGAACAGGGGAGCAGATGGAATTCCTGGACAATTGTTCCGGCTGTCACCAGAGAAGACAGGCAGGAGGGAGCACTGGATAATTTACAGAGGAACAGATGCTGAGGCTCCTCCGGAACCATCTGGCCAAAAGAGGCCTGGGCTCGGGGTGGATTTCGTCTTTAGATCTGAGTAAACTCCTCAGCCTCCTGCCCATCCCATTTCCTCTACCTGAACTGGGGCTTTCCCAGGAGAGCTCTGCTCCCTGAGGACCCTGCTCCAGAGTTCCACCTGGCCCTCACCCTACTCCCTCCCTCCCTTGCTGCGTCTGGCTTCTGTCTTCGTTCCCATTCTTGATATGGCCAAGTCTGGCCTTAGGGACCTGTACCTTCCATTTATGCATTTCCCTATTTTACAGTATTTTCAATTTCTTCTCCCCATCACTACATTCCAAAATCCCTCTATCACTTATCTCCATGCCATTTATTCATTCAATAAACATTTATTGAGTGCCTACTATACCAGGCATTGCTTTAGATACAGTAATGAAAGAGAAAAAGTCCCAGAGCTCTGGAGTTTGCATTATAGTGGGAGATGGTCAACAAACAAACAAAAATATAATATGTCAGATAGTGATAAGTGCTGTGAAAGAAAACATTAAAGCAGGGTAAGGGAGAGTGATTGGGGATGTTGTTTTAGATAGTTTGGCCAGGGAAGGCTTCTCTGAGGTGGTAACATCTGAGCAGAGACACAATGAGAGGAAATATCTGGAGGAAGCACATCCCAGGCACAGGGAAGAGCAAACCTAAAAGCCCTGAGGCAGGAGTATTCTTAGTGAGTGGCAGAATGCTATGCTATTTATTTCTTAAGTATTTATTGTGTGCCAGGCACCTGCTAGGGAATATGAAGATGTAATCAGATGTAGTTTTTGCCCTGAAGGAGCAGCAGTTTAGTGAGAGACACAACATGTAAATAAATAATTACAGCACAGGTAGCTACAATGAAGTTATGTGCAAGTGGCTAGAGATACCCAGCAAAAGGAGCACCAAATCCAATCTAGGATATTGGGAAAGGCTTCCTGGAGGAGGTGATAATTTGAGTTGAGGGCTGAAGGAGGAGTAGGAATTCATAATGCAAGGGGAGGAGAGGGCTTGGACGTTTTCAGGCCTAATGGCCTGAAAACAGGACAATGGGGAACATGAATTCCCCGGGAGAGGTGGAAAATGAGGCTGATGAAGGGGCGAAGAAGCTGGGTCTTAGAGATTTCCATGTGGCAAGTTAAGAAACTGCCTTTTATCCTTTGGGTGATGGGGAACCAGTGCTGCAACTCCCTCACTATATTTTTGTGCTGTTTGCCCCCAGTCTTTTTTGGTTTTGTGTTTTGAATACCAGAATCTTTCCCCACTTTTCTCGCTATCGCCCTACTCCTGACACCTCCTTCCTCCTTCTGCTGCCAGGCCACCAAAGCCTGCTCTTACGAGCTCCCCGTCGTTCCACCTTGTCTGGCGCCCCACTATTCCCCAGTTGGAAGCCACGCCCCCATGACCACGCCCCCGATGACGCACGGCGCCTAGTGCGTGGGGATTCCCGCGGCCGTGACCACTACCCGGCCTGCCCTGCGGCAAGATGGCGGTCTGAAGGGAGTGGGCAGCGGCAGAAAGTTTGTTGTGGGATTGGAGTAGTCGGGCCGGGAGTTTAGACTTGTAGGGGATCATGGGGACACCAACATGGAGTTGGGGCGGAGGAAGGACTAGCACCGGGGTTAAGAAGAGAAAATGGAGTGGTGGAAGGTTGGAGGCGGAGAGAAAAAAAGGCGATAGGAATGGAGGGGAGGGGGCCTAGATTCCAGTGGTAGCCCTGGGGCAGGGGATCCGAGGCGGGGCAACCAGAAGTAGGTACGCAGCCCCGGAAAAGCAGTCACGAACTGGAGCGGAACTTCTTAGCGGAGAGTAAAAAGCCTGGAGTGTGGGGCGGAGGCCCGACCGTACGAGGCCGGTGGGAGAGGAAAGGGGTCTTTTCCGTGGAGGAGGAGAGTAGGGAAGCGGGAAAGAGAGACCTGAAGGATGTTGGGCAGGTTTGGTAAAGAGGGAACTAAAGCCAATCAAATGACCATCTTCTAGACTTAGATCAGCCTTTTCACAGTTCTTATAGCAGCATCTGCCCCAATTTCAGCTGAAGACTCAGGGGCCCCAGGGACTGGAAGAAATCACAATACTTGGAAAGAAGAAGAGGTAGCGACTTGCCCCAGCTCAACCCCAGAGCGGGTAAGGTGGCCTCCGGTGACAGGCTGGCATGCTCCCTGGGAGCGGAGCAGGATGCATGGGCTACGAGTGATGCTGAAAATTATTTAATCTGAGAAGGGCAGTCTTCTATAGAGGCTGCCCTTTGCCTGTGGTTCCTAAGTTAATGTTCTCCTTAGATCTCACGCTGATTTTTGAGAGTTGGGTGTAGAATTGAGCCGTGTATGCCTTCACCTGTGCAGGCGAACGTGGGCAAGAGCGTAGAGATCAGGCTGAAAGTATTTGAACACATCCCTGTCACAAGCAGTGCATTCATGCTCACTGTATTTTCTTTGATCTCCCCATCGCATCTTCAGTTTGGTATCCTGCCGGAAGTGGAGATTTGTGGGTGTCAGATGGTGGGGAGTCATAAGAAAACAAATTTCTGGTGTTCACTAACCATTTAGGTACCTGCTGTCACCAGTTCCTGAATTCACTCTTGCAGCATGTCTGTCTCTTTTGATCGTTTCTTTTGGTAAGAAGGGCTTGTTAGTGTTCTTTTGGGGGTGTGGATTTGGTGGGTAGGTGGGGTCAGAGGAGGGCGGGAGGCAGGTTGGGATTAGGGAGGAGAAACCCAGGTCAGTTTATGGTAAGAGGTCAAGCTGACTGGGGTAAAGCTCTGCGAACATTTTTCACATCATTCTGTCCGTGAGACACCTGATTTTGGAGAGCTGCTTTACAACCTGGACCAGTGTGGTGATGGAAGGAAAGGATTGTAAAACTTGCCCCTTTCTCTTCTGGTAGTTTTCTTCTCTTCCTTTATATTCTTCCCATCAAACCACATTTTAAAAAAATCAGTTTCATTAGCAAAACTAAGCATGGCTTGAGAGATAGTGGACTTGGGGTTGGAGAAAAGAGAAGGGGTCTGGAGCTACAGAGTGCTGTGAGTATGGTCCTCACTTCCTTTGATGCCCTGTGGTTATGCACCAAGCCAGAGTTGGGAGCATGCTTCTTACTGGAGCCTGTTTCAGGGCCAGCATCTGCTCCATGATTGGACTGGCAAGTCTGGTTTGCTCTAGGACTCCGCACTAACCATCTCCTGCTCCCCACTCCCACCCCATCCCTGCCTGCAAAAGGCTTACTCCAGGCAGACCAATCCGAATCACTGTCACTAGACTAGCTTCAGTACCTTCAAGTATCTGAAGAACTAGTGTTATTTAGCTGTGACTTCATTTCTAGAAGGTTGAGAAACTTCTCTTTCTGCGAACAATTTGTGGATGTCCCTAAGAAGTTGCGATCAGCAAGGACTGTGGTGAGCGCACATAGAAATTAAGAGCACTGACTCTGGAGCCAGATTGCCTATTCAAATCTGCACTTTGCCATATGTAGCTCTGTGACCTTTAGAAATTGCACAGCTCACTATGCCTCAGCTTTCTTATCAATCAAATGGGGATGGTAAGATTACCTATCTCATAGGGTTGTGTGAGGGTCAAATAAGTCAGTATATTAATGTATTTAGAACAGTGCCTGGCACGCAATATGTTTTTGTTGTTGTTATACTAGCCAGACCTCAGCACTAATTTCTGCTTCATGATTGAACTTGGTGTCTCTCTGTGGAGGACCTGTACTGGTTTGAGCTGCTATCCTGATGTTAAGGAGAAGAGGCACAGCTTTTGGATAGTATAGATTTTGTGTGTAGTGAGAATATCCTTGTTAAGCTATTTAAAGTGATGTTTAAATGCCAGTGACTTCCTGTTTGAAGCTGTGAGGCTGCAGAATTATCTAATTTGCAGTTGAGTGATTAATAATAATAGTGCTTATTGAGCACATTCTTTGTGCTTGGCACTATTGTAAGTGCCGCTCAATGTCACCTAGATAGTAAGTGTTAGAGCTGGGATTTGAACCCAGGCAGTCTGGCTTCAGCAGTTGAGCCTTTTTTTTTGCATTTGGTATGAAATTAACTTTTAAATATGCCTACTGGCAATGTGTATCTCGTTTGCTTGTAATGATAGTTAGATGTATACCCGTATTGTAGTAAAATATTTTTTGTTTGTTTAAAAAATGTTTTAGGAGCTGAGCTCTTCATCTCAGCTCTCTCCTTCCTCTCAGAGATAATAACTGATGCAGGGATTGGTGAGGGAGCGCCCTGTGCCATGTTAGCCAAATCTGGACTCTCTCTTTGTGATTCTACTTGGTGATTCAACTTGGGCTGGGTTGGGTGAGCAGACAGAGTTACATTGGGATCCATTCTTAGCATGCATTAAAGGTGTGGGTGTGGGTGTTAGTTAATGTAGATGTAAATATAAGGCTCAATCTGACTATGGTTACTGACATGAGCAGTTGAAGCAGCCATAGTGTTAAACTCATAGACGGTCTGGATGCACCTTTCTTTTAAAAATAAAAAGTAGCAAACTACACAGGGGGAAAAATGTGGCAGCTTTAGACAGCTCCCTCCCTCTAACGTGAGAGGAAAATGGAAAGTAAATGTGCTTCTGCTGAAGCTTATGTTGTTGAGGAAGGCCCTGTTGCTGAGCCCAGGTCTCTTTCCTTTTAACAGGCAGGAGACCCGTGTGCAGCCTTGGGGCAGAGGTGTACCCAAGGGTTGATTGACTGGCTTTCCTTTGCCCTGTATTTATGACTTACTCTTCCCCTCCTTCTGAGTCATGTCCTGTCTATTTAACACACCCTCGGTGTCCATCTTTTTCTTCAGTAAATGACTCTCCATTCTGCCATCAGGGTAGGCATGCGCCTGGTGTCGGGGGCTCAGGACCTAGGGTTTGCCCTGGGAATTCTGATGCAGCCCTGTGATGAACTTTTCAGTCTGTTGTGGCATGTGTGATTTTGAGAGTTAGCATCTGTGAGTCTGCTCCCCTTCTCCATCAGTAGAGGAGCCATGTATCTCAGGATAATGTGCTTTATCTTGACTCGTGCTTCGGTCAGCATGCTGAAACGTGTTATCTCCGTAGAGTACACCTTTGTGTTCTGGTAGAAGTCCTCAGACTTTCTAGATTCAGGTCACATTTTAGCAAATGATTGAACTTCAGGGTGAAGGCTGATAGATTTTGAGCCGATTCTCCCCCTTTAGCATTTTCTTGTTGTTGTTGTCTAAATCAGTTTCTTCTCATAACACCCCATATTCATGTATTATCTTTGAATCGAATCCCTTCACCTCCTTCTCACCACCATATTTTGAGTGCCGAGGACCTGTGGGTAAACTGGGTCTTCATTTCTTCACCTGGATTCAGCCTCTTAACAGCTCTCTAAATTTATCTCATTCTCTGTAGCTTCTGGGCCTTTGCACAAGCTGGTCGTGCTGTCTGGAATGCAGACATTCCAGACTCCCTTTACCTTCCTTATTGCTCTTGTGGTCTCAGTTTAAATGTCACTTCCTTTGGGATCCCACTGCCCTTTACTGTCCTTCTGTGCTTACTTCTATTTTGGCACTTAGGCTGCATTGTAATTGCCTGTTTACTTGTCTGACTCTCACAAGACTCTAAGTGCCTTGAGAACAGATACTGTCTTACTATTGTATTCTAGCATTTAGGATAGTGCAGGGCACATAAGAGGTGCTTTATAATGCTGTGGTGCATACAGGTGAATGAAATGTGGGCAGTCTCTCCCTACTCTACCCTACTGCTCTAAAAATTATTTTCCTAGAAAAAAACCCAATGTCTCTGCGGCTTCCCTGGTGGCGCAGTGGTTGAGAGTCCGCCTGCCAATGCAGGGAACACAGGTTCGTGTCCTGGTCCGGGAAGAGCCCACATGCCGCGGAGCGGCTGGGCCCGTGAGCCATGGCCGCTGAGCCTGCACGTCCGGAGCCTGTGCTCTGCAACGGGAGAGGCCACAACAGTGAGAGGCCCGCATACTGCAAAAAAAAAAAACACAACAAAAAACCAATGTCTCTTCCCTTAGAAAGGCCATGGTTTCTCCCTTGTTTGGGATAAAGTCCACACTCTTTAACGTGGTATGCAAAAAGCACTCTGGCCCAAATTCAACCCTCTGGCCTGAGTTGCTGCCACTCTGCTTCATTTGTCCTGTATTTCCTTGCTCCTGAGTTTCCTACTGCTCCTGAACCTTTTCTAGACATCCGCTTACTTTTTTCTTCTTGCTTGTGCACTTCACTCTCCATAATGCTCACCTCTGTCTCTGAAGCTCTGCTCATCCCCTGAGACCCAGCTTCTCTGTCTCCTCCAATGAGAAGACTTCCCTGCTTTCCTTTCTTCCTCTTGGTCCCCACAGCACTTTGAACCTCTGTCCTGGCACTTACCATGTTGTGTGGTGAGTTCTCTGTTTACCTGTCTATCTCTTTCACTGAGCTGACCCTGTAGAGGAGGCACCCTCCCTGATCATGGGGTGGGGGTGGGGAGATAGGGGAGACTGGGAGGGTGTGGGTGAGGGGAGTTGGAAGTGGGGTGAGCAATGTGGTAGATGGAGTCTGATTTTGGAGCTGGGTTTTAATCCCGACTCTGCCCCTTACCAGCTGTGCGACTTTGGGCAAGTTGCTTAACCAGTAGGATCACTGGTCTTGTCCCCTATAAAGTGATGGTGACATTACCTTTTTTGCAAGAGTATTGAGCATTAGAGATAATGAGTACACAGCCTGTAGCAAGGTGCCTGGCATATGAAGGATACTCAGTAAATATTTGTTAAATGAATGAATCCCACTTTGGAAAACTCAGTGGATAAGAAAAGGCTTTGTTTTTATTCAAGGTAGACTAAGCCTTTTGATTTTTGCCAGGTAGCCAGGAACATTTCTGAGATGGGAGTAAAATTGAGAGAGTCTCCTTTTTTGTGATGAAGCAAGAAAAAAGGTGAGATTGGGTACAGCATCAGTGTGCAAATTAAGATTGTTGATCCTTCTCCCCATCTGTTATGTTGAAACAACTCCTTTGATGGACTGTGACATGCATGCGAGATTGATGATGACCTTGGTGGGTACAGGTGGGGGTGGGTAGGTGGTGGATTTGTAAGATGGTACAGAAAAACCCAAACGAACTTTTTGGTCAATCCAATAGTTAAGGCTGGGGATGACTGGATGGCATGTTTGATGATCCATGTTCCCCGGTGTTTTGTAGACTGAAAAATGTTGGGTGAAGCTGATGGAACACATCTAGGCATTGAGGAAGCCAGACTTCTTGTCCCAGTTTTCTTACAGCTTCGATGATCTTCTTGTGCCACAGAACAGGCTTAACTCAGGTGCTCCCCAGAAATGGGGTTGGAAGCTGAGGGTCGCTGTCCATTCTTTGCCTTTTTGTTTTTGGTATCGTTGATGGGAGTAGTTCTTCGGGCACCAGTTCTGAACAAACACCAAAGGAATTTGTTTCCAGAAGTCTAGACCTCCTAATTGTATAATGCCGGGTGGTGCTCCAGTGTGAGTTTACAATCAGAGGAAGATTTGTCTGGGTTCTCGGGAGGGCAACCTTTTTGTCTGGTCCTTAAACCCCTGCCCCAGCCAGGTGCCTCTCCTCTTTGCCCTCAGAGCACTCATCACACTATGATGGGCGGGGGGGCAGTTAACCTGTCTCTCCCCATCTCGGGGCAAGATCTTCTTTCTTTGAAGCTTCTTAGGGGCAAGGTCATTTATTGAAGGCTGAGCGTTTAGTTAGACTGTACATAGTAGGTGCTGAGCAACTCTGGTTCCTGTGTGACCCAACCCAGTCCTTCCTTAGACTAAAGCAGATAAGATCTATCTGGCAAAGCTTTTTGAACCCTCAGGAAGGAAGGTCCTGCATTAACAAACAGTGATAGTATTAACAATTGCATTACTAATTATTTTCCAGGGTTGAGTTAATGTGGTTAAATGATCTTCCAGGTGCTTGGCTTCAGCTGTCTCCCTTTTCAGCCTTATGTTCTAATCACACATCCCTAAGCCAGCAGGAAGGAGTTAAAAGAGGAATCGAAGTACACACAGGTGTATTTCCTTGCTTAATTAGCATCTTCTAAAAGGTCTTTGGTTGCTGACATCCTCTTTGTTATTCATTAAGCTCCTTTTAGTGCCCACTGTAACCTGCTTGCTTTTCTGTTGTGTCACTGGTCCTGTCTTGGTGGGCTCCATGCTCACAACCAGGACTTACTACAGCCTTGTTAGTGCCTAGATGAACTAAAAGGATGAAACCAGCAGGCAGAAGTGGATTGAAGGAGTTTTCCCCGGGCTCTACCCCTCATCCCTCGGTGTGGGGTGCACACTGCAATGTGGCATATCTTCCTGATGGCATCTTGGCAGGAGTAATAAGCTGCATTGTATGTTAAGCAGATTTGAGAGGAGATTGGGTGAGCCAGCTGGACTGGATTGTGCTGTGTGCTTTTAGGCTTCAGAGGGACTGAGTCCATGAGTAGAAGAGTGAGAACTTTGTTTGGTCTATCTCGTAAGTGCCAACTGTCTACTAGGTGACATTTGGAATCTATAAAGGACATGGCCCCCTATTTGTGAAGAGCTTCTGTGCTCTCACAGTAAACTGTGGCAGGGATCTCCCTGAGGGTAGGGACTGCTTTTTGGGAAGTCAGCGTAGACCCGAGAGCCCTGTGCTTCCACTCAGCCAACCAGAGAGATAGAACTCTGTGCTTATCGCCTTGCGTACTGAGCAGTGACCTCTTTGCACCCTCCCAGGAAAGCCAAGTGGGGAATTCAATCTCAGAAGTCTTTGAGGGTCTTTAATTAGGGCAGAATTGTAGTCGCTTTCCTGTGGCTCCCTGGAGAAGACAGCTTTCCAGGCTTTGCACTGGAATTGGATATGGAGGGTTCTGTCCCAGTGTGTCTGTGGTCTTGGGCAAGTCACTTGTCCTCTCTGTCGCTTCAAAATGGGAGAACTCCACTTGTTCCGTGGGCCTCACTAGGCTATAAGGATCAAAGGAAATATAATGGAAGGGACAGCACTTCCAGAATGGTAAAGCACAGTACAGATGGAGGGATTTTGTCCGTTTGTTGAGGAGCTGTATGTTTTCATCATAAACATAATGTATGTCCTCGTTTAAAATACCAACCATACAGAAAAGTATACAAAATTAAAAGTAAAGTAAAAAGACCTTTCCTTTCTTCCCCCACTGCTCCTGTCTAAGCCTTTTCCCAAAGATAGGGAACTACTGTTAACCGTCTATCATGTATCTTTCTAATCATTTTTGTGTACTTCCAGACATTCCCCATCGTGTATCGCCTGTAAAATAAACAAAACTCGATAGTAATACTTACTGTTCTTCAGCTTGATCTGCCCTCCTAACAATTAATCCCCGGGGGGTGAGGGTGGGAGTGAGTCCCTCCCTGTTGGAGCCTTTGAGGAGCCTGGTTGCAGCCTCCTGCCCAGCCTGGTGCGTTCCTGGGGGCTGGCTCCTTGGGAGGATGGACCAGCTTTCCTAGAGGCTCTTGCCACAGCGGGCACCGTGCTTATCTCTGAGGGATTGTCTTTTATTCTGGGATGAAATTTTTTGGCAGGAGTGCCCTTGAGTGGGAACCAGGATGGGTGCAAGTGTGATGCGGGCATCAACACTCTCGCCTCACGTGTTTCTCTCCTTCACTCCTCTTTCATCTTTGGCTGGGAAGGGAGTAGAATTACCTAATTTCTCAACCCCTGTTTTAGTGTAGAGAGAGTCTCCTCTAGTTCCTGAAACCTTGGATTAGCCAGGTCACTTGCTGCTTTACCTTTCAAAAGCAAACCAGACCCAGCTGGTGTTTTTATTTATTTGTGTGTGTGTGTGGTGAGGATTTGGAAGGTAGCCTGCCCGTGGCCATGCTTCCTTGCCAGTCCAGTGAAGAGGTCAGAGCCCACAGGAAGAGTTGTCATCTTCTCTGCTAGATGGTTATCTCACCCTTCATGGCCTTTTGACCTCTGGGGCTGTCAGAGCGATGCGGGGAGCCCAGTGAGGAGGCAGTTGGGAAGCCTGTCGGAAGCTTCTCCTGCCTGTGTTTATTGTTGGCCTGGGCTTGGGAGAAGGCCAGGCCCATATGTGGGGCCAGGGTGGTCTCTGTTCTCCCCTTCCTTCCCCGAGTCATCTTGTCATCTGCAGGCCTTTCAGACAGAAGGGCTTTCCTGTCCTGCTGACCCAGGGGTCACATCTTGGGTGGGGGTCTCTGGGACTCCACTGCTGTGGCACATTTGCCTTGAGATCTCAAAGCCGGGGTGTGTCGCTTCCCCTAGGTGGTTCTGGAGGCTTTCAGGAAAGAGTGTTCCTTGGGCTAGCTGTGTGGGAACGCTAGCCTTTCTGGGCATTGCTCATTCTGAGGGGGTGAGGTAGTCCCTCTCAGGGTCTGGGGAGCCTGGCTGTAGCATAGCCCTTATCCTTGCTCTGTGGGTTCCTCTGGCGCCAGCTCACTGGGAAGCATCATTCCCTGGCCCTTTCAGAAACTGAAAGGTGGCAGTGTGTCACCCGTTCCTTTGACTGGCCCAGCTGGCTGGGGTGCACACTGCCCCATTGTACTGGGCTTTCCATGCAGCTCTTGTTGTAGCCTCCGGTCCCTGGGCCAGTTCTCTCCCAACCCCTTTCCTTGGAGCCCGTGGGAGGTGGTGGGGTGAACTCTGCTGGCACAGGCCTGGGCTAGGTGGCAGCTGCAGCTGTGGGTGGCTTTGTTCTTACAAGCAGCTTTCAGGGCTCTGGTGCAGCCTGGCAGCAATGTTCCGGGAATAGGTGAGACAGGGGAGCTTCCCCCTGGTAGCAGTGCCCCGTTCCAAAACAGCAGTCCTCTCTTTCTGTTGACCATCCCTGGGGTCGTGAGCTGGGCTCACTGCTATACTTTCACGAGGCATGCTTTCTAGAGTGGAGAAAGCCCCTGAGGGTCTGGTGGTAAGTCTGGGGGAGTGTCCCTGTCAGGAGAGTGCAGTGTGTACCCTCAGGCATCCTGCAGCTTGGCAATCCTTCTGCTCTCTCTTTGCAGCTCCGGAGTTGGGCTGCTCACAAATCAAGCTGTCTGTTTGTATGGAGTGCCTGGAGGGCGTCTGCCATGAGTCTGTCGCTAACCGTGCTAACCAGGAGAGCTGGCTGGTTGGGGAGAAGACACTAACCCTGTGAGTCTGACCTGGGCCAGCTGAGGGTGCCGCCAGCCATGCCTCTCTTCTCCTCTCTCCCCCTGGCCTGTGCCTTCTCCCCTTTGCTTACATCATGCCATCTCCTCTGCTCGCTTGTCCTTACTACTGGGTTCCCTCCATTTTCCCAGTCTCCTTGCTGTGGGTGGGGCTGTGCATGGGCACCTGCCCATCTGCTGCTGGACTTTGCCCCTCCTTCTCCCTTTAGTTAGTACCATGGCTATTAGTTCTCCCTTAAAACAGAATGGTTAGCATTTCTGTTTAATCTGCTTTTAGCACCGTGGAGTTTGAGAACATCCCTCAGTTACCATACTGTTGGTTTCACGCCTCAGAGACAGATGGAACGAGAGTAGGAAGGGAATTTTCTGCTAGACCGGATAGTTTCCTCCCTTTATCAACAGGGGAAGATGGTGGGGATTCCCTGGTGGTCCAGTGGTTAGGACTCGGCGCTTTCCCTGCCGTGGCCTGGGTTTAGTCCCTGGTCCGGGGACTAAGATCCTACAAGGCCTGCGGCGGAGCCAAAAAAAAAAAGAGGGGAAGATGCTGTAGCCATTATTCTCATCCCAGAGTACGAATTGAATTTAGGATCAATTGCAGGTTCTTCTTGGGAGTGGGGAAGTTGAGAAAAACCTTGGCCTGGCTGTGGGAAATTGCCTGGGCAGAAGAGTGAAACTACTTAAACTGAAAGCTGGAGCCCAGAACCAGAGATGTAGCTCCCATTGGTGACTGTGGCTCTGGGAGGTGGAGTGGGTGGAGTTAGTCCCCCCACCGCCTTCCACGTCTGGAGCTTCATGGGGACTTTAACCATAAAGAGCTGGGAAGGGCGGCTCAGCCAGAGGGGGAAGGACCTGGCTTTGGACTCCACAGTGGGCCTAGGAGAGGCCTTGGCCTCAGCTTGCCATGGAGAAGCCCCCGACAAGCTCCCATCTCCCTCCAGGCTTGGAAAGGAGAAGGGGGGGTCCAGAGGTAGCAGGAAGGCCGATTGCTCGGGGCTCCCTGGTGTTCTGCATGGGTAACTCTGTAGACAGACACTGTCTCCAGCCTCTGGAGGCAGTGCAGGGTGGGGTGGGCTGGATGGGGGAACTTGAGACCTGGAGGTCCTCTACGTGGATTCTGTTTCCCTTGAGCCAGGAGGGAGATGGCAGGGAGCTGCCGGCGACCATGAGGTGTAAGTGTGTAAATGAGAGAGGGGATAGGTGCTGCGCGGATGTGTAGGGACCCTGAGTAGGGAGGTAGCAAGCTGGAGGGGTTTGTGGCTTGGCTGTGACCAGAAGAGCAGAAGGGGCGTGGAGTGGAGGGCTGATTCAGGGCCACCCTCACTTTGCGCTTCCTTAGGAGAGGGCATGGGGACTAAGGTCAAGTGCTGGTTATGATCCTGGGGATTCTTTGGCCCTCCCTTTGGGTGGGGGTTGGTTTGCTTGGATCATCATCATCAGTAGTCTTCAGCCCCTTTGTTCCTGTCAAGTGTTTGCTTGAATGAGAGGCCAGGTGGATAGACTTGAGGTATTTGCTCAGGTGGGGATCCAGGTGAGCTCTCACAGGTCACCAGCACTAGTTCTGAGGCCTCAGGATGACTTTGGGGCACAATAATTCCCACCCATTCTGGCTTTTAAAAACCTGTCAGTCTGTTCTGCTTAGAGCGGGCAGGGGGCCAGGTCAGGGCCGCAGGCAGCGCGCCCCAAGAGGGTGAGGTTGAACTTGCCCCGAGGGGTGACAGGCCTGCCTGGGGGAGGGGCAGCAGGGCTGGTCTGGGCACAGACTGGCATCTTCCAGCCTTGTCATCAGCCCAGAGCAGAGCCTGCCTGGGCCCCACCTGTGCTCTGCTGGCTGCTTGCCTGCCACGCGCCCAGCATCGCTGAGGGCTTTGCTTAGGTATCTCAGGAACAGCTGTGCCGGAAACTGGGGGCCTGGCGTGGGGAAGGCTGAACCCAGCCTGCTTTGGTCGGATCGGCTCACTGTGCGGCTGTTCACTGACAGTCGAGGTGGAGAGGAGCCATACTGACTGGGAGCGGTTGGTGGGGGGGGGGGGG
>NW_020175393.1:9897414-9913059 GCF_003031525.2 Neophocaena asiaeorientalis asiaeorientalis
TAGGAAATCTCAGGGCCCCCTGCTGGTTATAGGGCTGGCCCTTGTAGGGTGGTGGTTTGTGTTTCTTGGGCCTCAGCTGGAGGCAGAGCCTGGATTTCAGAGGCTTGAAAAGCAGCTAGATATGTACGGCAGGAGTATGTCCTGCCCTGAGAGGTGCAGCTTCCTTCAGGCCTGTTGTGTTCAGAGACTACATCAGGGCTCACAGCTGAGGACGATTTCCGCAGGGGAGGCGCTAGTCCCTGTGATCAGATGTTCCTATTTAGCGGTTGATTAGGGGCTTCAGGAAGGGCCCATATTTGTTTTTATTATTTATTTATATCCTGCTGGGTTAAGGTACCGTACAGCACAGCTGGAGTATTCAGAAAAGGGGCCGTTTTCCTTTCATTTTAAAAGCAGCAGTGATTGCTAACGTCCATTTGACTTTCTTTGGGTGAATTACAAAAGAAGGGCTTTAATGGTTTTTGTGGTGAGGTGTGTGCCTTCCCTGAATCAGAAGGTTGGGTTCATTGGCCCCTTGAGGTCCTTCACTTGCTTGATTCAGTGACGGCTGGGAGCAGAGAGACATTAGTAAGTTCAGAAATGGTCTGAGCCCAGAGGAACTGTTGGGACCCTAATTTCTTGAAGAGAGTGTGGGTGATGTGGGGAGCTGGGGAAGCGGGCGGTGTCTCTGGGCAGGCAGCTGAACTGGGCCGGTGGACAGGGTAGTGCAGAGCTTGGGAGCTGGAGGAGACCTCCAGTGGGGGAGGGCAGAGTTTGAAAAGCCAAAGAGCCAGACCTATTTTGGATTCAATCCTGTCTCCCTCTGCTGGGCCAGTGTTGAGGGGGTAGCCTCTGAGCCCTGAGCGGAGAGAAAGCTGGATGCTGGGACCTCCCTTCCTCTCCTGCACTGATGACTTTGCCCTTGGGCAGACGCACAGAAAGGATGGCAGAGGGAAGTAACAGGGCATCCTTGGCTCTTGGAATTGAACCTTTTGCTGTTGCCTCTGTGGGTGTTTGCAGGGAATGGGAGAGAGGATAGTGGTTTGGAGATAATCTGAATTCTGAAGAGGTTTCTCCTTATCCTGCTTCGCCTCCAGCAGCGTCCCTGACCTCGATGGAGGCCCCAGGTCACATACCCACACTCTCCGTATCCACAAAGGGGAGTGGGTAGGAGTCCCATCTCCTGGTTTGAGAGAGATGCTTGGCAGATGTTTTGTCCTTTGATTAAAGGACACTGCTCAGCCAGCTCCTGGCACACATTGCTCCTTGTATCTGTCTCTGATACATGCTCTGCTCAGCTGTTCAGTGGGTTCACAGTGCAGGTTCCCTGTGCGTGCCGAGTCCCATTTCTAATGAAAGTAGACTTTGTTCTCTGGAGGTAGCTAATCGTGCCCGTGGGCTGTAATCAGAGAGAAGGTATTTCATGCAGGGCAGGCGGTAACAGGCGGCCTGAGCTGACTGGCAGATTGCAACATGACAATTACGAAGCTATCAACACCCCCCCACGCCTGCCCTGCGCCCCAGCAGATGGGGGGTTGAGTCTGTCCTCTGAACTGATTCTGAGTAACTGAAGAATGAATACTATGCAGGAGAGGAAGGAGGAGGAGGAGTTAGGTGGGGTGGGCGCAGTGAGGAGAGCTGCTTTCCTTTCTCACCTCACCTCCACGAGATGGGAGGGTTTACTGCTGCTCTGGGTGTCTTCCTCAGCCGTGCCTGCAGGTCCAGCCCGAGGAGCTGCAGACCAGACTGGGTCAGCCAGGGGTTTTAACTTAGGCTTCAGCCTTTCTCCCAGAGCACAGCTGTTCTTGTAGTACAAACCCAGCATGTGATCTGGTACCCCACATCCTGAGTCATCTGCGTCCAATTCCTTGAAGCTCAGGTAGTTTGTGGTGAGGGATGGGAGTGGGATTCTTCCCTGTCAATTTCTAGAACTTCTAGAAGACTCTTTTCTCGGAGGTGCCCTGGAGCCAGCTCAGCATCCAGAGGCCAAGAGGACCCAAAAGGCCTTGTTTGCTCCTTGTGGCCCATGGCACATTCTGAGTTGTCCAGCTTTCCCTGGGGGCCTCTTCTTCTTGACATGGGATTGGGAGTCCTCCTTGGGCTGCAGCACTCCAAAGCAACCTGGGAATCTTGAGGTGAAGGAGATCTGGCCAGTGGAGGCTGCATCTAGTAGCTGGGTCTTCCTGGAGGGACCACTCTGCTGCCTTCCAGCTCATCTTTCCTCTTCTCCCAGCTTGTGGACCTGCTGTTCAGCTGCTTCTTACTTTGTTCTGCAGTGCACCTGGCATTGCTCTCACTCCTGGGTCTGACCTTCCCTGCATTGCTTCCAGTCAGGGACAGCAGCCTGCCAGGCACATCGAGTCCCCGTTCAGTGCTGGAATTGTGGTCCCCTGTGGGCTGGATCTGGGGTGCTTAGCAGATCTCAGGAGTTGGAGCCAGGGCCCCAACAAGCACTGGAATTTATGGACATGGGGCAGGGGGCGGCATGGACTTTTCCTCATGGACTTGTGTTGGGGTCACTGCAGGCTCCCTGGTTGACTGTCTTGCTAGTGGGCATTGTCTTCTGCTTCCCCAGTTGGGAGTCGTTTCCCTCCCTGTGACTCTGGCACATACGAAAAGAGTTTTCTCTGGCTGGGAGAGAGAACCTCCCATCACCACTACCATTCATCCCATAGTCCGAGCCTGCACTTACGATCCATCTCACTGCCAGCCACATCCACACTGTCTGTCCCCTCAGCAAGCCAGATTATCTTGCCATGAAAGCCCTGGGAATATGTGCTGTGGGGCCGTGAGGTCAAGATGAGGCAGGATGAGCTTGTAGGACATGTGATGGCTAGAGCTGGGCCAGCAGGGTATGGAGTGAGACCACTCTCTCTCCTCACAGGTAGAATGACCAGTTACCTGGGCCTGTCAGAGTCCTCCCTGCCTGTCAGCGGTCCACCCACCGCCCACACAGGTGTCCCAGTACCTAGAGGACAGTGTGGGCATTGGCAGGAATAGGGAAGAGAAGAGGCTGAGAATAGAGGGGGTATATATAAAGGGGCCTGCAAGGAGAAAGGGCTACTGAGCTGAGTGGGGAGCAGGTGGGGAAGGGAGGAGGGACCTGGCTTCTCCGCAGAGAAGGGGAGAAGGCAGAAGCCAGCTCTGGATTTCCCGGGAGCTCTTGGCTACCTGTATCTCTTACTCCTGCAGCTCTGGCTCTTTCCTCTTTTGTAACTCATATACACCCCCACGCTGAGACCCCCTGATGATCAGAACCCAGGTGCCCAGGCTGGCTTGGGACTTTTGGGGCCTTTCCCCTGGGCCGGAGGAGCTCCCACCCAGGGTCCCACCGGAAGGGTAGCCCTGGGGAACCTGTAGGGGTGACTACACCTCAGGAATGTGCTGTCCCTTCAGGCCTGCCCGGATTCCTGCACGTGGAGTCAGCCCGACTCGGCCTGCTGCAAGTGCCCTGTGGGGACCCGCTCTGCCTCACTATCAAAGGGCTGGGGTGGCGGCTCGTGCCTGCTGCCAAGCCCCAGAACCCCACACCAGAGGCCAGGCTGCCCAGACAGAGGAGGGAGGCCACTCCTGCTTCCCGCCCTCCCCGCCCCCTCACCGTGCTTCCTGCCTCAGGCCCTGTTGGAATGTGACAGGAGTCGTGGCCAGGGCATGTCCCAGCAGCAGGAACACACGCTTTAGCCCGCAAGGCTTCCCTCAGCCCCAGCTCTGGTGAGGTGGATGGCGGCCTCGAGATTGTTTATGCCCAGAAGGCCACCTGAGGTTACTGCCTCCATTGGTCCCTGTGGTGGCTGCTGCCCCCATGCTGCAGCCCAGCTCGTTACAGGTGGGGGAGAGGTCAGAACCCCAAGAACCTGGAGGGGACCTCAGAGGTCGCTCAGTCCAGCCACCTCTGTGCAGATGATAGATTTATCCAGTGAGGAAAGGGCTTACCCAGGGCCACACTGTGTGTCAGACGCAGCACTGAGCCCAGAAGCCAGGCGTCTCAGCTCCCCAGACTGGGGCTTTCTACACAGGGTTTTGCAGCCTAGGCACCATCGACATTTTGTGCTGATAATTCTTTGTCTTGGGAGGCTGTATTGTGCCTTATAGGATGTTTAGGAGCACCCCTGGCCTCTACCCACTAGATGCCAGTACCACCCACCCCTGGTGTGACAACCAAAAATGTCTTCAGATGTTTGCCAGACATCAGGGGTCGGGGGAGACCAAAATCACCCTGGTTGAGAACCATCATTGCTCTAAAATTCTCCTTTTTCTGCTTTTCTCCTGGACCTACCCCTCATCACACAGTCTGTTCGCCACCATTGTTCACAGAACTAAGTGTTTGGGCTCCTTCTGGAAACATTGCCAGGAGCTTTTTTCCCCAGCGTCTTCTTGAGCCTCTATTAGGCTTTTTCCTGGTGTTCTCTTTTGCAACCCTTGTCTCCCAAATCTCTTAGCTGTTTCTAGACTCTGAGAGGCCCGGGAGATGAACAGGACAGATGTGAGGTAGGATAGGGACAAGACAGGACCAGACCTATCCCGGAATCAGGCATGTGATAAGCCAAGACCATGAACACACACACAGACACACATGTGTCTCATCTGGGCCTGGACAGAGCTTTCACGGGGAGCCCAGTGCTTCCACTGTTGTCCAGCTCTCCCTGGCGGGTACTGACAGACAGGCGGCTGACACCTGGTTTCCACTTTCTTCCCTTCTCTGGTTTCAGGAGCTATTGGCTAGAGGAAGTGGCGGGGCTGTGGGATGCGGAGAGCCGAGGGCTGACTCCCGGACAGCGGAACAGAGAGAGCTGCCGACAGACGGACGGTATGTTCCTGGTGAGGCCTGCACCCCTCACTGGGTTCCCTCCTGGGGAGGCTGGCAGGTGAGGCGGCAGCAGGCAGCCCCTCTTGGTGGGGGCTGGTGAAAAGAGTGGTGGAGGCCAGAGAGGCTTGACCTTGAAGGCCCTTAAGCTTGGTGACCCCCTGGAGGAGCTCAGGTTGGGAACGCATCTCAAACCCTTACTTTCTGGTTACGATTTTTTTTAAAGCTAACATTTATCGAACAGTTCCTGAGTGCCAGCTACTGTTGTTAGTGCTTTACATAATCGTTAAAACAACCCTATGAAATTGGTGACATTCTCAACCCAGTTTAGAGTTGAGGAAACTGGTGCTTGGAGAGCAGCCTTTTCTCTGAGGCTGCTTTCCGAGCCCACAGGGGCAAGGGGTGGGCTGCTCCTCGGGCCCAATCCATACTCCCTGCACCCAGTCCCTGGACCCTGGCTTCCTCTCATCTGTTCCCCCTGGACCCGGGCCCCCATCCAGCACGCCCCTGACCCATGGGCACTGACACACCAGAGTCCAGCCCTTCGAATGACCCCAGCAGCAGCCCAGGCCTGTCTGCCTGCCTGGTGGCTCCTACATGTCCTCTTTTTTTCTCAGTTCAGAGGCCTCTTGCCACATCTCTGAGCCTCCTTCCTTGTTCCCCTCAGCAGGTTGAGGAGCTCTCACCTCCCAGAATGACCAGTGCAGCCCCTGCTAAGAAACCCTACCGGAAGGCACCACCTGAGCATCGGGAGCTGCGGCTGGAAGTTCCTGGCTCCCAGCTCGAGCAGGAGGTCAGCAAGAGTGGTGCCCCTGCCCTGGCTGGCAGATGCAGGCCCCTGAGGCGGGGTTCTGGCTGTCCTGAGGGCACATCTGGTCCCACCAGTTGGGGTGAGGGTGTGGCATTCCTGGTACACACTTGGGCTCTCAGTTGCAGCAGTGCTGGTGGCAGCCATGTAGACTCATAGGGGACAGCTGTGACACACGTCCATGTGTCCAGGACATGTAGCTCAGCAGAAGTGATCCCATGCAGTATTGTTTTTCGTGCAAGAGGCAGCCCACCCGATAGAGGGGTGCTAAACTGCCCGGAGGCCAGGACTCTGGTCCTCCACTGGTGGAGCAGAGCCATTCAACTTGCAGCCCCTCTGGGGGCCATTAGGAAGCAGTGCTCCAGCGACTTCCCCAAGACTAGCTGTTCTTTGCTGGCCCTGAAAGTCAGGCCCTCCTCCAGCTTTCCTTTTTCTGGCTGACACTTATCAAATACATGCTCCCTGCTCGGAACTGCGTTAGATTCTTAGGAGGGCTTCTTCAGGCAACTGCAAAGCATTCTCCAGGTCGGTTTTCCTCCCTCGTTCAGCTTGCCGCAGGAGGAAACGAGGGCTGCAGTTTATTCATCTTGCGTCTGTGTCTCCCGTTGCAGTGCGTGAAACACATTTAAAGAACTTGAGAGATGGCCAGCACGTGCTGAGCATCAGGCATACCATGGCCCACTCTGGTCACATTCACGGCAGAAATGCCACCCATGACTTGCCCATTTTCAGTTCAGGAAACATTAAATTAAAAGGCCAGATATTGTGCTAGGTGCCACCCACTGGGCATTCCCCTGGTTTTGTAGATGAGGCCACTAGGGTTCAGCAAGATTAACATAACCAGTGTATGGTACAACAGGATCAATCCAGGTGTCAGTGGCTCCCAAGTCCATGGTCTGGGCCACCCACCTCGTTGTCCTGCCTGTGATTGGCATCCCGAGGCAGTCAGGCCAATCAGATGCTGCTTGACGTTTCCCTCCTGTCATAGTACGGGTCTGCTCTGCTTTGCGCTTGGCGGAGCTCTGGCTCGTGACCAACGTGGAGGCTTGAGGAGGATGCGGCAGGAGGGTGAAAGCAGAAGACGCTTTACTTGTCTCAGTCAGGTTTAGCCCAGAGGCTCTCCTTCCCCCACGTGCTTGTGCTTCCCGAGCCTCTGTGAGGGCCTGATTCTGCCCTGGGGGCCAGAAGGGCTTTGGCAGAGCTCAGAACCCTACTCTAGCTCGCCTGGCTTCATCACTTCTCTGGAAAGTCTTGGCTGTGCCTGCAGGGCCCACTAGGAGCCCAGTGAACAGCTGAGAGGCTCTCTTTAGGCCTGGGAGAGGTAGCATGGGTACCAGAGCTCATTTGCAGTTGGCTCTAGTATTAAGAGGGGTTGGAGCTAGTATGGGTAAGGGTGAGGGTTGGAATCTGGTTGGCAATGGGAGAGAGTAGGCTGGTCCAGGTGTTACTGGATTGCCTCTATCTGTGGGGCCCTGCAGCCCACTTCTGCTGTGAGTCTCTGGGCTTCAGACATGGCCGTTTCCAGGGCTATTTGGAGGGGGTGGGGAACAAGCAGGAGGCCAGTGGTCCAGAGCTGAGCCTCAAGCTTCTGTTCTTTTGTGCCCAGGAGCCCCTGACTGACACGGAGAGGATGAAGTGAGTATCTGCTGCCCGAGAGCCTGCCCTGCCTCAACTCTGCCCCTCTTAGCTGCAGGCGAGGCTGTTGTTTCATTTGGGCTTTTCCTTGGATTAGGTAGAGGTAAAGGTTGGGGTGGGGTGTTTTAGGGACTCTGGGAGGAGGCTTGAAGTTTGGGATATTCCTTCTGGAAAAAGAGGTTTGTTCCATGGGCTCCAAGAGGACCTGGCATCAAGGAGGTGGATGGCTCTGAGAGGCCTGCGCTTGCCAAAGCTCCCTTCCCCAGCTCCTGGCCCTCCTGTGCCAGCTGCCTCCCCGCAGCCCTTTCTATCAACTACATGAGGCCTCTGCAGAGGAGGGCAGCACTGGGCTGGGTTTCTAAAAGATGAATAATGGAGCAGCCTGATTGTGCAGTGGGGAAACTGGAGCTGGCGGCTTGCTGGCCAGCTGGCTTGGGCTGTAACCAGAGACAGACTGGGAACTGTAGCCCCTGCAATTCTGTCTTCTCGTTCTTCTGCAGTGAGGGGGGCAGACTGTCCTCTCCCATCCCCTCTCCCCCTCCCAGCCAAGCTGTGATCTCAGGGCCAGCAGGCCTAGGGGATACGCTGCCCCAGACTCAGGCTGAATCTCAAGGAGTCCCCTGCCCACAGCTACCTGTTCTCACGTCACCCCTACTCCTTCCTTCCTGAATCCATCCTGGAATTCTAGGGTGGCCCTTCTCTCTCTGATGCCCCTCTGCCCTTGACCCCTCACCCTACCAGGCTTTTGCAGCAGGAGAATGAGGAGCTTCGCCGGCGCCTGGCCTCGGCCACCAGGCGCACTGAGGCCCTGGAGCGCGAGCTGGAGATTGGGCAGGACTGCCTGGAGCTGGAGCTGGGCCAGAGCCGTGAGGAGCTGGACAAATTTAAGGACAAGTTCCGCAGGTGTGGGAACGAGGGGCCGGGACACACATGCATGCATCTCCCTGTTCATAGGAGGGAGCCCGGAGAGGCTTCAGAGATCATCTGATTCTGATGCGAAAACTGAAGTTCTGGGAGGGGCGCTTGCCCAAGATCCCTTATGAAGGAGGGGCTGAGCAGGGTCTGAAGAACAGGATCTTGATCCAGGGGTCTGCCTTGTGTCCCTCTACAGGCTGCAGCACAGCTACACAGCTTCCCAGAGGACCAACCAGGAGCTAGAGGACAAGCTGCATACGCTGGTAATCTGTCCAGGAGGGCAGCTTGGCTGGCGCTGTGCTCACAGGATAGCAGGGGCTGGGACTTGCCAGGGGACTGCCATCCTGCCCTGGGCTCGGGGAGGGGGTGGGCCGTGGTGGGGAGGGGCCCGCAGTGTGCTGTGAGAGTCAGGACTGTCTTAATGCTCACACTGTTTCTCTTCTCTCCTCGTCTTCCCTCACGCTGCCACCGTTGCTGCCACCTTCTCCTCTCAGGCCTCTCTTAGCCACAGCTGGATTTTTGCAGTTGCGTCTGAGTTTGTGTGTTTTCTCCCTGGCCCTCGCCTCCTCCTCAGCTGAGATCTGGGATTGCTGGGGCCCGGCCATTGCCCTCTGCCCACTCCTTTCCTCTTCCTCATGTGAGGCCTGTTCAGCAGTCAGTGCCTCCCTCCTGGGGGACAGCTGGGGAGCCTGTTCTTGGCTTGGGCAGAGTTACTGATTGATGTCACCACTGAATGCTCACAGCTTCTTGGCTGCCGTGGGCAGCAAGCCCCGGCCATTTGGGGGAAGGGGGCCTGTGGACCCAGTCCATGAGCTGAAGATCAGAAGACTGCTTCTGAGCCTGCAGCTCCCTCCCTGCTCAACTAGATAATCTCACAGGCACCCCCAGCCGCCACGCAGCCCCACTCCCCACCTCCTCCTGCTTCCCAACCTGATCCTGGAAACAGCCACAGGCAGCATCGGCTTCAGCCCCTGGGTTTGCACAGTTCTTGCCTCTCAGGTACCAGCTGCCTCGCCTGGTGTGTAGAGCCCCTTGAGTGCCCTCCAGGGCCGGGCAGCTCTTAGACTGCTCTGTCCCGGCCTGGGCAGCTGTCAGTCATGCTCAGAGAGCCCCCTCCCCACAGCCAGCCTGGACTACAGGAGAGGTGTCTGGTCTCCTTCTGTCTGTCCATCGTCTGTCTCTGTGTGCCTTGGCTGCCCTAGCACCTGTGGCTTCCTGTGTCTCTGGGCCGGGAAGAGGGGGAGGGGAGGGGAGAAAGGGCTGGCTGGGGTGTGGGCCGGGTTCACTGTGAGTCTTGTGCCTCAGATCAAGAAGGCTGAGATGGACAGGAAGACACTGGACTGGGAGATCGTGGAGCTGACCAACAAGCTGCTGGACGCCAGGAACACCATCAACAAGCTGGAGGAGCTCAATGTATGGTCACCTCGGGAGCCTCCCTGCCTGTGCTGCCATGTCCTGGCCCTGCCCTGCTCCCCTGGGCTGTGCTGGGCTCTGAACTGCGTCTGTGTCCGCAGGAGCGGTACCGGCTGGACTGCAACCTGGCTGTGCAGCTCCTGAAGTGCAACAAGTCTCACTTCCGTAACCACAAGTTCGCTGATGTGAGTGGGGCACTCTCCCTGCCAATGCCCGTCTGCCCTTGTTAGGACGCCTCCAACTCCAGTTTCTACAACTCTCTCTGTCCTGTCCTCATACCTTCAGCTCCCTGCTTTCTGCTTTGCCTTCTCCTCGCCTCCCTGTGTCCTCTGAAGCCAGTCAGCTCGGCTGCTGGTTGGTGTCCTGCATGCTGTCAAGGGCCCGTCACTAGGGGCAGAGTGGGGACTGGCCCTGTTGGTATTTCTGGAACAGAGACAGGGAGAGAGGATCTCAATTTCTGGATGCCATGCAGGAAGGAGGGGGTTGCCAGAGGTATGGGCCATAAGAATAATTGAGAGGGGCCCTTGCTCCAAGGGGCAAACCCTAGACCCCAGCGCTCAGGCTCAAGGTTGATGGGGCCTACAGAAGGAGTGGAGGTATTTCTAAGGCTTCTGGTCAATACTGATTCTCAAGCTTGTGTCTGGTTTGGGCAGAATCTACCACTGAGATGGGGAAGTTAGACGTTTGAGAGCATGTGGGCCTTAGCACCAGTTCTGGGTTCAGATCCTGGCTGTGTTAATCAAAAGCTTCAACTTTTTTTACCACTACCGAGCCTCAATTTATCCGCGAAATGAGGACATACCTTTGTGTGCTGCGGAACAGGTGATAGCAAAGTGCCCAGCACACGGGGGGGGCCTTATATGTGGCAGCCGTCATATTTGCCCTGAAGCAAGCTGTCTTAGGCTGGGCTCATTCACGTCTCTCTTCCCTTCTCTCGCTCCTTTACCCCAGCTGCCCTGTGAGCTACAGGACATGGTTCGGAAACATCTGCACACTGGTCAGGAGGCTACCAGCCCGGGGCCTGCCCCCAGCCTGGCCCCAGGGGCTGTGGTGCCCACCTCGGTCATTGCCCGCGTGTTGGAGAAGCCGGAGTCTCTTCTGCTCAATTCGGCCCAGTCAGGCAGCGCCGGGCACCCCCTGGCTGAGGATGTCTTTGTGCACGTGGATATGAGTGGGAGTGACCCAGGTGACCCAGCCAGCTGCCCAGCTCCGGGAAGCCCCGTCCCCCAACCCAACGGGGAGTGCTGCTCTCTGGGCACCGTGGGTGGCTCCCCAGAGGAGGAGATGTCCCTGCCGGCCTTTGAGAAGCTGAGTCCCTACCCCACCCCGTCTCCACCCCACCCGCTGTATCCTGGCCGCAAGGTGATAGAATTCTCTGAGGATAAGGTGCGGATTCCCCGCAACAGCCCCCTGCCCAACTGCACTTACGCCACCCGCCAGGCCATCTCCCTGAGCCTGGTGGAGGAGGGCAGTGAGCGAGCCCGCCCCAGCCCAGTGCCCAGCAGCCCTGCCTCGGCCCAGGCCTCCCCGCAGCACCAGCCCAGCCCCGCCCCCCCGGGGCTCAGTGCCCCAGCCAGCTCCGCCAGCTCCGAGGAGGACCTGCTGGCCAGCTGGCAGCGGGCATTTGTGGACCGCACTCCGCCCCCAGCCGCTGTGGCCCAGCGCACAGCCTTTGGACGTGACGCGCTCCCTGAACTGCAGCGCCACTTTGCTTTTGGTCCCGCTGGCGGAGATGAGGAGGTGCAGGCACCTTCTTCCCCACCCGGTGAAAGTGGGCTTTTGCTGCCAACAGAAGCTGACCCTGGCTTTCCCAGGGAGGAGGAAGAGGAACAGCTGAACCTGCCCATCAGCCCCGAGGAAGAGCGCCAGAGCCTGCTGCCCAGTGATGGTGGCACAGAGGAGGGGCCTGGCACTCTTCACACTGAGGGCAGGGCCTGGGCACTCCCCAGCTCCAGCCGCCCCCAGCGCAGCCCCAAGAGGATGGGGGTGCACCACCTGCACCGCAAGGACAGCCTGACCCAGGCCCAGGAGCAGGGCAACCTGCTCAACTAGGGCCCTGCTTGCCTTCCTGCCACTGCTGCACGGGGTCGCAAAGGTGCCCCAGCCCTCGCAGCTCAGGGTCCCCACCTAGCCCAAGCCCTTGGCCTCTGCTCCCTGTGCAGATAGGGTCAGGCTACACCAGGCCTTTCGCTGCACTGGCTGTAACTGGTACCAGCTTGCCTCATGGTTTTTCCCTCCCTGGAATATTTATTCTCCAAAGGTAACATGCAGCTGGGGCTCATGACCAGTCGGCCCAAATTTGTCTGTTCTGGGGAGTTGAGGGGGTTTATCAGTGTTTATCCTCCATCCTTCTTTCATATCCACCAGTTTTCTATTTTTATCTGGCAGGGGGGTGGGGGGAGGAGGGTCACTGGGATTATTAACCTCTAATTTCAGTTTTCACCTGTTTCCCTCTCCCCCCAAATCCTCTGCACGAGCTGTTGCCTTCAAGGGCCTGGCACAGCAGGCCCTCGGGGGGATGAGGGAGAGGACTGACTCAGGGCTCCCCTCAGCTGTTTCCTTCCTCCCTCTGGAAGGGAGTAGAGGGTGGGATTCAGGGTCCTCAAGCTGGGTTCTAGGTGAATCCTGGTCCCACTCCCAACCTTGGCTCTAGACTGTTAACTCCCAGCTTTGGGAAATTTTCACATCAATAACTATTTTAAAATTAAATAAAACTATTTTACTGGTACGGCCTAATTTGTCTATTAATGACCTTCCTTCTGCCCTTATTCTCCCCATTCTTGAGTATTCCCAGTCCTAATCACGTCCTAGTCTTTTTGCTGCTGACTGACCCCTACCACTGTTCTGCCTGGGGCTTCCCTGGGCACAGAGCATCAGGTGGTGGGAGAGGGTGTACCTCAAGTAACCCTGGCAGGGCCCCTGAGTCTCTCCTTGAGGTAGGGTCCAGCCCAGCTCGGGGGGGCTCTTTACCTCAGTTACGATCCTTACAGGGCCTGTGTAAGGTGTCACCCCAGAACCCCAGGTCCTGTAAGTCAGAGACCTGAGCCAGACCTGTTTGAGACATCTGGGGCCAGTGGACGCTGCCTGGAGCTTGGGCCGTGGGGCGGCACTGCCCCCTAGTGATGTCTAGTGGTAATTCCAATTCCTCCCTTGCTGCCAGCCCCCAGTGACCAGAGCCACACGTCAGGTTGTCGAGTTCATAAAATCTCTTCCGAGCCAGCGGGCTGCAGCCAGAGCTGCCAACAAGTCCAGAGGCATTGCCTTGGGTTCCAATGCCCCCAACGATTTTGTTTAGTCACAGCTTCCAGAGCCTCCCACCATGCTGCCAGGAGCTGCCAGAGCCCCAGGCATACCAACCCCCCACCCTCCTAAGCCCCAGGGCCTGACCCTGACATCTGGGGCAAAGTGCTGGAGATGCAAAAGTAATGACGCGCAGAGCCTGAATGGAGAGTCACATCTCCGTCTCAGCCAACAGACTGTCCCCTAGTCCTGACGTCATTAGCACCATCTGGGAGCTGGGATCTGTGGAAGGGCAGAGAGGTGTTCAGACCACCATGCATTCCTCCGCTGGGGACCACAAATAGAAGTGGCCTAAGTTTCTCACACCCACTCTCCCTGGTCCCAAGCCTCTTTCAGACCTGACTCTGATCAACCCTTGCGGCTCTTACCACTGGGGCACATCCAGGAGCTACTGCCCCTCTGGTGGGCAGCAGGCTCCCGCCCTCTCTCTCGTTCCTGGGTGTCGCCAGCCCCTCCTGCCACCTCCTCCTCCTCCTCCCCCTCAGAGAGGAGGTCACAGATCTGCTGCTGCAGCTCCGGGCTAATGCTGTTCTCAGCCAACACCAGGCTCCGCAAAGCTGTGGGGTAATTTTCCACCATGTCCAGCAGGGTCTGCGGTGGGGAAGAGTACAGAAAATGATGAACACAGTTAAGGCAGCTCCGGACTCCAACCTGCCACCCCTTCAGTATGTCCACAGACACACTGGCTAACCTCAACCCCTGGCCCATCCCCAAACATGAAGACTTCTCACCTGAGCTGACTGGTTGGTGAGCCCTGTACCCTCCAAGTCTAGGACCTCTAAGGTGCGGCTGGAGGCCACAGCTACAGCCAGCATCGCTGCCACATGGTCACCTGGGGAGACAGTACAGGTGCACACACTCACCGGCATTCACAGGCCTGCTAACCCTTTCTCCCCCCCGGCCTCCCCATTGCCCTGACAACCTCAGAATCCACCCCCAGGCCAGGAAACGCCGGCAATTGATAGGTGGCCAGGAGGGGAGCATTGTGACTGATGAGTGAATGGATGAAGCAAGCCAGGCCCAGGGGTGGTGATGGATGCTCTGATCTACCTGTCGGTCATCTGGTCCTCAACACAGGTGGCTCCTCTACTTCCACCCAGAACCTCCCTTCTTTCCTCCGCCAGTGTGCTGGTTGCCATGGCAACTGATGGTCCCAGGTTCTTGGACAGGGGTGAGGGGTGGTGAGAATCAAAGGGGGCTTTCTTGAGCCTCACCCAGGGGGTTGTAGTCCAGATTGAGGACGCGGACCTGGGAGCTGTGGGCCACGGCAATGGCGAGGCGGCTCCAGCCCTTAGGGGTGATGCCAGGGTTGGCGCTCAGCGTCAGCTCCTTCAAGCCTGGGCAGCATCATAGCGAGAAGCCAGGATGGAGAGGGTCAGGCCTTTCTCAAGCCCATTCCCCACCTGGGGATCTCTGGGGTATCCCTAGTGACTGAGAGCTACCCCACCTCCTCCACAGAGCTCCAGAGACATTAGCGACCCATGCCTTTCCTGCCCGCTGCAGCCTGGATTCCTGAGTCTCCATCCTGCTCAGCTCCCAATCCTTCTCCCTCTTAAGAGGATTCGAAAAACATTCTCACCCACACAGTCAGAGCCCTCATCTCTAGGCCATGCCCCCTGCCCTCTGCACCGAGCTTTTCATGAAGGCCACACTAGCCCATGCCCTCAGCAGGGCCCTGCTCACCAGACTTGGCCCCATCAGGGGGGAGAAGGCCACAGATGAGGTTGATGGCTTCATCACCCAGCATGCAGTCCCCCAGGTCCAGAGCCACGAGGGCAGGGTGGAGGGCCAGAGCTGGATTCAGCAAGGCCAGCCCCGCATCTGTCAGAGGGCTCCCATGCAGGCTGGGGGTGGGGGGTGAGACCAGAGAGCAGAGGTTACTGCAGTCATCAGTCCTTACTGTAAGGGGGAAGAGGCACCCTCCCTTATGGTGAGCTGTAGAGCTGAGGGGGACATTCAGTCACAGCACTTGGGAGAGGCCTTGGGAAGGAAAAAAAAAATTCTAGACTCTTAAGTATGCAGTTAGAAAGGGAAAATTCGGTTTCTTTTCTGGGGCAGGGACTGGGCTCCAGATCAGAACACAGAGAAAGGGTGTGTGGGTGGTGTTCTGGACAGAACATAGGGGCAGGGATCTAGTCCTCAGGGGAGTATTCCTTCTTGGGTACTGAGCAAGCTACCCCGGAGAAGTCCAATGCGGGTGATTAGGTTGGGAGGTACACGGGTCCTGCCAGGAAGGGGTGGGTATCCTATATCGTTTGGGGTGGGTCTGGTGTTCAAAGTCTGGAGGTGAAGCAGGAGCTTGGAGGGTGTTGTGGAGGCATGGGCAGAGGAATGAGGTGCGTGAATAGGGGTGAGAAGGTAGGCTGGTGCAAGCACAGGTACCAGAAGGTGTGCGGAGGAACAGGAGATGGCAGGGGGAGTGCGAGGAGGGGTGCGGTGCCCGGGACCCCTTTTAGAGGGAGCGCACTCACAAGAGGGACTGGATGGAGCGGTTGGTCCGCAGCGCCTCCGCCAGCTGCTTGATGCGGCTGGGGCTGGACACGACGCCCAGGTTAAGGTTGAGCTGCGCCAGGGACGTGGCCCCGGCCAGGGCCCGGCAGATGCGGCCGAAGTCGCGGTCGCAGAGACGGCAGCCGCGCAGTGAGAGCAGGCGCACGGCGTTGTCGCGCAGGCCGCGGCAGATGTCCCGCACTTCGGCGCCTGACAGCGGCTCCCCCGATATCTGGATGGAGCTGGGCAGCATCGTACCCACGGCTGGGCCTCCGGGGCCAGGGCCCGGGCCGCGGCCGGG
>NW_020175393.1:9913116-9920943 GCF_003031525.2 Neophocaena asiaeorientalis asiaeorientalis
GTCCGTGTCTGGGCGACGAGCCGGGGCGCGCCTTCCGGGGCCGGGCGGGCGCTGCTCCGCGCTAGTCTTCGTCCCTCGCGGTTACGGCGCCGGCTCAGGGGCCTCGGCTTAGGACGCGCGGAACCGGTCTCCGCTCGGAGGCCGCATCTGTTCCCTCCCTTCCTCCAGCCCCACTCCCCCTACCGCCCCGCAGGGAGAGCCCGAGGCGGGCAGGCGGGCGGGCCGGCAGGCGGGCAGCGGGTGGCGGGCGGCAGCTCTGGCTCAGGCTGCTGCGCAGGAGCGGGCGGCGGGTTCCCATGGCAACGGTATCGTCATCGCCGCTCGCCCCGCCTCCTGCCCGGCCTAGACCACGCGGGCACACGAGGTTTGCGCACACCCGATGTTCGGGAGTGGTGGGGGCGCTCTTCCCCTGGGTGTAGGGCCAGACAACAGGTGGCCAGGTGGAAGCCTGGGACGGACAGGGGGTAGGGAGGGGAGAATAGAGGCACATCAGGTGGAGACGGCATTTGAGACAGTTACACGGTTCTTTTGCTCATTTTCTCGTCGTTCCCCGTTCCTAAGGGCCAGACCCCTCGGTGCCTTCGCCTGGATCCCAGGGACGCCCCCCACCCCCCCACCCCCGTCCAGTTCGGAAGTCCCAAGGGCCCTTTAATTCGCGCCTCGCCCCGCCCCCGCGACAAGAGGCGCCGCGTGCGCGGGCGTTCCAGGCGCGAGGAATTCCTCGCGTGCCCCTCGCCAAGATGGCTGCCTCGCACTGGCGGCGGCGGGAGACCCTGCCCCGTGGAGGCGGCCTCAGCTGCCAGGCCCAGTGGAACCCCAAAGGGTCCTTGAAGCAGGTGAGCCTTAGGTAGATGCAACGCGCTGGTGCCGTTCCTTTCCCAGGTGATTAGGGCACTGCTGATGCTCTGACGTCCTCAGTATCCGTGGAACTGGAGTAGCCAAAATGAAGGGGGGGTGGTACCAGGAGAGCAGGCTGCAGTGGCTGTGGGGTCGTGAAAAGTGGGCCGGAGCTTTCAGTAAGGGCACACTGCACAATACAGGCAGTGCCCTTAGAACGTTGTCCACTGGTGATAGTGTAGGGGCCTCATATCACATAGGATCACATAGCGTGAATGAAGGGCACATCTTTCTTAGTCCCTTTATTAGAAGGGAAAAACGCTAACCCAGATTTACTAAGGTAATGAATTAAAAAAATAATAATATAAACATAGTGAAGGGAGGTCAAAGATTCTGTTCCCTCCATTAACCACCTAAGTGGAACAGATTAAATGGGTAGTGGGAGAGGATGGTGCTGTGCTTGGGGTGGTTATCGCTTTTAAGAGTAAATAGCACTCTTGAAGAGAAAGGACTGAGGGAACTCCTGAAGAAAGCTTTGTACCCCTGGGCCCAGTATAACCAGGGCAAAGCCAACTTTGGCTTCAAATGTGCACCTCCACAGAAAAATTATCCCTACACAATGGCCCAGGTGCATAAGGGCCTTGTAATGACATGGTGTTGAGTCTGGAAGTTTTTGTCCAGTTGTCACTGCTCCATAGGCATCCAAGAGTGAGGCTGAGCCCAGACCTAAGCCGGGTGCACTGTTCCATCAGACTTATGGTTCTTGAGTTTGAGGCCTCCCTGATGCTGCATGGATCTTGTGCTCCCTGCCCTGGGGTCAGGTTCCATATTCAGTCTTTCAATGCAGTCTGGGCTGTCCCACTTTCATTCTGCTTGGATAGGGGTATAATGAAGTGACCATGTGACATTACCACCACTGACAGAACAGGAAAGTGTACAGGAAGTAGGGTGGCAGGGAGGACCACTGGAACGGGTAGCTGTAGTTCCAGACTTCAATCAACATTTTAATTACCAAGTCTATATTTAGCAAGACAATGTGGAAGAGATAAAGAGGAAGGAAGGGGTAGGTGGTGAGAGGACCTCGGAGGAGCTGACCCACTTTCCGCACTGGCTGCAGAGCCCTGCAGTCCCAGCCAGGACTTCCTGGCCTTGTGCCCTTCAGAAGCTCGACAGGCATCAAGGAGGTGCTTAAGTGGCTATAGCTCTGTGGCAGCTGCAGACCCCTCAAAGAGACACATGTCATCAGTACTGTCCTTCAGTCTTCCTCCACTCTGCAGCTGGGGGAAAGGGGGCCGGCCAAGGATCTCAGGTGGGGTCAGTGTGACTGCAGGGTCACCGCGACAGCCTTGGCTGTGGCGTTGAGCGCAGCGGTGGGAAGCCTAGCAGCAGGGAGCACAGCGGGGATGTCTCTGGGGACCCTCTGCATGGGTGGGATGTTGGGGCCCTCCAGCGTGTCCAGGATCCCTGAAAGGAGGAGGATGGAAAGTAAGTGAGGGTTGGTAGGGCCCTGCCCTAGGCAGCTGTCCTCCCTCTCCCCCGCACCCCTCCTGTCACTTACCCTCTACCACCTTGTGGTAGGCAAAATGCAGATAGAGCAGGAAAAGCATGTGCAGGGTAGCCAGGGTGCCACAGAGGAGCAGCCGCTGTGTGGGGCCCACAGTCCGTGACACCAACACTGCCACCTAGGGCAACAGGAATACAGTTCAGAGGGCCTGATCCAAGTGACTAGTGTAGAGAAGCCACTCTTACCCAGAGCAGAACCGTCTTTGGGCTCTTCCCTCCCATTCAGAGCCCCTTGTGGGACTGGGCCTGAGCTCTGGGCTGTTTTCCCTACTCCTTCGGAGGACAGCCCACCCCTGGAAACCTCCTGGCGAGCTTACCATGCGCAGGGTGGACAGCCCACCCACCAGCAGCCAGAAGAGGTAGAAGAGAGCATGGAGGTGGATGTTATAGGTGATGAACAGGACAATGCAGTGCCCAAAGAGGCCGTAGCCCTAGGAAAGAGGATGGCGGAGAGGAAAATCACTCAGGCTGGGCTGGCCTCTGGACCCTCAAGGGGACCCTGAGAAATAAATGGTCCATTGGCCAGCTCACCCCATTCCAGGCCCTGGGGCCCCTAGGACAGATGCAGACCAAAGCCTGGTTACTCTTTTAAGATCACCGTTGCCCACCACCATGCTGGACTCCTTACCAGCAGTGCCAGCATCTGGAGCATGGTGATCTGGGCATTGCACAGGTAGGCGAGGAAGTAAATGAAGGACGAGACGCCCAGCCAGTAGCCGAAGCAGGTGCCAATGGCTGTGCCCATCAGGGTGCCCTCCCGCTGTGGGGTGAAGGCTTTAATTAGTCCTGGGAGGCCTCTTAGCTCACTCAGGGCCTTCCTCAGGGGCTGCTTCTATCTTACTCCACCATCGTCTCCTTGGGCAGCTTTCTACTCATATCAGCCACCCCCCAAAGTCCTCTGTCCTGCTTACGATAATGGTGTCAGACGTCTTCATCCCATGGAGGAGGATGGCCACCAGCGTGAAGACAAGCATGAGAGGTCCGTAAAGCTCACCTGCGATTTTCTGTCAATACACCAACTCATTCAGGCTGGAGGGTACAGTGGCTCTTCCGTTTATGCCTTCCCAGGCTTTGCGTGGGGGCCCCACCCTCTGCCCTAGTGCCTCCCCCGGCTCTTCCAGACATGCTACCCGCTATTCACCTGGGGGAAGTTGACCATCTTGATAGGGATCATGGACTCCAGGAGCCTGGGAGGGGAGAGGAGAGATGAGAGCAGAGGCAGCACTAGGCTGTGAGGTTCTGGAAAGCCTGAATCTTAGTCATCTTGCTAACTGAAGAGAACATGCTGGATGGTAAAGGGAGAAGAGGGTGGTAAAGACAGACAAGGAATGAGGAAATCACTTTTTTGCCCCTGAATGCTTCCAGGAAGAACAGCCTTCTAATGCTGTGCTGACTGATGCAGCAGCAACACGGAGAATTTAGAAAGCCCTGCTGGGCCCTGGGAGAGGGCTTGGACCCCGTTACCTATGTGACCTGCTCCCCTTTAAACCTCAGCAGAGAATGCCCCAAATTCAAGGCTGTGATAGTAAAGCCCTGAGAAAGGTTTAGAGGGAACGTTGTTACTTGAGGGAACCAGCGTGCCTCCTGCCTCGTCCTGCTTATCATTCCTCCAGGCACCACTGAGCATTTTCTTGAAAAATATATTTGAAGTGGTATGAAAATTCCAGGCAGAAGGAATAAAAGTACCAATAACTTCCCCACTTCTTAAGTGACTAGCTAGCTCCTAATAATACCCTGGATCTTGACTAAATTTTACTTCCTCTGAGAAAGCTGCCCTGTCCAATCCTCCAACCAACCCTGGGTCAGGTGTCCCTCCTGCGTGTCCCTTCATGGCAAATGAGTGCTCAAGGGCTGCACTCCAGGGTAAGGCTCCATCTATCTTCACCACTGAATCAGACACAACTACTGTAGTGCCTGACGCAGAGCAAAAGCTCAGTAAATACTTGCTGAGTGGTACGGGTATTTGATAAGCATTGATTGAATTAAAGGATGAGCAAAGAACGAAACCAAGATTAAATCCAGCTCTTGAAAAGTCATTCAACAACTAGGTACCGATATTCGAGTTCAGAGTCTGTTCTGGTGCTGGGAATAAAAATGTGAAACAGTGCCTGCTTTTGAAAAGGAGGTCTCTGGGGAGACAGACCCAGAAATAAGAAAGTACAGCACTGCTGAAGTGTTATCTGTTAGAGGAAAGCGCAGAGCTCTATTGGAGCACCAGGAAAGGACAAACTGGCAATGGGGAGCAAAGGAAGTGACATCTGAGCTAAGCTTTGAGGGAACGTGAGTAGTTCGCTAGATGGAGAAGAGGAGGAAGGCAATGTGTTATCGCCATGCCGTTCCGTGACTGGTAAGACGTATAATGTGGCTGGGGTCATGAAGAGGGGAGTCTAAGGGTTTGGTGTCCAGCTGTAGTTTGGATGAAGGACTAGGTGTTAGGGGGGCAGCTTCTGTCAGGAGGAAGATCCTCACCTGCTTCGCACCTGGGCAGGCTCCACATCAAAGTAGGGTCTCAGGATGTCGATGTTGGCATACAAGCTGAAGGCCCTGGAGGCTTGTCTCTTCCCTGCCTGCCACATCTGAAGCAAGGAAGACGGGTGGGGGGGGAGGGTACTGTGAGACTCTTGGCTCTATTGCTTATTTTTTATTGGATGTCTACATGGTTCTAACTGGACAACCCGGGATGAACTTCACCAACACCAACTCCAGAACCAGGGGCCTCCGAGGTATACTTTTCCACCTGTCAGGGAGCCAGTCTTGCTTACCTGATCAGCCACCTGCCGGCCCAATTGTCCTTTAAAGCCCTTCATGCCCAGGAACTCCCCGTCCTCTTCCTCAGCAGCAGCTGCATCAGCATCCACTTCTTCCTCACGCAGGCGCTGATGCAACTCACCCATGTCCTCGAAGCTGGAGCCTGAGGTGTCATCCATGTTCTCCATGTCAATCACAGCTGAGCCCCCACCCTGTGAAGACAACAGATCCTAAAGTGCAATGCCCTTCTGCTCCATCCGTTAAGTCCTTCTCTGTTCACCACAGAGTTTGGGTCTCTGTTCTTACACTGCAGGGGATATGGCTTGGCATTACCATAGATCACGCCATTCTCTCCCCCTCATTTGCTCTCAGAACCCTTGGTTGTTTGTCTGTCTTTTCTAGACTGGGAAACCTATTCCCTGTCTTCCATACACGTCTTTCTCCTACCTTCCCTACCAAAGCCCCCTAAGGGCTACAAAAGTGCCCATTTCCTTTGTCTTTCCCAACCCCAAAACAAGGTTGTGCGCACACAGTGTGGTTTTGGCTAGTGAATCCCGCCCACCCCCAAGCCCACTCCAGCCCCGCGCCATGCCTGACCCCGACCGACCTTCTAACTTGTGCGGAAAGCAAGAGCAAGCGGGCCCAGAGACCTGAGGCCCCTGGTCGGAGCCGTGGGGCTATTACCTGGATGTTTTCTTCGAACCCTCCCCATTCCGGGCCAGCCCCATTTCGGGCGCCGCCGGCCGGCGCCGCCGGAGTTGCCATGTCCCTCGAGGGCTCCCGTCGCTGAAGCCCGCGCTAGTCCCGCGCGCGGAAGAGGAGTGGGAGAGACGTGGGCCTAACGCAGGGACAGGTCCACGGACGAGAAAGAAAGGAGGATCCGTCGGAACGCAAAAAAGAGAAACCCGGATGTTTGGCCCAAACTGACTTCCGGTAGCTGGAGACGTGGACGGAGGCGGGGCAGAGTCTCGCGATATCTAAGATTCCAGGAGGTGATGTGTTGCCACGGAGACGGAGGAGGGCCACTAGGACGCACGCACCAGTTAGGTGCCGTAGTCACGTGGAGAAGTTGAAGATGGCGGCGGCCCAGGCAGTGGAGGAAATGCGGAGGCGCGTGGTTTTAGGGGAGTTCGGGGTTCGCAATGTAAGCCTTGTGGCCTTGAGCTCGGGAGGAGAAATGGGAGCGGAACAGGGATGAGTTGGGGTCAGAGTGGGGACAGGCTTGGCCTCGCTGCCCCTTCGCGGACAGGCTCGTCTCCCTTTGCTCTAGGTTCATACCACCGACTTTCCCGGTAACTATTCGGGCTACGATGATGCCTGGGACCAGGACCGCTTCGAAAAGGTGGGTGGAGCTGGAGGTGCCCGGAGAGAGTACGGGGATCGGACCTTGTAGTCTGAGTAGCCTGTGCCTCAGAAGCTGTCCTTGTGGTGCTGTTCAGGCTAAATTAAAGGTCCAGGTTCTTGTTCTGCCTGTCCAAAAGAATCTGGACAGGGAACGCAAGAAAGGTCACACACAGAGACTAAGGCGTAGAGAGAAACAAAGAAGCAATTTATTAAGGGGCAGAAGGGAAAGTACGTACTCAGAGAAGAATGAGGGCGTCCTCGCGAGTGAGGGGCGCACCCGAGGAGTTTTGTGACCACCACCCCCGGGGTGCGATCTTTATTGCACCTGGTTACATCAGCTTCTCTTGCGTGTTGGTCTTTTAAAGCCACCGCACTTCTGAAAGCTGTTTTCCCTTAAATTTTTCCTTAGCGCCAGGTGTGGAAGGTTGTATAGCAGCCACCCGCAGCCTGTGCATTTTTATTGCTCATGCTCCGCCAAGCTCTAGCTCTGTGGGTTTTCTGGTCAGGGTTCTCGGTTTAGGTATCACGAAGTTTAATCAAGGTTTAATTTATGTTCTTGTTGCTGATGGCCATTCCTCCATGCTTCACAGTCTCATTAAGTGCAAAACAAGGAGAGGTGGCTTTGCCTGTTGCCTGAAGTCTGTGTTTGAGGAGCCTGTCCTTGGGTCCAGCCCTGTCTTTCCTGCCTCAATTCCACCCTGAAAGAGTTCCTTTCCAAAATCTTTTGGGGTTATTCAGGGCCAAAAGTCTCATTCTTCTGTAACTTCTTCAAGCTGGCAGGGGCAGTCTTCCCTTGTCTGACCCTGGGAATGAAACTTTCCTCCTTTCTGGTCAAGGAGTCCCAAGATTTCCATAGAGGCCTCAGCAGTAGGCAGTGGCTGGAGTCCCTGTATGACCATCATGTTTATGTCAAATTGTTGCAACCTGGAGGAAACAAATTTAACAAGCAAGTAAAAAGGCAGGGGCCAGAAATCAGCAAAAGTATTAATGCAGCCAGAGGTCCAAGGGTGCCTTTGGTTATATCCTTTTGACTGCAGTCCATGTGGAGTGGGCACTGGGGTTATCCTTTCCAAAACTGTAACACCTGGCCAGGGGTGTTGATGTAGGTGTAACATGTTTTGTTGATAACTGCACATATCCTTACCTGCTCAACTAGGAGATAATCCAAGACCAGTCTATTATCCATCACCACATTAGCTAGGGAATTAAGAGATGTTGAGAGTCGAGAGAGTGAGTCCCCTCTGGTCCTGGCCAGGGTAGACAGAGTATCTGACAGGTTATAAAGTGTTGCCTCGTGGTAGGCAAAGCCCCCTCCCCCCCGCCCCGTGGCCCTGC
>NW_020175393.1:9921145-10006547 GCF_003031525.2 Neophocaena asiaeorientalis asiaeorientalis
CAAACCAATAGCAACTCCTTTTTTTGCCAGGATGAGTCCAGTTGCCCTCTTATTTCAGGAATGGGATTATAAATGGTTATACTGAGGTCCCTCTGATTACTTAGTTGGCCTAGCATGCATTGTCCCACTATCAGGGCATTATCTAGATAAGGAGAGGCCTTAGCCAATCCCAGGGAAGGGAAGGAGGAGTTGGGGTTGTCATCTAAAATATCTGGGGTATTTTGGTCTCTTTTCTTTGGTTCAATGAAACAAATCTGACATGATTCCTTCAATGAAGGTTTTGGTATAGCATCATAAAAGCCTGCACGTAAGGATCCTCAGTCTATTTCTCTAGTTTCCTGCAAAATAAATCCAGTTGTGAAATAGTATCATAATTTGAAGAGCCATTTTGGAGCCAGGTTTCCCTGACCCTTACTTGTATTGAGGCCAAAATGTGTTGCAGAAAAAGATGAGTTTCTTGTGTTTTAGCTCATCAACGTTGAATTCCTTCCAGTTTTTCAGGATGCGTCCTAAGAGGGACTGCTCGGGTATTGAAGGGGCACCTCCTATGGTGTTTATACCTAAAGTGGACAGAAAAGAAAACAGCACAAAAATCAGGGCATCCTGTGAGTTTTGCTCTCAGCTTTGGTAACAGCAAGGGCGTCGCCTTCTACCAGTTACCTACTTCCTAGGCCTTGGAGGCGTCCCCTCAGTGACCTTACTAGTCCTTGGATGTCTCCAAGGAGAGAGGGTTTGGGACCCTGCCCATTTGTCCCTGTTGGCCAGGTAGGGGGATTGCCATTTCTTTTTCTATGCTTCTTTTTGATATAGGGCATGACCAGTAATGTGTCTGCCTGTGGTGCCCAGATGTATCCACTTTTCTTATGAATCTAAGAATCCTTCATAGTGGTGGAATTGCCACCTAGCTCGGGAATCTAAGATTTTAAATAAAACTTCTATATTTAAAGACATTAATGGAAGAGGACTCCTCAGAGAGAGAGAGAGAGAGAGAGAGAGAGAGAGAGGCAGAGATAAAGCCTGCCTTGGAAGCTTTGGATATTGCCAGAGTAAGCAGATCTTTCCTAAAAGTGAGACCCAAGGAATTAAGCCATGAGTAATTTTTGAAAGATTTACAGTTGCATTAAGTTCCTATTCCACTAACGCAGACACCCAAAGGAGGGAGACAAAGGTTAGGATGAATAACGATTTTGTGGTGGCAGCGGCAGTGGTGAGCTAAAAACAAACAGTCCTTTTTAAACCCGGCATGGACAGAGCAGAGCCCTCTCTGGTAAAGGTGCTGAATCAAGACGACACTCAGAAAGGATTACCAGAGCAGCGAGAAGGAACACGAGGAGGACGACAGGTATCCAGGTTCCCCAAAGCATATTGATTAGTTTATGGGCGGACTGGTGTAACGGGGCGGAAGGAAAATAGTGGCCATAGGTGCTTAGCCTTGGATTTATGAAGTTTTTTTGTCCTTCGTTAATAAGAACTTTAGGTTTGGAAGGGGGCTCACTCGCCTGTCTGGACTCTTCTGGTTGTCTGTGGTCCTCGATGTCCTGTGAAGACTGGGGAGGAGGGAGGGATAGGTTTAACTCTAGACAGGTTTCCCGCTTAGCTAACAGTTGGTCGTCCATTCTTGGTGTCCCCAAAATACTTATTTGGTCCTGTTGGGTTTGATAACAGGCAGAATAGGAGTACTGTGTGTGACTGACAAAAGACTAGCAACCTGCACCTAGTAATAATCAGCTTGGCCTGGGGGCCCTTCCTGGGGGCCCTTCCTGGAGGCCCTTCCTGGGGGCCCTTCCTGGGGGCCCTTCCTGGGGGCCCTTCCTGGGCGCCCTTCCTGGGCGCCCTTCCTGGGGGCCCTTCCTGGGGTGTCTCTGTCTCAGGCTCGAAAATGTATGGGTGTTAGGTTTCACCCAAATGTTAGGTCTCAGCCGGAGCAGCTTAAAAGTTGGGGCCTGTTCCTAGTCGCTGAAGTGTCTCCCGAGCTTTTATAACGTATTGTCCCGTTAAAGGATGGGGGCATTCAGGGACTACCGAGAAGGCATGTGAGACCAAATATTGTTCAGATTGGCAGTTGAGTGGCTTAATGAAATACCAACTGTGGGGATTTTTATCAATACCAGGCAGCTTTTAACATTTGAGAGTCCAGCGTAATTGTTTAAAGACAGAACAAGTGGCTCCTGTATTGATTAAAAAATTAGACCCGCTTACCTGCCTTGTTAAGGATCACCTGAGGCTCTTCTGTTGACATGGTGAATTTTTCCATGGGAGCCAAGGACCCCCGGCCCTGTCAGCTATCTGCAGCTACCATTTGGAGTTTCGAAACCCCTTTGTCCAAATCGGACATGGGACATTCTCACGTCTGATGGCCTGACTTTCCACAGTTTGGACATGGGGCAAGCAGTTTCGCCTTTTGCCCTCAGCAGGAACGGGTGCGGTGGCCTGGCTTACCACATTTGAAGCAGACCCCTTGTGGAGTCTGTTGATCTGGTGTCGTGTCTTCTCTTTGTCCCTGAGGTTGCAAGGCAAGACAGCAAGAGCTGTCAGTTGAGCCTGTTTCTTAGTTTGTTCCCCTTTGTGCCAGTTCCTCAGGGCTTCCTCTGCCTGGTCACGGTTATTAAATACCCCATAGGCCATATCTAGCAGCTAAGGCATCAGAGCCTGAGGGCCCAACTGTAACTTTTGGAGCTTTCACCTAATATCAGGGACAGACTAGCTGATAAAAATGTTGTCCCAGTAGGGACTAGTTCTTGGGGTGGAGGAGTCTGTGTTAGTGCATTCTCTAAAAACTTCCACAAGTTTAATCCTAGATGAGGCTCATTTGGTCAGAGAAGGAATTCAACTGCCTGGACTTGTCCCAAATTAATTAAGTACTGCTCTTAATGAGTTCACTGGTTTTACGTGCCCTTAGAGTTTAACTAGTTCTGAAATATAGCCCTCGATGGTCAGGGTCCCCAGGCAACGTGGGGTGCACAAAAGCCCAAAAGAGAAAATGTCCTTGGTGTCTCTGAATACTCCCAAAGGGTATGTCCCTGGGAGTAAAGATTACCCATGACCCTTCAGGGGCACCAAGCTCCTGCCAAAAGGAGGAGCATTGTCGGTCACGACTGCCTACAGGTGTCCCTGTTTTTCTCACTCCTGCTGACTGTAGCCTGTGTGAGGGTAGCGACCCCATCATACGGCAACCCTGCCAGCCCCTGTCCTGAGGCCCGTGTCCTCCCCTGGTGTCTGCGATAACCCAGGGTGAGCGACCTTCCTGAAGGCTTCAAGGCTTCTCTGTAGATTCTGTAGCCAGTGATTAATTCTTGTGTTCCTGGGGTGCATTCCCCTAAAATGGACATCCTTATAGTTCCAGGACCTGTTTAGGTTCTAGTTTTCATTCTCTGAAAGGGTGGTAAGTATCTGAAAATGGGTACCAGCCACTAAGGGAAGGCGGTATGTGTAATTATGTTAAAAAAAAAAAATCTAAGAAAACCTCAGCTTTCTTCAACTTACAGTCTGTCCAAGTAAGGCTGTATTTTATATTTTTGCTAATCTGAACCTGACAATAGTTAATCAAATGGTGGATAAGATAAACCCAGAGGGCAAAGCTCCTGTGGTTCAGGTCCCTGACTGCCTGTGAGCAGAGGCTGGCCTGACATGCCTTGCAACAATGAGAAGTGCAAGACCTAGCAGCAAGCTTGGAAAGCACCTGACAAATTCCTCTTCCCGCACTTCCGGGAGAACAAGACACGAAAATATGAGTGAGGTGGGCCGCATAGGCGCGACGAAGAGCGAAAGAGAAAAGTAATGATAGGAAGTCAGGCAGCACCACTCAAGTGCAAGGGAGGTGGGAGGCTAAGACTTACCAGAGACCAAGATGAGGGGTAATTAACTTCCAGTAAATCTCCTGGCTTGCTTGCCAAAGACTGTTGCCAGACAGGCTAAATTAAAGGTCCAGGTTCTTGTTCTACCTGTCCAAAAGAATTTGGACAGGGAACGCAAAAAAAGTCACACAGACTGAGAGAAACAAAGCAGCAGTGTATTAAGGGGCAGAAGCAAACGCACTTGAAAAAGAACTCGGGCGTCCTCGCCAGTGAGGAGGGCATCTGAGGAGTTTTCTGACCCCCCTCCTTTTATTTCAATGCCTTGAATGGATGCAGGTTTCTTTGATTAGGGGCAGAATATTCATTGGTGGGAGGATGGGGTGGGATCTTAATTGCACCTGGTTACATCTGCTTCTCTTGCGAGTCTGTCTCCTGAAGCCACTGCACGTGTGCTCTAAGAGCCGTTTTTTCCCCTAGCAGTCAAGCACCAGGTGTGGAAGGTTGTATAGCAGTCAGCTGCAGCCTGTGCATTTCTATTGCTCATGCTGGGCTGAGCTCTGTGGGTTTTCTGGTCAGGGTTCCCTGTTCAGGTGTCACAAAGTTTAATCAAGGTTTAATGTATGTTCTTGTTGCTGATGCCATTCCTCCATGCTTCATAACCTCATTAAGTGCAACACAAGGAGAGGTGGCTTTGCCTTTTGCCTAATGTCTGTGTATGAGGAGGCTGTCCTTGGGTTGGGCCCTGTCTCTCCTGCCTCACTTGGGGTTTGCTCCGTATATCAAGCAACATGCTAGGTGCTTGGTATACACAACTTCTGCCCTGCTTTGCAAACGAGGTGTTCAGTCTTGTTGGAGAAGAGCATGCGTAGACAAATGAGTCCAGTGTAATGCGGTAAAGGCGGTTGAAAGCAAAAAAGGTGATGGGGTTGGGGCGGGTGTATCCTGCACAGGCACTTAATCCAGAATGAGAAGGGGGGGCAGAAGTATGGAAGATTTCCTGAAGGAGATGACATCTCAGTTCAGCCTTGAACGATGAGCAGAAGCTGAGAACAGCGAAGGGTGAGGAGTGTCGAAGCAGTTCATTGTTGCTAGAACATGAAGTGGGTCAGCATGAGTGTTAGGCAAGACTGAAGTGCATTTTAGGCACTGTAGGTGATAGGGAGCTTTTGAAGAGCTCTTAAGCAGATACTATCATATCTGCAAGCTTAATGGTTGGGAGAGAATGAATTTGAGGATTGTTATGTGTGCAGATTTGTGACAGAATTGCATAGGGGAGCTGAGGCTGAAGGCAGAAACTAAGATTGTGATCATGGAAACAGAGCACAGGAGACAGAAGGTAAATTTGGTGGTTGCTTGGATATGGGCTGTGAGGGGGGAGTGTAAAATTTGCTCGTTGGGGAACTACTTTGATGGATGGTGGTGTCATTTACTGATGAGAAATGGGTCTGGGGAAAGGGAGTGTTGACGCATTCAGTTTCCTGTAGATGGAGAAGTCTAGCAGGCTAGCAGGAGCTATATATGAGGTCAGAAGTGAGATACAATTTGGGGAGTTGTCCGTACAGATAGTTGCTAAAACCATGAGTGGGGTTGAGGTCACCCTGGAGAGACGCGAACACTTGGGAAATGGTAACATGTATATGGTAGGTGGAAGATTGTGAATTTAGTAGAAGGACTGATCAGACAAGAAAGATTGGTGCTCAGAAATCAAGGCAGTAGTTTGGAAATGGGATTCTCTCAATGCCAGGTGCAAGGGAGGTGTCTAGTAAGATAAGGATTGAGTAGTATCAACTGGACTGAGCAATATGTGAGCCTATTCTTAGTAAAATAGCCTCTGTGGATGGCCTGGCTGGAAGCCATATTGCAGAGGATTTTAAATGAATGGAAGATAAAAATGAAGACTTTTCTAGAAACTAATAAATGATTGGAAGAGAGAGGGACATCTGGGCAAAGGGAGGTTCTTGAGGGGAGTATCTGGGGGCAGGTATTGCCTGTGTAGAGAGCAGGCTTCATTTTGTGTTTTTCCTGTTCCTTTAGAATTTCCGCGTGGATGTGGTACACATGGATGAAAACTCATTGGAGTTTGACATGGTGGGAATCGACGCAGCCATTGCCAATGCTTTTCGACGCATTCTATTAGCTGAGGTATAGGTGGGCATGATGGCAAAGGTGGCGTTGTGTGGGGAGTCCTCATTTGTAGAATTGTCTCAAGTGGTATTTTTCCTGCAGTTTTGCTGAGCGTTCCTCCTGCTCATTCTTTGTAAACTTTTCATCAAGCGTTCTTCTAGGAGGAAGTCTCCATCTCCCTATGTGAGGAGGCAGGGAGTAGATGGGGAATCTACAGGGTCTTCGTAGATGAGTGGCTTCCTTTTCTTGGGCAGGTGCCAACCATGGCTGTGGAGAAGGTCCTGGTGTACAACAACACTTCCATTGTCCAGGATGAGATCCTCGCTCACCGCTTGGGGCTCATCCCCATTCATGCTGATCCCCGCCTTTTTGAATATCGGAACCAAGGTGAGGGTTTGAGAAAATGAAATTTGGGGGGAAGGTGGGCAGCTCTCCTCTGAAGTTGATTCTGGAATCAGACTGCCTGTGTTCGAACCCTTGATTGGCTACTGTATGACCTTGGGCCCGGTACCAGTCTTTTGGTACATCAGTGCTGTTGTCTGTGAGGACACGCGCCCTTGCCTTACCAGGGTTGCCAAGAGGATGAGAGAAACATGCAAGGCATTCAGCGTAGTGCCTGGCACCGAAGTCCACTAGCTCTTTAACAGCCCCCACCTCCTCCCTTTGTGTAGGAGATGAAGAAGGCACAGAGATAGATACCCTGCAGTTTCGGCTGCAGGTCAGGTGCACTCGGAACCCCCACGCCGCTAAAGATTCCTCTGACCCCAATGAGCTCTATGTCAACCACAAAGGTAGGTACCGGTGGGGTGAGGAAGAGGGCCCCCTGTTGGTGGGTGCCAGTTTTAGGGACTTTGGTCTGATGTGCTTCCTCCCACAGTGTACACCAGGCACATGACATGGGTCCCCCTGGGGAACCAGGCTGACCTCTTCCCGGAGGGCACCATCCGACCGGTACATGATGATATCCTCATCGCTCAGCTGCGGCCTGGCCAGGAGATTGACCTGCTCATGCACTGCGTCAAGGGCATTGGTGAGAGCCTTTGATTACCCTGCGGTGAGGTATGACTAAGGGACTCGGCTGAGATGTCCCCGACAGGCAGAGAGCCAATGGGCCTTTGATGTCAGGAGCTTAGGGAATGTGAGGAAGGGTCTCCTTCCAGGCTCTGAGTTCCCTCTTCCCTCCAGGCAAAGATCATGCCAAGTTTTCACCTGTGGCAACAGCCAGTTACCGGCTCCTGCCGGACATCACCCTGCTTGAGCCCGTGGAAGGGGATGCGGCTGAGGAGCTGAGCCGGTGCTTCTCACCTGGTGTTATTGAGGTGCAAGAAATCCAAGGTATGGGATTTGGGATGCCAGGCCCTAAAGTGTATTTTCTTTGAAGGTAGCAGAGAAATAAAAGCTCTGGGCTCATGTATTTACAGTACGGTTTGTTTTCACTAGGTACAAAGGTGGCCAGAGTCGCCAGCCCCCGGCTAGACACGTCCAGCAGGGAGGTCTTCCGGAACGAGACGCTGAAGAAGGTCGTACGGCTGGCTCGCGTTCGGAACCATTACATCTGTGAGTTTCAAGCTGGAGGGTGGGGTGGGGCTGGAGTTCTTTGGTGCTGCAGCTGCCTTGCGGAGTTCAGATGTAGAATCTAGCAATACGTATAAGGAGCTTTTGTAAGCCCTGCCTGGGCTAAAGTGTCCCTTTGGTCCCCAGTCTCTGTGGAGTCAACAGGGGTGTTGCCACCAGACGTGCTGGTGAGTGAAGCCATCAAGGTACTGATGGGGAAGTGCCGGCGGTTCTTGGATGAGCTGGATGCGGTTCAGATGGATTGAGGCTGCGCTGGACCTGGCACGGCTGGGATTGGATGCCCCTGAGGCAAGCTGAAGATTTTAGGTTCTGACCTGCCCCCACAGGACTGCCGTAGAGAGCCCAGAGACTAGGGGTCCTGAGTTTTCTGGGGACAATTCCAGCTTTATTTTCAGTCAATACACTTCGTTAAATGTGCCACAAAATGTGACTTTTATGCCTTTGTAAGGTCTTAATGTAAATAAATTCACATCCAGACAAAAATCCTTTTGTTGGAGACCACTTTTTCAGTTTTCGTCCAAAACTATGGGGCACCTCAGAAGAGATCTGGCGTTATTTAGCAGTTAAGAGCATTGGGCTCAGACATCACTGCAAGTCAGGGCCAAGTCCCTCTGAAGCCCCTTGAGAAATGCCAAGTGTGATGGTTTCTGGGGGCACAGCCAGACCACAGGAAAACACCGTGTGCTGCTTAACCTATTTCCTGGATACCAGAGGAAGTTCCTGAGAGAAAAAAGGGTGGTCCACGGCAGTCAAGTCACATCAAGAGCCACACAAGGAAGAGTAACAGTCCCCTTGGGCAGCCCCTCTGGGTTAGGTCCAGTGGCCACCAATGACGACACTGAGAGAATGGAAGGGCCGCCTGGTCTACGTGTCAGGAATAGAAAGCTGCTTCTGGCTGGCATGCTATTTCAGAGGGTTTGACAGAGCAGGTCTGTCAGTCACAGTTCTTCCTGCCCAGCCCCCTTAGCAAGCAAGAGGCTCATGAGGAACAGTGGCCCTGGAGTACGTTACTAGTTTGAAGAAGGGAGATGGGGCCCTTTCTATATGAAATTGAGATTTTTACTGACATGCAGATGTGCTTTAGAGTTAATGTTTCTACAAAAAGGTTCTATAAACAATAGAAAACTTCTAGCATGAAGTCACAGGATGTTAAAAATATTACAACACAATAAATACAACTATACCCTCCACAGCCCCACCGCAGAGAAGAGTAGGCAGCTAACAAGTTTGGAGGGAAACATGCTGAGATGGCCTTCACAGTGGACAAGAAGCCCAAAGCACCACCCAGGAAGAGGGGATGGACCAAGTCTGTGCCATAGAAAGCGCAATGTGGGACTCCCAAGTCCGTTTCCCCAGCTTTGCCTCTTCCTGACCTTACCCTACCTGGGGGCGGGGGATCACCAAAACCCTGGTCAGTGGATTGGATCAATGCCAGGCCTCTGTGGGGAACACGTGGACACACACTCTAAATGTGTGTCCTTCTGTATAGATTAACTAGTCGTGCATCCATGTCCCCTGTGCTTATAGGGCCATCCAGTGATGTTTAGAACAGACTGGAGACTCACAGGTTGTGATGGGAAGGCATATTTTTTCTTTTGGAAATGGCCCATGAGGGAAGTGACCAGGGACCTGAAAGACCACGAGATTTTTGAAGGCACCTGGACTGAGCTAGTCCTAGGAGAGACCAGTGGCTTTGCCAGCTGCTTGTCACAGATGTAGCCTAGTTGGTCTGGGTTACCCTTAAATGCCAATGACATCATGTGACACTGGATAGGGTACTGTGGCTCTTGTGCCTGAGTGGACCCTGGGGACTGGGGAAACCACACTGAGGGGTCATTCGTGGAGGGACAAAATGTGTGAGCTCTAAGGGATGTTACAGAGCGCTACAGACCCTGGCCCAGCCCTGGTCCCTGAAGGTACTAACATTTGATACTGTGCCCAGAGCTTAGCAGTGGCCTGTACCATGGATCCCATCAGGTGACCAGATTCTTGCTCAAAACAAACAAAGCAGGAACTGGCCAAATTCAGTTCAGCACTCAGCACCTGACCCAGATATGCCCCTGGGGGATGGGGAAGGTCCCTGTCAGCCCAGCAGCAAGGGGGCTCAGTGGGACTTTCAACGAGCCAGGAGAAACTCTGGCACAAGTAGTTCAGGGCTGAGCCCCCGCCGCAAGCCTGGCTTGTCGCAGCATTGGGTATAGCGCCCCTAGTTACCACTCTGCACAGGTGTATGGCTGCCTGGGGGCGGGAGGGCTTGGGGAGAAGGGCCGCTCTGCTCTAGCTTTTCTCTCTTGGAAAAGGCAAAACTCCAAGTAGGATGGGAGATACCTGGGTAATCTAGACAGAATGGTGTAAGCCCTAACTCCCTTTCTTGATGCTTTAGCGTGGCTTCCGGCCCTGTACAGGGCCCACTCTCTCCAGCTCCAGACCTGGATCTCTCTCCAGGCTGACGACGGTGTAAAGTAAGGTGGCAGTGGAGAGGGGCCTAGAGAATAGCTACAAAGGGGAAGAAGAGATGACAATAAAGGTCGAGGAAGAATGCCCAAAAGCTTGACTCAGGGTTCAAAGATGGCGGCCAGGCTTCCCTCCTCATTGTCCAGCACCTCTGCTTCCAGCATTGGCTTTGTCTTTTTGAAAAGTGAGGGGAGATTCTTAATGTGAACTTCTTTTCGGAACTGCTCGCCCAAGGGTTTCTGTGGAAGACAAACGAGAAAGAACTAATGCTGGGTCTCAAGTGGTGGGTTGTTTTAAAGATCGTCTCACCATAATGGTCGTTGACTACAGCTGGTTTCTGGTTTGCCTGTACACATGGTCCAAGAAGACTGCAAAGGTGGTTGGGAGCACTAAGGAAAGGGTGTGAAGGGTGTGACCTACCCCAATGCACCCAGCAATGAGGCGTTTGAATTGGTCCTTCCGGCGCTTGTCAGCCACTTTCTGCAGAGAGGGGTTCAAAAGCTTGCAATCGAACTGGTCCAGTGAGTCCTTCTGAATTTCAGGGATCTGCTCCATCACAGCTCTTATCTCCAGGTACCTGGGACGCTGAGAAGTAGGGGTAAACCCACTCAATGGCACAGTTTTGGGCCCCGTCACCTTCCCTATCCCTTGCCACACCCACTTCTCAGGGGCAGCACTAGCAACTTGGCAGCTGCCTACGTTTAGGATTAAGGCCCAAGTGACCAGGAGCAGGCAGGCTGTGAGGGATGAAGCCGCAGCCATCCTGCCCCCAGGCTTTCTCCACTCACCAGCGCCTCATATATCTGGAAGGCCAGGTGGACCAGGGAAGCCATGCAGCCATCGTGCTGCCCATGCGTCTGTAAGCCCTTCAGCACACTGGTGAACAGCCATGTAACAGCATCTGCGAGCAGTGTCCCTGACAGCACCTGGGGAGACAGCTGTGCTCAGGGCCAAAGCGGGACTCTGAAGGCCTCAGCACCCTAGGTTCTTCCAACTGATTCAGTCAATCCTCATGACCCAAATGTTTCATGAGGGGAGAGGAGAAAGGGTGAGTAACCATACTTGTTTGAGGAGAGGCCAGCAGAGCTGTGTGGTCGTCCTCTGGCAGGACAGAGTATCCTTCCAGGCCAGGGAATTGAAGGCTGTAATTAACAGTGCTGTACAAACATCCTAACAGAAAAGGATGGAGAATTACAATGGGAAAATAAGTACAATGTTCTCTGAGTTCTTATGCATCAGGAGCTAGAGTTTTAATAGGTAAGCAGGAAAATGATAAAAGCAGCTACTGAAGAGATGGGAGTTTGTTTCCTCTATGTCTATCAGGCCATCCAAAAAAGAAAAACTAACCAATACAGAAGAGAAAACCTATGTGCAGGAAAGAGAGCTCAGGCCTGGGGGAGGCTGAACACCAGGGACTGGTGGCAATGTGCCTGGGTGTTTTTCTGAGCCTTTGCCCATGCCAGCATGGGAACACAGTGGCCTTGTGCCTTTCCCACTGTTTTCTTTAACTCATATAAAGGCGTATTACCAAAAAACCCTCCTGATGGCATCAGAAAATGAGAAAAGTGGAAGCGAGCTCCCTGGCTGGGCAAGGAAAAAATCTCGCCTGCCCCTCCACCCACCTCATGCTTCATTAGACATTTTCCCAGGTCTGTAAGCTCTGCCATGGCCGAGGGGGTTACCTCTGTGGCCATCATCTCTTCATCTGTAAGTAGAGACCAAAATGTTAAGCTCCATCCTTTCAGAACAGAGACCGTCCTTTCTGACAGAAGCCCACAGAGTAAAGGAGAGGTGAGTATCCTGGGCTGACTGGTGGTTAAAGGTACTAGGACAGCCCCCCAGCCTCATAAGAGGGCGTAGAAGCCTCTGCCCATGGCAGATCTAGAGATGCATCTAGCCATACGTTTGCAGAACAAGGAATTTTTCTGGACAGTTACCTAAAAAGCTGCAAATGCTCAGGATCTTTTGTCGTTAAACAAATATTTGAGGACCCACTATAGCAGTTACTGGGGATATAAGAGGAATACGACAAAGTCCCTTCCCTGTTAGGAGTTAAATTCTAGTGAGGGAGAGAAGTAATTAATAACACAAATAAAACATGTCAGGTAGTGATCAGTGCTGGAAGACAGAGCAGAGGAAGAATCTAGAGGCCGGCGTTGCTATTTTTGATAAGCTGGTCATGGAAGACCTCTCAGAAGTGACATCTGAGCAGAGACCTGAATAAAAAGCAAGGGGATGGGCCAGGTATATATAGTTGGGAGAACAATCGTTCTAGGTAGAGGAATCACCAAGCGCAGAGGCTCTGAGGAGGGACTGTGCTGGGGAATACAGCAAGGGGGCCAGCATGGACGAAAGCTAGATGTACAAAGTCTCCTCCACACCAGACTGCTAGGGACACAGTTTCTATGGGAACTGACCTGGTTACAAAAGTAACAATATTTAGGAGCTTAACGGCTGACCTCCAAGGGCCGCAACAGGCTCACTTACCATCTCCATCTGCAGGGGGAGCAGTACCATGGTCAGCACCTTTCTTTGAAACACAGCACACAGCTAAAGCAAGAAAGCAGGGTTACTAGGCTTATTACCACCAGACAACAGCCGTCTCAGGCCAATGGATCCCAAGCTGTCTCTGGGCAGGTGAGGAGTGGGGGAAGGTGGGATACCGCCCAGGCACAAAGTCAGCTTCACCAACAGAAATAGAGGCATTTGACCAGACCGTGTCCTGGTCCCTCTTCAAGTTCAGTCAACCGGCGGGAAATTACAGAATTACCTGAGAGTAAATGACCAGGAGAGGATGCCTGGTATGTATACTCGGTCTACTTTGGATCTCAAACAAGTGAACTGACCAAAAAATAAAAACGAAATATAACCACCTTCATGTCTAAGAATTAAAGAATTTCCCTATTTTGACAAAGCTAGAAGTTATTCCTACCATTAATCCAACTTCCTCCTGCTATTTTCAACCGTTTGCTCATAATCTGCCCTTAGTATGAACAACTACAATGCAGTTCACAATTCATAAAGTGTCCTTAAATTGACTTAAGAATTACATAGTTTCTATCCAGTTAATTATTTCTTATCAGTCTGTCAGTGTTGCTGCAAACATGTTAGGTGAGTGACCAGCTTTTTTTCCAGAAAAAGGCTTGTCTTCTACCCCTGGTTCCCACGCCACTTACTGATCAGGTCCATGACTTCTCGGGTTAACATCCTCACCAGTTGTTCCTCCAGCATCTCTTGAGACTCTGGGTTTTCATCTGTTGTCTCATCTTCTCCACTGCAGAAAACCAGGGGCCAAGTTCCATGGGAATGCAAAAGGAGCACTGACCCTAGCTAGACCTTCTGTGCCCACTTCCTTCTCCTGACTTCCTCTGGTCTACATTCCACTCAAAAGTTAGGAATGGGCAGCAGTGATCCACTGAGGGGCATTATTACTTGTGACTATATCCAGTTGGCTTGAGGGGAATGGATCAAAGTCCTAAGAATGTCTCAGCATTCACCTAAGGCAGCTGAAGGTACCCCCTATGAAGGCTTGAGCTGAGTCTGCCTGATGGTCACGGAAAAGCGATCTACCATCTAGGCTGAGGATGACTATGACCCACTACTGTTCTGGCCCTGGGATGGCAGAGTCCTTCCTCCATGGCCTGGCTGCCAGCTCACCCATCACAGAGAAGAGAAAGTCCCTTACCACAGCAGGCTCCTCTGGTTGATGACTTGCCATTTTTGGGAAAGCCTCTGGGAAAGCAAAAAAAGAAATAAGTGCTACACTAGGGAGAAAAGACAATATCTAAGGGCCACTTCATGGTTAGAATTAGCTGAAGGTGAGTCCAGGTAACAATGACAGGGCCTTGGGAGACCCCACAAGGTTAAAAAACCAGATACGGTTTCTATAACCTCTCCCACACCCACGACAAGGGCAGCATATCAAACACTTCTTTGCTTGGAAAGGATCAATGACATTTCAGAACTCCTGAGTCTCTCTGGACACACCTATTCTCTGCCCAGCTGGTCCCCCTGCTTAATTCCAGAGTCAGGGAAACAGACCCAGGAAGAGCACTCCCCTGATCACCTCTCCTCAGTTAACAGGAGGATAGGAGTAGAATCTGAATCTGCAGGTGCTTTGCAGGCAATGGAACCAGTTTAGTTCTTCAGGGGGGCTGCTCTACCCCGGGCAGCAAGGGTGGAGCGGCTGTGCGGCCATCCTGGCAGGGCTAGGAGACGATGCTTTCAGGAGCTCTTGACTTGTGAGACTCATGAGAGGCCACCCACTCTAAGAGGCCTCTTTGCCACCCTTTCCTGGCCAATGTCTTACCATGTGAAGGTAGGTGAAAAGAGGTCCAAGGATGGGAGACACCAGAGCTTCGTAGTGCTCCGGGGGACAGAAGAGCACCAGAGGCTTCACAAAGACCCGTGCCGCGGTAGGTTAAGAAGCTTTAGCACACGAGCGCACACCCGTCGTTCTAAGGCACCACTCCCCTGCCAGGCTGGAACTGTAGTAAACTCTCCTTACAATATAACTTGCAGGGAAGAACATACTCCCCCGAACAAAAACAAAGAGTCTGAATGGGAGTGCTGTGTGAGTGCTTCTTCAAAGAGAAGCACCTGACAAAGTACAGAAAAGGGATAAAAGCTTCATTTCTCATCTTTCCAAGAAATGGGATGGTAAGAATTTCCCCTAAGGAGAAAGAGCTTTCAACACCCCCTGGACTGCTTTCAGGTTTTTCCTTTTATTTACTTCAATCTTCTTGTCCTTCTAATGTGGCTACTATATACTGTCAAAAATGTTTCCATCTATTTCATATAGCTCAGCTCTGCCTCCTCTGGTGCTTCTGAACTGTTCCTGTCTTCAATCTTCTGGCCCTTTATCTGGTTATCTAGGGAGGTTTTTTTTTTCTTTTTCTTTTTTTTTTTTTTTTTTGCTGTACGCGGGCCTCTCCCGCTGCGGAGCACAGGCTCCGGACGCGCAGGCTCAGTGGCCATGGCTCACGGGCCCAGCCGCTCCGCGGCATGTGGGATCTTCCTGGACCGGGGCACAAACCCACGTCCCCTGCATTGGCAGGCGGACTCTCAACCACTGCGCCACCAGGGAAGCCCATCTAGGGAGTTTTGAAAGGATATGAAGCATGGGTCTGAGTCGGTAGTCAGGAATATTGTTCAAGTTGACGAAGGCAGAGCTGAGGAGCTGGGTGGCTAGGTGCTCCACGGTGTAGAAGTCCTGCTGCATGGAAGGGCCCGCCTTCCCTAGGATATGGAAACTGTAAGGGAAAATCATGAATAACATCAAATCCATTATCTGTTATCACCAGCCCTGACTGCCTTGGGAATTTCTAGTCTACAAGAAGACTTCTCAGCTAGAAAAGCAATTAACTGTATTTTCTTTTTAAGAGAACTTTAGCTTAATCAGTACACTTCGAAGATGTGGACTTAATCTTCTATCAGAAGGGAAAATAACAACCGCCCCCCCCCCCCCCCCCACACACAAAACAAAGGCCACAAACAAAACGCCCTAGACCCTTGCTGCTTAAAAAGTGTGAATTAAGAAAACATCATGAAACCAGATTCAGCATCTTTTAAAAGACAGATGTCGGTACCCAAGATCAACAGTAGCCTTTCATTACTTTGTAAGTAATATGGATTTACAATGGAGAATCTTTTGTTAGTTGGCTGACTAGAGCACTGTGTTAGCGAGATCAGTGCCCTGGGGAAGTTGGTGTACAGAAGGGCCAGTTACACCCCCCACGCCACAACCAGGACCCCAAGACAAAATATGGCCAGCTATCTCCCAGTGTCCATGAAGAGTGGGCTATGAGAGTGAGGGGTCTGAGAAAATGCATCCCCATCACTGTAACTTCTACTTTGGTCGCATCACTTTATGCACTGGAAACAGACAAGTTGGGCATTAAAATATCAAGTCATGGCTAGGACTTAAAGGCACATGTGACAGTTAAAATAAAAATTGCAGGAAACCAGCCTGTTCGTTTTGATTTGACACTAGAATCATGAGTTTCCTGTCAAATTCTGTCCTCACATTACCTGTACACTAGAATTCTAGATCAGATGTCCAGCCCAAGGCCATCCTATACAATGCACGTCTAGGAGGAGAATATGAAAAGGCAGCATTGGTTCCTTACCAGTTTTCATAGAGGGTGCAGAAGAAACGCTGCATTCTTTCTAAGACCGTTTTGTAGACAGGAGAGTCATTCAGTTCCAAGAGAGGCTGAGGTAATCCTACAGACAAAGATGGATCAGGAACCCGCTGCTCCTCTGCTGAGGGTCTCAACCTGCCAACACCCTCCCGTAGGCAGAGGTGGTTTGGGGGGCGGGGTGCTATAAATGCAAAGCAGCTGACCAAGTCTTCTACCAGCTGGAAGTGCTGACAGCTTCCCTAAAGTGACTGCTACACTGTATTTGCAGGGAAAGGCGAAAGCTCTCTAAGTGTCCAGGTTTGAGTACTCTTAACTGTTGCCTGGGTTTCTCCAGATGGAACTTGTACCAAAACACACAATGATAGCCCAAAATGATCTCTCCGTAAAGTACTGGGAATGTCCCCCCCTTCCTTTTAAAGTCACAGAACCTCTTTTTTCAAGCAAAATTTTATGCAAAAGCCCGAGGTGTATAGCAGATAAAAATGAAACCCACTTATCTCAGGATAACAATTGCCTTAAAAGATCTATACTTCTAATCAGAGGCAATTTTGTTTCCAATCTTGCTCCTGGTTGGAAGCTGCCAGAGGGAACTGTTTGTCCATTCTAGTATGTTTTGGTTGGTCATACATTTCTACAGCAGCAGTTCCTGGCTTAATATGAATAACTGAAGGGGGGGCAGGAGGGTAACAGGTGGTGAAGCAACACCTAATTTTTATATTAATAACAAGACATTTTTTGGACGTTTCATTTTTGCTGGTGTCTCCAAAAGGGAGCTTAAGTGTAGTGGTGCCAAAGGAAATGGCCCAGGACCATTTAGGCCAAGAGAGATAGCCATGGGCCCTGGAAAGACAAGCTAACAGTCTTCTTTTCATTAAGTCATAGCTGAGGCATGCTCACTAGACTGCTTAATCATGGCCAGGCCCAGGCAGAGGTGATAGCCGGGGCAAAAACACACTGTCGGGGTTGTGATGGTAAGCCAGCCTGAAGCTCCAGAGATAGGCACAAGGTTTAGACATCTCTGGTGTCTCTAGCTCTAACTTCTTCTTTTTTTTTTTTTTAAATAAATTTATTTACTTATTTATTTTTTATTTTTGGCTGTGCTAGGTCTTCGTTGCTGCACGCAGGCTTTCTCTAGTTGCAGTGAGCGGGTGCTGCTCTCTGTGGTGCGTGGGCTTCTCGTTGCTGTGGCTTCTCTTGTTGTAGAGCACAGGCTCTAGGTGTGCGGGCTTCAGCTGTTGTGGCACGCAGCCTCAGTAGTTGTGCCGTGCAGGCTCAGTAGTTGTGGTGCACAGGCTTCGTTGCTCTGCGGCATGTGGGATCTTCCCAGACCAGGGCTCGAACCTGTGTCCCCTGCATTGGCAGGCGGATTCTTAACCGCTGCACCACCAGGGAAGTCCTCTAGCTCTAACTTGTAACCAACTGCCTTGCCCTCTGTGTTCCAGCCACACAAGTCACCTTCCTATTCCCTGGACATATCAAGCTCTTTGCTGCATGCCTCGGGATCTTGCACCTGCCATTCTGTCTGCCTAGAAGGCTCAGCATCTCCTTTTGCCCCCAGCCTGGCTGGCCCCTGTTCATCCTTCAAGTCTCCACTGGGAGGCAGTCTTGTGACTCCACTCCAAGACTGGGTCAGGTCTCCCAATAAACACTCCCACAGTCACTTGCCTTCACAGCACGTATCACAGTTATGATCGTGAAGTTATTTGCTAATGGGAGAAATGAGTTAAAGCAACATTCTGATCAAGGGAAAGATTGGGAAACTTGGCTCAGAAACTATTCCTTAAAAAAGTGATAACATACATAATATTTTACTGATTAAACCTATTTAACCTTAATTGTTTGAATACGTCCCCCCCCCATACACAAAAGGCAGGAAAGTACGCTAATATCCTTCAGGTCAAAAAGCATGGTTTATTTATAATCTAAAGGCTCTAACACATACTACCAGCTGGCAGCTAAAGTGAAGGCGGGGTTAACATGGGGTGTGTGTGCTTCTGAAGACCTTCTCTGCATGATAAGATAATGAAGTAAACAAACTTGTTCCTAGAGAGCCTGTAGGAACTCCATACATGCATTTCTGAACAAACAGGTGGTCAAGGTAGTGCCAGGTGAGGAGAAAGTGACACAAGGCACACTGAAGCTGCATTAGAGATAAGGTATAGAAATATAAAGGCATACCAAGGTATAGAAAACTTCAAGAAAAAAAAAAAGGTTACATTTCTTACCTAAAATAGCAGATTTTTCCACTTCAAGCATATCTAGAACCCTCGTAAAAGGTTCTGCCATTTTGGCTAGCATTTCTGGTGCATATAAAGTATTGTGAGTTCTGAAAAAAATAGGAATGCTATGTGAACTTTTCTTAGTCTGCTGGAGAAGGAAAGAGTGGGTTTCCATCTTGTAATTCAGTGATACTACATTTCCACATAGATACCTCTCTGTCAACACTACTCTTGGCAGGGGAATTTAAACGTTTCCCTGGAGAAGGGGATAGGCTTGATGCTATTAAGTTTATTTGTACAGTATACAACACCTAACAGCAATCAACCACAAGAACTGAATTCTGAGAGAGCCGGACAACATCACAGTCTAAAGCTGGAAAGCAAAATTCTTTCAAACCTGAGACAATGCCAAGGCACTCCCAGTTTTCTGACTGCCCGTGATAGAGGATGAAATGTCAGAGGCATCATGGTTCACAGGCAGGAACACAGAGCAGGTAGTAACATGCCCCCATTTTTAGGATGTTTTGTCTCTGAATCAAGAGCATGGACCCAACAATGCTCTGGCAGCTGTTTAGTCTCCTAGAGGCACATCTGCAATTCCCAGCATAAGCATCTCTTCCCCACCAAAATGACTTACCTTTGTTAGACTACAGACCTGATCTACCTGCCTTCCACAGCAATGGCACCACGGAACAATCTATAGCCAGAGGGCATAACTACCTATTTCTCTTTTAAAAGTTAACTATAAAACATTTCAAATGTATAGAAAATTACAGAACATGGACCAGCAAGATTAAATATTTAAGATGAACAATGAAAAGATCATTTTAGACCATGCTTATTTTTTAAAAACCCTCAATAATGTTTTTGAAGTCTAACCATGTGCATTCATTAGTACCCACGTTTAAGCTGCCTTTTTATGACTGGCTTATTCCACTTAGCATAGTCAGGGTTCACCCATGTTGTAGTATGTTGCAGAAATTCCTTCCTTTTTAAGGCTGAATGATATTCCACTGTTTGTATAGACCACATTTTGCTTATCCATTCATCCACTGATGGACACTGGTTGCTTCCACGTTTTAGCTATTGTAAGTAATGCTGCCATGAACATAGGTGTATAAATACCTCTTTAAGACCCACTTTCAATTCTTTTGAGTATATACCTCAAGCTGGACTTGTTGCTTAACATGGTAATTCTACTTTTAATTTTTAAATTGATTTTTATGCTTTTGGCCGTGCTGCACGGCGTGCAGGATCTTAGCTCCTCAACCAGGGATAGAATCCGGGCCCCCTGCAGTGGAAGCATGGAGTCCTAACCACTGGACCACCAGGGAATTCCCACTATTTTTAATTTTTTGAGGAACCGCCAAACTGTTTTCCAGAGTGGCTGTACCATTTTACATTCCTACCAACAGTGTAAAAGAGTTCCAATTTCTCCACACCCTTGCTAACACCTATTACTTTCTTTATTCAACATTATTATTTTTTTAATGTATAATATCTTTTTTTTAACATCTTTATTGGAGTATAACTGCTTTACAATATTGTGTTAGTTTCTGTTGTAACACCCAATCCATTGATTAGCTCTAGTAGTTTTCTGGTAGCATCTTTGGGATTCTCTATGTATAGTATCATGTCAAATGCAAACAGCGACAGTTTTCCTTCTTCTTTTCCGATTTGGATTCCTTTAATTTCTTTTTCTTCTCTGATTGCTGGGGCTCAGCAAAGTCTATTTTGAAACTAACACAATATTGTAACTATTTTGAAACTAACACAATATTGTAAATAGACCACAAAGTCTATTTTGTCTGATACGAGAATTGCTACTCCAGCTTTCTTTTGATTTCAATTTGCATGGAGTATCTTTTTCCATCCCCTCACTTTCAGTCTGTATGTGTCCCTATGTCTGAAGTGGGTCTCTTGTAGACCACATATATACAGGTCTTGTTTTTGTATCCATTCAGCCAGTCTATGTCTTTTGGTTGGAGCATTTAATCCATTTACATTTAAGGCAGTTATCGATATGTGTGTTCCTATTACCATTTTCTTGATTGTTTTGGGTTTGTTATTGATGATGTCTTCCTTCTCTTGTGTTTTTTGCCTAGTGAAGTTCCTTTAGCATTTGTTGTAAAGCTGGTTTGGTGGTGCTGAACTCTCTCAGCTTTTGCTTGCCTGTAAAGACTTTTAATTTCTCCGTCGAATCTCAATGAGATCCTTGCTGGGTAGAGTAATGTTGGTTGTAGGTTTTTCTCTTTAATCACTTTAAATGTCTTGCCACTCCCTTCTGGCTTGCAGAGTTTCTGCTGAAAGATCAGCTGTTAACCTTATGGGGATTCCCTTGTATGTTACTTGTTGCTTTTCCCTTGCTGCTTTTAATATTTTTTCTTTGTATTTAATTTTTGATAGTTTGATTAATATGTATCTTGGTGAGTTTCTCCTTGGATTTATCCTGTATGGGACACTCTGTGCTTCCTGGACTTGATTGACTATATCCTTTCCCATATTAGGGAAGTTTTCAACTACAACTTCCTCAAATATTTTCTTAGTCCCTTTTTTTTCCCTCTTCTTCTTCTGGGACCCCTATAATTCAAATGTTGGTGCGTTTAATGTTGTCCCAGAGGTCTCTGAGACTGCCCTCAATTCTTTTCATTCCTTTTTCCTTATTCTGCTCTGCGGTAGTTATTTCCACTATTTTATCTTCCAGGTCACTTATCCGTTCTTCTGCCTCAGTTATTCTGCTGTTGATTCCTTCTAGAGAATTTTATATTTCATTTACTGTGTTGTTCATCATTGTTTGTTTGCTCTTTAGTTCTTCGAGGTCCTTGTTAAATGTTTCTTGTATTTTCTCCATTCTATTTCCAAGATTTTGGATCATCTTTACTTATTACTCTGAATTCTTTTTCAGGTAGACTGCCTATTTCCTCTTCACTTGTTTGGCCTGGTGCATTTTTACCTTGCTCCTTCATCTGCTGTGTATTTCTCTGTCTTCTCATTTTGCTTAACTTACTGTGTTTGGGGTCTCCTTTTTGCAGGCTGCAGGTTCGTAGTTCCCGTTGTTTTTGGTGTCTGCCCCCAGTGGCTAAGGTTGGTTCAGTGGGTTGTGTAGGGTTCCTGGTGGAGGGGACTGGTGTCTATTTTCTGGTGGATGAGGCTGGATCTTGTCTTTCTGGTGGGCAGGACCACATTTGGTGGTGTATTTTGGGGTGCTGTGAACTTATTATGATTTTAGGTAGCCTCTCTGCGAATGGGACCCAGGGTGGTGTTCCTGTCTTGCTAGTTGTTTGGCATAAGGTGTCCAGCACTGTAGCTTGCTGGTCGTTGAGTGGAGCTGGGTCTTCGCGTTTAGATGGAGAGCTCTGAGAGAGCTTTTGCCGTTTAATATTACGTGGGGCTGGGAGGTCTCTGGTGGACCAATGTCCTGAACTCAGCTCTCCCACCTCAGAGACTCAGGCCTGACACCTGGCCAGAGCACCAAGACCCTGTTACCCACATGGTCAGGTATGTGGGGAGTTTCTTGCCTTTTGGGAAGTCTGAGGTCTTCTGCTAGCATTCAGTAGGTGTTCTGTAGGAGCTGTTCCTCATGTCGATGTATATTTTATATATTTGTGGGGAGGAAGGCGATCTCCACGTCTTACTCCTCCGCCATCTTGAAGCTATCTCAACATTTTTTATTGTAACCATCCTATTGGGTATGAAGTGGTATCTCATTATGGTTTTGATTTGCGTTTCCCTAATGACTATGGATGTTGAGCATCTTTTCATGGCCTTGTTGGCCATTTGTATATCTATTCAAGCCTTTTGCCTATTTTGATTAGATTATCTTTTTCCATGTGTCTATCCTTCTCAGTACCAAACTATTTTGATTTCTGTAGCTTTGCAGTAAGTTTTGAAAAGGAGAAGTTTGAGTCTCCCAACTTTCTTTTTCAAGACTGTTTAGGGGCCCCTTGCAATTCCATATGAATCTGAGGATAAGCTTTGTGCAAAAAAAAACTGTTGGAAATTGTTTTTTTTAAATGTATGTACGTATGTATGTATGTATGTGCCGTGCTGCACAGCATGAGGGACCTTAGTTCCCTGACCATGGATTGAACCTGTGCCCCCTGCAGTGGAAATGCTTGGAGTCCTAACCACTGGACCACTAGGGAATTCCCACTGTTGGAATTTTAACAGGGGCTGCATTCAATCTGTAGATTGCTTTGAGTAATATTTCCATCTTAACGAACGTAAGTCTTTCAATTCATGAATACAGGATGCCTTTTCATTTAGGTCATCTTTAATTCCAGAATGTTTTTTAGTTTTCAGTGTATAAGTCTTTCATATCCTTGGTTAAATTTATTCCTGGGTACTTTATTCTTTTGAATGCTATTGTATATGGAATTATTTTCTTAATTTCCTTTTGGGATCATTCATTGCTGGTGTATAAGAACACAACTGATTTTTGTATGATGATCTTGTATCCTATAACTTTGTTGAATTTATTTATTAGCAGGAGTAGTTTTTGAACTCCCTTCTAGTCCTAGTTTGCTGAGTGTTTTTATCATGCGAGGGTGCTGGATTCTGTCAAATGCTTTTTCTGTGTCAATTAAGATGATCAAGTGGGTTTTTTTCCTTTGTTCTATTAATATGGTGTACTATGCTGATTTATTTTTGTATGTTGAACCACTCTTATATCCTTGAGATAAATCCCACTTGGTCATAGTGTATAATCCTTATAACATGCTGTTGGATTCAATTTGCTTGTATTCTGTGAGGCTATCCATAACTCTACCTTAGCCCTTACCTCCTGCTGTGTGGAGCTCAGGGGTTGGTAAGTGGTGCCACTTACTTTTAAAAACTGCAATTTGCCAACTTTTTAGTTTCTGAATTAAGTTTTTCTTGGTTGTTTGGGAAGATGTCTAATACTATGAAATGATCTCTGATAAAATCAGTCCTTTTTTTAAAAAAAATAGAGCTTTTTTCCTATTTATTGATTTATTTATTTACTGGCTGTGTTGGGTCTTCGTTGCTGCACGCAGGATTTGTCTAGTTGCTGCGAGCAGGGCTACTCTTCACTGCGGTGAGTGGGTTTCTCATTGCAGTGGCCTCTCTTGTTGTGCAGCACGGGCTCTAGGCACACAGGCTTCAGTAGTTGTGGCTCGCAGGCTCTAGAGCTCAGGCTCAGTAGTTGTGGTGCACGGGCTTAGCTGCTCCACGCCATGTGGGATCTTCCCGGACCAGGGACCGAACCCGTGTCCTCTGCATTGGCAGGCAGATTCTTATCCACTGCATCATCAGGGAAACCCCAAATCAGTTCTTCTTGAAAAGAAATTCATAGTCTTAAATTTGATGGGGAACAGATGAGATGTTTTTTATTTTTATTCTTTAATTAAGTGTGACTGTGATCCCAAGATATAATTTAAAAAATATAACACATCATATGTCAAATGTCCCTGATGGTACAACAAAATCTTGTATTCTGTATAGTCTCCTCTCCTCCTCCTCCCCTTTGCCAAGGAGGTGGCACCATGGTGGCTGCACCTGTAACTCACAAGTAATGGAAGGAGGACTCAGTACATACTGCTCTTGTATCTATGGCTCCAGGGAGTCCTACAAGCCCTAGTAACATTCAGGTTCCTGAAGTATCACCTTTCCTGACACACTTGCAAGTTAGAGCACTATGATTCCACATTAAGAGGAACTAGTTATTGCTTTGGCAAAGAAAAAGACAATCAAGTGATAAAAGTTTTAAGTTCTGCAGTCTGTACCTATCTGAAATATTCTTAGTATCACCAACTAAGAGTGTAATTGCCATACACACAGGTATATATTATTCAGCCATAACAGAGGAGAAAATCTTGCTATTTGTGACAATGTGATGGACCTTGAGGGCATTATGCTAAGTGAAACACATCAGACACTGAAACACAAATACAGTATGATCTTACTTGTACGTTGAATCAAAAAAACCAAACTCATAGAAACAGAACAGTTTGATGGTTGCCCGAGGAGGGAGATGGGGGGTGGGGGAAAGACTTCAGTTAAAAAGGTAAGTTAAGTTCTGGAGATGTAAAATATACAGCACACTGACAATAGTTAATACTGTATTGTGTATTTGAAAGTTGCTAAGAGAGATCTTAAAAGTTCTCATCACAAGAAAAAATATGTGTTAACTATGTGAGCTGATGGGTGTTAACTAAACCTACTGTGGTAATCATTTCGCAATATATACATATATCAAACCAAAAAGAAAAAGTATAATCGCTATGCTAAACAAGACTTCCCACATACAAAGATTTCAATAAAACATATACAAGATATCTGGAAACAATGTAAAAAACTTTAAGTTAACAGAAAAGGTGTTATTCTAAACAGATAATGAATGATAATAATGAACCTTCTGAGAACCAGAGAATTCTGCTCCCCACATCTATCTTCCACCCAACCCACTAAGAACACACCGTGCAACAGAAATAGAATGTAAGCCACATAAGCCATTTAAAATTTTTTAACCAGCCAAACTTAAAAAGTGAAAAGAAACAGGTTAAATTAATTATCTTTTTATTTAACCCAACACATCAAAAAATCATTTCAATATGTTAGCAATATAAAAATTAGAGATATTTTTACATTTTTTGTACTAAGTTTTCAAAATATAGTGTGTGTTTTACACCTACAGTTTATCTCAATTCAGACTAGCCATATTTCAAGCGCTCAGTAGCCAGCCACATGTGGCTAGTGGCTACCATACTAGACAGTGCAGCTCTAACACCTTCGATTATCAGACTTTGTTTGACAACGAGTTAAAACAGGAGTTTTATAACAAGGAGTTAATACACAAACTGGTAGGAATGTAAACTAGTACACCACTTTAGAAAACTATTTGATTCTATCTATGAAAACTGAAAATATGCATACCTTATAAACAGGAATTCTACTCCTACATGTAGGATTCTGCTCCTACCCAACAGAAATTATGCATACACCAAAAAACATTTGTAAGAATGTTAACAGCAGCACTCGTAGTGATAAAAAAATGCTGGAAACTACCAAAAGTCCATCAACACTAAATGGATAAATGAGTTACAGCACACTCACACAATGGAATACCATCCCACCAATGAGAATGAACAAGCCACAACTACATGCAATAACACGGATGAGCTCACAAACATAATATTACACAAGAGAAGCCAAGGTACAAAAGAGTGCATGCTTTTAACTCAAAAAAACAGGCAAAATGTTAAAGTTGGAAGAGTGGTTACCCTTGGGGGCACGCAGGACTGAAAAGAGGTGCTGGGAAGGAAAGTTGGAAGAGTGGTTACCCTTGGGGGGCGCGCAGGACTGAAAAGAGGTGCTGGCAAGGTCGTTTCTTGACCTGGATGCTGACTACATGGAGGTGTCCACTTTGTCAAAATTCATCTACCCGCACTCACAATTTGTGTCCTTTTCTTATGTATATTTGTACCCTTAACATTATACTTCAAGATAAAACTTACTACAAAAACAAGACAAAACTCTAACAGCTCCAGCTGCACACTGCTCAGGGAGTCTAACTACTCCATTTACTACGGTCAGCATTTTTCAAATACCTTTTGATTGACTCTGGGCTTTTCCAAAAGTGTTGTACTCTTAGAAGAATATCACGATGACAATCTCTTGTCTCCTCACCTAACCAGGGATGAACCTTGTTTCCAGGTCTAGGTTCCCACCACAGGGACTCTGGCCACAGGCCTAAAAAGTCAGTGACTCTGTTGCTATCTGACTTCATCACTTTCACATTTCTCTAAACTACAGAAGATCCTTTCGGTCTTAAAAACATCAATATGGAGACAAACTTTTCCTTGACTAAATATTTTACTACCCTCCCAACATGTAACCCATACTTCTTTTTGAAATCTTTTTCCTCCTTTTGAAATGCGAGCGAAGTATTGTCTATTTCCATAGACATGTCCACAATGACAACTTGTTCAGACACTCCAGCCCTCCACTTTGGTCAACATTAGCTTAAAACCTTGGATTCTTAAGCATATGGTCCAGGGTGTCTGTTTCAGCAGAGCATCCCTGAGACATGAGGAATTTGATTTACTCATATTGAGTAAATTTGGTTTACTCAGTTGAGACTCCGCTCTAACACCCTGGGTAAGAGGCCAAAAAACAGTGGAACAGAGTTCTAACCTGAACTCAGAAACACTAGGAGATGTAAAAAGCAATCAAATTTTGCTTTGGCCAGTAAAAACTGATTCTCTCCAAAGGTTCTCTTTCACTGTAGAGAGCATCTATCCCTGAATCATCAAACATATACTGAGTAACCAACAAGCCTAGACTTGGCCTACTTCCGCTTGATTATATTAGCTCATGTGATTTATAACAGTGGTTCTGAACCTTTAATGTGCACACAAACCACCCGGGGATCTTGTTAAAATGCAGATTCTGATCTAGTAGTATGTCTGGGGTGAAGCCCTAATACTGCATTTTAAACAAGCTCTCAGGTGACTGCTGATGCTGCTGGTCTGAGGACTCAACTTTGAGAAGTAAAAACCTAGGACTCTGATGTGGAGCACGTATCATGCCTTCCTTTGGCATGTTCAGCCAGCGGATGTTTGGTCCATTTGAGAACACAGTCACCACCGATAAATTCAGATTAGCTCGTCTGAATACCTGACCCAGAGCAGCACCACTACAGAAAGCAACGGCCCTGCTCCCAATGAACAATTCCTTTAGTGGCAAAACTTTAGACCAAATGAAACAAAGTAAAAAGTAGAAATGAAGTATAAAGAAGTAAAAGAACACAGAGGAGGCTCAAAATGAGAAAAGCCATTTTGAGATTAGCCCCCATGTGTTCACTTGGGATGCAAGACTTATAAAAGTTGAGAGCCGGGGCTTCCCTGGTGGCACAGTGGTTAAGAATCCGCCTGCCAATGCAGGGGACATTGGCTCGGGTTCGAGCCCTGGTCCGTGAATATCCCACATAGCGTGGAGCAACTAAGCCGATGTGCCACAACTACTGAGCCCGTGCTCTAGAGGCTGTGAGCCACAACTACTGAAGCCTGTGTACCTAGAGCCCATGCTCTGCAACAAGAAGCCACCGCAATGAGAAGCCTGCGCACGGCAACGAAGAGTAGCCCCCGCTTGCCACAACTAGAGAAAGCCCACGCACAGCAATGAAGACCCAACGCAGCCAAAAATAAATAAAATAAAATTAGAATAACAACAACAAAAAAAGTGAGAGTCCATGTTACTTTTAAAAAGGAGAGTCCCTCTAGAACGAAACAAGACCTAATCTCTTATTTATCACCATATGATCTGAAGAAGTATAAACAAATTAAGCTTTTGAGATTTTTAAGGCAAAAATACAACAGAGAAAAACCATTATTCTGACTCACCTTATAAGGGCAAGCAAATTGTCAAGAAGTTTCAGAATCTGTTCTGTGCAGGGGTTACGGAAGATTGGATTTCCAGGGGGTGTATAACCCACCACAAATCCCCCAGCTTTGGCCTCTTCTAGGTCAGTGGGCCAGCAAGTTCGTTTCACAACACCCAGAATGCTATACACACAAAAGCTCATCTACAGAAAAACATAAAAATGAAAGGTAAATATAAAAGGGGAAGAAAAGACAAAAGTGCTATTAGATATTTGCAAGGTTATGGCAAAGGTGACATAGAAGTTGGACAAAATGAAAAGCCGCCCCCACCCCCTCCCCCACCCCCATCCCTGTCCCTTCCTTTGAGGTCAAGTCCAAAAGGGATCCTTTCAATGCCATCTTCAGGACCAGTGGTAGGCTCTAAAAGCTTCCCTTTCATGAGGATATCCTTCCAGAGGCTTACTGGACCCCAATTAGAAGGTGGCTTGGACATACTTCAAAACAGTATTTACCCTGCCAACATTTCATCTTGTTTTTGAGTTGGCCTTGCATCCTCCAGTTTAGGCCTTCATAGATTTTGCCCTAATCCTCACTCATAGTACTTTCTACCAATTGACTACTTGACAGGTTAATTAGTAAGACTTTTGCCGTAATGGAACCAGGAACAATGCTTATTTGAATAGCAAAGAACTGGAAAATCTCAGGTTTGCAAGTTAGGCCACCATTTAGGACTTTACTTCCCAGAGAGCAAAGGCAGGGAGAACCCACCCTGCTGACCAAGTTCTGACCTACTTCCTCATTACACCTTCAGTCCTCCAAGCTATTTACAGATCCTTAAAGCCAAAATAATGATTTCATAGAAAAGACCACCTGCTCTGCTGTGAGAACTAACTCGAGAATTTAAGACTAAAGAAAAGAAAGGAGACACTAAGGGAAGTGGAGATTCCCAGATTTCTTGCTCGTATACAAAAAAACATAAGTCTACAAGAACCTGGACAAATGACAACACCCTACTCCTACCTGTGGCCTACGCACCTTCCCTATCCCAGGAGAGGCTTACTCACTCGTGCACGGTTTAAGCCACAGGGATCCTCCAGGCCCGGGTCACAGCTTGTCCGATCTGCACCCACATAGGCAATAAAAGCATCAACATCTGACAGCACTCTAAAGGTTGGTGGGGGAAAGACAAGTTACAGCATGATTTTAAGCAAGGGTAGTTTCTTCCTCAAGAGCTAATAAGCTGTGATTATTTGACCCCCAAAGAGCAGCTGTTACAGTGAGAGGAATCTAATCAAATTGTCAGCTGTCATATGAAGATTTATTAACTTCTCTTCCCACTTCTAAATGTTATTAGTGACACTTTAAGAATCAAAAAGGGTACAAGCTTGAGAAGGCTATGTGGGCACAGAGGGGTGTCTGTGCAGCTCCTACTTTGTATGGCCCTACTGGCTGTTCTCACTTCTTTATATGTGCTGAAGCTGCAACTAGACACCACAGCAGACCTCACTCTGTGGCGTTCCAACCCACACTATCCATCTTAGTCATTTCATCTCTGTTCCTACGCCTCTGCAGAGCAAGGTGATGTTTTCGGCACTTCACTTATAAGACTGCTTTTAGAGCAGCGGTGCCAACCTCTTTGGCACCACAGGGACTGGTTTCGTGGAAGACAATTTTTCCACAGACCCGGGGTCGGGGGTGTATGGAGGATGGTTCAGGCGGTAATGCGAGCGATGGGGAGCGGTGACGAAGCTCTCCTCTGCCGCTCACCTCCTGCTGTGCAGCCCAGTTTCTAACAGGCAGCGGACCAGTACCGGTCTGTGGCCCGGGGGGGTGGGGACCCCTGTTTTAGAGGCCTTCAGCTATCACGGATAGTGCCACTACACCTCAATATCCTTACACCCCGACCCCGGACATGGTCTTAGAAGAGAATGGGTACTCAAGTGCAGTCAAGGTCAAGGGCAAAGGATCTCCCCTACCTGTGCATGTCTTCAGAAAGCCAGATGCTGGCCACGGGTGCCATCAGCTCCTCTAGAAACACCTTCTGACGCTCGTAGTTCTTGAACTGGTTACTAATGAGTACCAGGGCTTCCATGAGGGCACACTTCTCCATCTGTGTCAGGAGCAGCTCATTGGAGAGGAGCTGCTTCACATGGTTATACAGCATGTCAAAATTGGGCTGCATTTCACAAAGAAAAAAACCCAGAGGTGGTGACGGTCTGAGTTTCAAGGCGTGGTGGGTCACTCAAGGAAGGTAAAAAAGAGGATGAAGACACTTCCAGGACAGTCAGGCCAATAAGACTGTCACTTAATAATTTAATTATAACACTCTTCTTTTGGCTGAACAGGCAAGGCAATTTAGGTTTGAGTATTTGGGTAACTGCACTTTCCGACTCTACAACTGTGAAAACCATCTGTCTTTTATTTCTATATCAACTTTTACAGTATCTTCATGGACAAAGATCAGTTTGTTTTCTATACATATATACTTATGTATATATATTTTATAGAGAGAGAGAGAGAAGGAGAGAGAGGGGGAGAGAGACAGACAGACACACACAAATAACTGCTGTGTATTCAGAGAAGAAATTTTTGGTTAATTTGTTATCTGGAGTAGTGCTAAACTTCTTACAGAAACCCTCCAGAAAAGGTTGGGGTTTGCACCTGGCTTCTCTCAAGACCAGGCACATCACTTGGCAGTGGTGGTTAAGAACATCACGCATAGTACGGTAAAGAGGTGTACACTGACAGGGAAAACGTGGTCATCCATGTGGAAGAGAACAATTCATTCTGAGGCAATATATTTGCATTTCTAAACTTCACTGAGTAACTCTGGAGTTGGGGAAGACCAACCTTATGTGAGCTATAGTTAGGTGTGGATTTATAGAGAAATGTACCCAAACTCGGCATGTCTCAGTAGCTACTTGAACAGAGTCCAGGGCTTACCAGCACGAGCTGCGGGTAGTCACGACACATCTTGATGATGGAGGAACAAGCATGTCGCCTCACATTCCTCACCGCCCGGGTCCTGGGCGCCTGGGAAGAGATATTCGATGAACTCAAAGCTACTTTTAATATAACTAACAGATGCTGCAGAGAATCACGTAAATATCTCCTTCAGAGGTAAATTCACAATTTTCACAGCTAGGGGAGTATAATCAAGTGATATTTATAGTTAGCAAGAATCCACATGTTTACTGTTTGTCCTAGAGTATCTCTAGTGCAAAACAGCCCATCATATGACTATCTCCTGCCTTTATTAACCCCGTTTGCGTATTAGAAAAATCTACACTAATTGTTGGGTATTCACATTTTTGTTCTTAAGAAGTTAGAATTGGTAGGCTGAATTAATGATCTTACCTTACTTTCCTCAACAGTTTCAAAAGTGACAGATGAAAATAGCTAAGGGGAAGAAAAAAGGTCACTCATCAGTACCAAATGCATAAAGTATTTTACAAAGTTTCTAACAAAATCCCTAAAGTGCAAACAATATGGTAACAAAAGGGTTTTCAACTGGCATTACAAAGTTTCAGATGTTCATTTTCTCGGATAACTCTGCAAGAGGCTTGAGATTCACAATTTTACCAGCAAACACTTTACGAAGATAAAGGCCACAGAATCCCAGAACAATCTAGGCTATCACCCAAGAACTCAGCCATGGTCATATCTCCCTACTTTTTGTTAAAAGTTGAGTGGTCTACTTTCCCTGATTCCATTTCATAACTTCCCACTTATTCCTTAACCCAATGCAATGTGACTGCTGCCCTAGCCACTATAATGGAATAACACGCTGACAAAGGTCTAGAGGAACCCAATGGACACTCTCCAATTCTTAAAGACTTTCTGTGGCAACAAATGAGTCCACATTTTTGAAGTTCTCCTGGACTTTGTAACACAACATTTTCTCCATCTCTCTGGCCATCCATTTTTTTGTTCTTTGAGGGCTTCTTCCTCAATGATGGTGACTGTCGGGGTTCTCTGCTTGAGCTACATGTCCAACTCTACATAAAACTCCTTTTTGCTAGGGCTTCACCACTACTACTAGCATTTCTATGATGGCGATGCCTTAATTTTCTCTCATAATTTTCTGAATCTAGACCTTTAACCTCAAATAGCCATTTTAGCATGAGATATCTCCACTGAGATATTATATGTATACTTTAAACCTAGTCCTGCAAAACAGAACTCACCCCCTCTCTGCCTTACTCCTTCCCTCCTCCTGGTCCAATATTCTCACTCAGGTGGTGCTTCACCTCTCACTAGTCACCTCAACTGGACCCCAAAACCTTTCCTCTTACAAATCACCTCCCAACCTGACAGCACACATTGACACCTCCTCCTTCAGGTACTCTTTTCCATCTCAGTGTACACGTCTACTAACTGCAGTGCCACGTAGGTACCACATCTGCCTATGTGCCTTTCTCCCCAAACAGAGAGGTGGTAAAGGACAAGGCGTTCCTACTAGCATGGTGCCTGCTCCACATTAAGTACTGAGTAAATATTTGATAAATGAATAAACAACTGTTTATTAGCTTGTCTCATATACTTACAAAAACAGTTACAAAAAATAATTAGCTTAGAAATGCCAAAATAAAGTTTACAAAGGAGAGGGAGTTTACCTTAGAGAAGACCTGGGGCAGGAACTCTGGTCTGTAGGTGACAAATGGAAAGAGTGCTGAGACATTAGTGAGGACACAGGACAGGATGAGGGGATCCTTGGTGTCAAAGTTCAGGACCATCTGCAATAGCTCCACTCCATCATTAATAGGAATCTCCTGTGATACAGACGTGAAAAGGAGGTTGACATAACTGAAAACCACTTTTGCTAACGTTCCTTCACACTCTATATAAATATGGTTGTCACATGTGGTTTTACATAGTGCTTAACCCTTAAAATTCTAAGCATTACCCCATGTTATTAAAATTTTTCACAAATGATGCTGCCATTATTAGGGATGTAGCATTACCTACGACTAGAAATTGAACAAACTCAGAATGCCATCATTTCAAACTGAAGTGAATATAAAAACAGATGAAGTTAATGATCCTAAGATCTAATTTGTTAATAAGCCATTTATGAGAAAAAGCACTGTATTTCACTTACCTTCAGGGACTTAGATTCTTTCTACAACTAACCTACAACGAGTTAAGACGAATTACCCCAAAATAAGTGATCCAATTATTTTTAATCTAATTAACATAGTTAATATAGTATATGCTCTTATCTGGTTTAATCAGATTATTCAGGAAAGAGGGACACAGATCTGCCATCATGAATATTCTGGTCAGTTTGCCATAAATTGGCAGGTATGTCTTAGATTTTCCAATTCAAGGCTTCCATCACCGTCCTCCCTATAATAGTTACCCTACTGTGGTTCACTGTACTGTCAGGCTCATCTTATTATCCCCTAAAACGAATACTAAACACCGCGGGGCTTAAAGTCAGAGAGACCTAATTTGGGTCCCAGCTCTATTTATTAGCTATGTGACCTTGAGCATGTTATTTACCCTCTCTGAATCTCAGTTTCCTCTTCTGTAAGATGCACACTCACATATTTTCCTATCCTACTGCCAATTTTAAGAAGATCAAAATTGGGGACTTCCCTGGTGGCGCAGTGGTTAAGACTCTGCGCTCCCAATGCAGGGGGCCCGGGTTCGATCCCTGTTCAGGGAACTAGATCCCAGATGCATGCTGCTACCAAGAGTTCGCATGCTACAACTAAGAAACCGGCGAGCCGCAACTAAGGAGCCCGCCTGCTGCAACTAAGACCTGGCGCAACCAAATAAATAAATGAATAATAATTTTAAAAAGATCAAAATTATTATGCAATCAGCACAAGAAACAATTACTTACTTCTTTATCTAATGTTCGAAACATCTGGTTGATCACACTTTCCAAAAAAAAGGTCATGGCTTCCCACTGCACAAATGAAGGTGAGAAGATGGAGCAGAGGCTGCCTTCTCCAGTTCCAGCTGCAGGGGAACAGGGTTTTAAAACACACACACACACACACACACACACGCACGCACGCACACACGCACTTATAAACACTGTAGGATCACAGAAGACACAGAGACCACGGGGCTGTAGAAACCACTAGGTAATTTCACAGTTGAAGGAACAAGGTAATCTAACCCTTCTCAGCCTGGGAAAAGAAAAGGAAGCAGAAAGGGATCCCTATCCTGCCTCTACCTCTAAAAACAAAACTGTCTGAATTCACCTATGTGAGCCTTGTCTGTAAAGCCAGTTTAAGTACTGAATAAGAATATACATGTAAGCATCAAAACCAGTGCCTGGCCAATTGAGAAATATTAATTAATTTCCCCCCTCCTTTCATAATCTGTCCATGGGAATCTAAATAATTATGATATCTAAGACCATAAAGAATCTTTCCAACAAGGAATTGCTGTAAGATACAAAATGCTGTTCACACCCAGTAGCCTCATGACAACTGCAAGGGCCCTGTGCAGAGAACTGTGCCACCCTCCAAATTCACAAGTATCATCAAGTTCCCTGGTGGCCTAGTGGTTAGGATTTGGTGCTGTCACTGCCATGACCCAGGTTCGATCCCTGGTCAGGGAACTGAGATCCCGCAAGCCACGTGACGCGACCAAAATATGAAAAAGAAGAAAAGAAAAAGCCCCACAAGTATCATCAAAGGGCGTCACTTCAACAGCAAGGCCCCCGCGAAACGAATTACAAATTACTTTTCTTGCTTCCATACAGTGCTCACATTCACTAGCTTCATCTTGGTACAACATATTTGGGCCTCTGCAAACATTCAAGTTACTAGATACCAGGGACCTTTACAGTCAACTGTGAACACATAAAACTGAATGTTAAATCCCATGAATGCCAAGTAACTAGTGTACTTGGTAACTGACCATAGTGTGGACTTTTTCCAAAGCTGTGACTTACACCCTTTCCTTACAATCTTCTCACCCACTGCCTGCGTTAATAAGATGACAGACAGAAGATACAGAGCACAGAGAAGTTACCTAGCTTATGCTTTTGGGTAGAGGGGGGTTATTTTGATTTTAAATAGAGTGGCATTTCCCAAAGGCTTTGAGGGGGCTGAGCGATACGGGAAACCCCTGCACTGCTTGTTGTGCCTGACTAACAAGTCACTTTTTCCGAGTTTAAGAGAAATGCCATGCAAGAACTTGGTTGAAAAGCTTTAAAAAGTTAGGTCTAGACATGTTTGTTAGATGCTGCCTGAGGTGAAGTAATAAAATCAACAAGAAACAACTGTTGACTCTGTTAGAAAAGAAAAATGAAGGCAAAACCGATAGGTTCATGGTTTTACCCTAATTTAAACAGAGTTAAAATCTGGTATTATAGCTGCTTTCTCTGCCTGTATGTGCAAATGAAAAGGCTCACTGTCTAGGATGGAACTGGGCAGTGAGCAAAGCTGTTTTTGAACACTATTAGCATACTGTTTTGAAATGTGGCTCAGAGGTTTATTTCTATGTACAGTTTTGATACATAGAAATACTTCACTAATGTTCAGTCGGAAAAAGAACAAAAGAAGTCTTACAGTTCACGGATCCAGTATCAACAGAAGTTGAGAGTTGATACTTTAGCCACTCCCCAGCCATCTGGAAGCTAGTCTTGGGATCCAAGCGACATGCTAACCTCATTACTTCTCCTTGTTGAGCCCGAGAGGCTGCCAAGAGAAAGACATGAATCAATAACCGCATACAACAGATACTTAGTTAATGTTTATTCATTTATCCATCCCAGAAGGAAAACATTCAAGAGATTTTGTTTTGCAGACTTATGCTCTGAATCTAACAAATGTTCAGTAAAGCTCTGTTAACAAATCTAGCAATTTTCAAAACTAAATTCTAAGAAGCCACCATACCAGCTAGATGCTATAAGCGGCAAACCAAAAGTGGTCTCCCCTTTCTGTTGGAATTAAAAGAAGATCAGGTTGGTACAGATGTAAAATGGTATGGCTGCTGAAGAAAATGGTCTGGCGGGCTTCCCTGGTGGCGCAGTGGTTGGGAATCCACCTGCCAATGCAGGGGACACAGGTTTGAGTCCTGGTCCGGGAGGATCCCACGTGTCGTGGAGCAGCTAAGCACGTGCGCCACAACTGATGAGCCTGCGCTCTAGAGCCCGCAAGCCACAACTACTGAAGCTTGCACAGCTGGAGCCTGTGCTCCGCCACAGGAGAGGCCACCGCGGTGAGAAGCCCGGGCACCACAGCGAAGAGCCGCAACTAGAGAAAGCACGCAAGCAGCAACGAAGACCCAACTCAGCCAAAAATAAATAAATAAATTTATAAAAAAAAAAAAAGAAGAAAGAAAATGGTCTGGCAGTTCCTCAAAACATTAAACATGGAATTACCATATGATCTAGTAATTCTCTTCCTAGGCATATGCCCAATAAAAATAAAAACATATGTCCACTCAAAAACTTGTACTGGGCTTCCCTGGTGGTGCAGTGGTTGAGAGTCTGCCTGCTGATGCAGGGGACACGGGTTCGTGCCCCAGACTCCACAACAAAAGAAGCCACCGCAACGAGAAGCCCGCACACCACAATGAAGAGTAGCCCCCGCTTGCCGCAACTAGAGAAAGCCCGTGCACAGAAACAAAGACCCAACACAGCCAAAATAAATAATAAGTAAATAAATTTATTTTAAAAAAATAACAAAAAAACTTGTACCCAAATGTTATAATAGCATTATTCTTAATAGTCAAGATGTGGAAACAACTCAAGTATTTATCAACTTATCAATAGATGAATAAAATGTGGTATATCCATACAATGAAGTATTATTGGCAATAAAAAGAAATGAAGTACTGATACATACTACGACATGGACAAATTTTTAAAACGCTACACTAAAAAAAAGAAGGCAGTTACCAAAGACAGCACACTGTATGATTCCATTTATATGAAATGTTCGGAATAGGTGAACGGCAGAAATACAAAGTAGCTTTTCCAGGGCTGAGAGGGATAAGGGGATTGGGAGATGACTGCTAATGGTTACAGGGTTTCCTGGGGTCATGAAAATATCCTAACATTGACTGTGGTTGTGGTTGTACAACTCTGAAAATACAAAAAAACCCCACTGTATTATATACTATAAATGAATGAACTGTATGACAAAGAAATTACATCAATAAAGTTGTTATTAAAAAAGGGGGGGGACCAAGTTACAGAAAGCCCAGAACAGAATTAGGAATAGTGGGGTTTTCCTCTCTTTTTTAGAAAAAAGACCCATAATGTAAGATGGTATTTAATTCTAATATATAAATATAAAAAAAAAATGAGAGTGCCTTACCTTAAGTTACTATCTCTAAACTTCAATGTCCAAAGGCAGTGTATGTGTGTATATGTTTGGGGGTGTGTGTGTGTAAGAGATAAAACAATGCGTGGAATAAGTACAATCCCAGCATTCTCTGCAATGTGCAAATAGAGATTAAACAGGCTGCTGTCCAGACTTGGGGCTCTTTAATACAGAACCTGAAGGGTCATGCACCATGACTCATAACACCAGATGCCATTCTGAGACTGGAAGAAATTCCAGGCCAATTCACTCACAGTTGAAGAAAGCATTGAAGTCCTCGTCGCTATCAAAATCAAATCGAGAGTATTCACAGCTAGGGCTGTCTGTTTTAGAAGGAAAGCCCATCTGGAAAGAGAAACAAAATTGGGGTAGGGGGTGAGGGTTTTCATGAGATATATGATGATAAATAACTGCTTCTGGTCTACCCCTAAGTCTACAATTTGCTTCCAGCAGGAATAATCCTGGGAGTGGTAGAAAGAGAACGTTTTTTATTTGATACTCTCTTCCAGGTTCCTCAGGGAAAATTAAATTCTGGAATTAGTTTAAGGTCTTTGATTATAAAGTTGTCCCAAAACAAAGTGCTGATACAGCTTGCAATAAGTAAAAGAATTGGAACAATTTGTCTTCTTAAATGCTGAACCCTGGAAATAAGCATGTAACTTTTTATGTTTCATTCAAAAAGTACTGAAGACGATGATGGCAGAGAACTAGAGGATGGTGTGCAACGTGCTAGGTGAATTCCTTGAGGAAATAAGGGGACCCTTGAATGGGTCCTATTCTCTGATTTTACAAATCAAGATGAAGCATCTGTCAGCTGCAAGAGCCTTGAACAGATCTCAGTGTTCATAAGCAACTCTCTATTGAGGTAATGAGCAATCTGCTTCCATTCTCCTCTTCTCATTCACCTTCCTGACCCTCACTTGGCCTTCAGAAAGTCAGACATTACTTCCTCTTGGAATCTCCCTGACTCCACCATCCTTTCTATTTTTAACCTCTGAAAAGCAATGATCATATTGTATGGTCACGGTCACTGCTCTCATCCTATCACTCTTTTTCCTAGCACTTAGCCCAATGCTTGGCATATAAGTGCTCCAAAATATGAAAGAGTAGATATTTCTTCTTGAGGAATAAAAGACTAATATGCCCAAGGAAAGGATCTTGGTGACCAAGACAGGGCTGTCAATGATGCCATCTAAGTCTTATGATGTGTATTCACCGACATTCCACGTTTTACATTCCCACTGCATACCTTGACCAAGTTAGTCATAGAAGCACGAAGATATTTTGGTATTATTGCTAATAGCAAAGGGTCACGGGATAGGATCTCATGCCGGAAGAGGGCTCCCCAAGTCATCTGAGTTGAAGAGCGCAAAAACTAAAGGGAAAAAAGAAAAAACTCAGTTTAAGGATTTGGGTTTTATATACCGAGACTATTACTTAGCTCAGTAATTATCCACTATATTTTTCCGTGGAAATAAGTATCTGTAAGACTTTGAAACTGCCCATACTGTAGTACAGCAGTAATGACTGCTCACTAGGGACTGTATGTTAATAAGACAGACTGGGTCAGGTGCAATTCCCGGGGTATGAGCTGAATTCTACCACTTTCTGTTTTATGCAAGGAATGATATAGGAACCTCAGGATGATATTACAAGGACAATCTTGGACTGGATACAATTAATTTTATAATAACACAATTAATCAGACTTTGTATTTAAAACGTCTTTAGTGGTAAATCACCTGGGACATACCTCATATCTGACTGAGCCTTATCAGAATGACACGACCTGAGGGGTAACTGCTGACCTAGACTGTAATGCTTAGCTCAGGAAGAAGGCTCAGCAACTTTCTTAATGAAATGCTACTACAATTATTCCCTAGGGTCTTAAGAGTCACATTTTATACTTCAGCTGCTAATTACTTCAGGCCATAGCACTTGATTTTAATTTACCTAACTAAAATTTTGAGAAGTCACCTCCATAAAGTTTACCTGACTTGGATGAGTTGTGAAAGCCAGAAAAGATTCCAGGTATTTTCCAAAGTTTGCTGGTGTTTCTACATCAGAATCCACACCCTGTAGTACAAAAAGACCACTACCTTAACGATGTTGATGGGGAGGTCAGGGTAGAGAGTGGAGTAACAAATACAGACAACTTATACCCTCAAAAATTTCAGGTCTGAAAGGACTTTATACTTCCTTGTGGCCTAAGGAAGGCATCATTTCAAGGGCTAAAACACAGGAAAGCTGTTTTATCTCCTTAACCATCATGATTAAAACCTATTCTGTGGTCAAATAGTAAAACAAGAGTGTTGATTTCAGAAATCCGTATATTTCTTCAGATCTACTCTAGTCACATCTCTGTGACCTAACCTATTAAATAACCACTTGACGGTACACATCTTATGTCTGAAGTTCCATCCTCTCTAGCCATTCAAGCCACCACAAAAAGGCATAACATCAAGCGCAAATGTCTGTACCAATATCCTTTTAACACATAAGACTGAGTATTAAACATTTCCCTAAAGAAAGTTAATTCCAGGTCAATCAGACTAAAGTTTTCTTTTATGATCTAATAATACATCCTTTAGATTTGGGAAAAGTGTTCTTTATTCAAATCCATAATGTTTCATGACCTAATAGGACTTTAAAGGGTAACGCACTCGGCAGACTGAAGTTTTACAAGTACCAAAATGAACAGGGGTAGCAACATTGACTTTAGTCAGATGTTATAACAGATGGAATAACAGATGTGAATGTTTACTATTGACATTAATAATTGATTTGTTAAAAAAACTATATCATTAAAACTCAATTAAAATAATTTAATCTATAGAATTATAAGAAATAATCTGTAGGGAAATGCCCCCTCAGGCTAAAATCAATGGCATGTGTCACCCCTTACACAAATATAACTTTCTAAATCCTCTCCTCAAATGGCCCTGAAACTCTCCAAAAAGTGCTCACCAGCAATGCACACAGCTGATTGCCCAGCGCACACAACACCTGACAGAGTCTCTTCAGGAAGACATAGTGCTTTTCTACCAAGCCTCCTCCGTCAGCAGTCCTGAAGAGGAGAAAACAGTGTGATTAGCAGCCCATCAAGAGCACCAAAGAGAGTCCCATGGAATGGAGCTGTATGTGGTCTGTGCTCCAATATTCAAATTTCAGTTGACTATTAAAGTTAAAAAAAAAAAATATCAAAAAACAAAACCAACCCAAAAACCTCCAACCAAACACTGAAAGATCGATGAGGAATAGGGTTCAATGCCATCTCATCCTTCAAGAGACACACTAATTTTGGGTAATGCAGTCCTTGAGTACTTTGGGATAATATTGTAAACTCTGAGCATGACTCCACAAAGCAATATATATACTTATATGCATAAAAACTGCACAAAAAGACATTGGTTGATACTGAGGAAGGACTTAGAGAGATCTCTAGGGGAGCATGCAGTAATTCCTCACACCACTGACAAAATCAAAAGGACTATAATCAAGAGAATGAAAAGACAAGTGACAGACTAGGAGAAAATATTTGCAAAAGACACATCTGATAAAAGACTGTTATCCAAAATATACAAGAACTCTTAAAACTCAATAAGAAAAAAATCTGATTAAAAAATGGGCCAAAGGCCTTAATAGACACCTCACTAAAGAAGACACACAGATGGGAAATAAACATATGAAAAGAAGCTCCACATCAAATGTCATCAGGGAATTGCAAATTAAAACGAGATAGCACTATACACCTATTAGAATAGCCAAAATCCAGAACACTGACAACACCAAATGCTGGTGAGGATGTGGAGCAACAGGAACTCTCATTCATTGTTGGTGGGAATGCAAAATGGTACAGCCCCTTTGGAAGAGAGTTTGACAGTTTCTTACAAAACTAAACATACTCTTACCATATGATTTAGTAATCACACTCCTTGATAATTACCCAAAGGAGCTGAACATACAAAAACCTACACATGGATGTTTATAGCAACTTTATTCATAATTACAAAAATTTGGAAGCAACCAAGATGTCCTTCAGTAAGTGAATGGATAAATAAACTTTGGTACATCCAGACAACAGAATATTATTCAGTGGTAAAAAAGAATGAGCTAACCAAGCCATGAAAAGACGTGTAGGAACTATAAATGCATGATACTAAGTGAAAGGAAACAATCTGAAAAGGTTACATACTATATGATTACAACTATACAACATTCTGGAAAAGGCAAAACTATGGAGAAAGTAAAAAGATCAGTGGTTGCCAGGAGTTTGGGTGGGAGAGGAGGGATAAACAGGCAGAGCACAGAGGATTTTTAGGGCAGTGAAAAACCTGTAAGATACTATTATGATGAATATATGTTATTACACGTTTGTTGAAACTCAGAGAACGTACCCATAAAATGTATAACAGCAAGGTTAACCCTAAGGTAAACTATGGCCTTTGGATGAATTTGATGTGTCAATGTAAGTTCAACAGCTCTAACAAATGTACCACTCTGATAGGGGATGGCTATAATGGAGGAGGCTATGCATGCGTGTGGGCAGGGAATATATGGGAAATCTCTGTACCTTCCCCTGAATTTTGCTGTGAACCTTAATCTGCTCTAAAAAAACAAAATCTTTTTTTAAAGATGGTATTAAAAACGTAACTTGGTATCTCATTTCTGCAAGTCATTTAGTTCAGATCAGTAATCACTTATGTGCTATTTTAGAATGCAAATACCCCTTTAAATTAAAAAAAAGATTGTTTGGTGGCAAAACCTGACCTACAATGATGTAGGATGATTTGCACTAACAAGAATTAATAAGGGGGCTTCCCTGGTGGCGCAGTGGTTGAGAGTCCACCTGCCGATGCAGGGGACGCGGGTTCGTGCCCCGGTCCGGGAAGATCCCACATGCCGCAGAGCGGCTGGGCCCGTGAGCCACGGCCACTGAGCCTGTGCGCCCGGAGCCTGTGCTCCGCAGCGGGAGAGGCCACAACAGTGAGAGGCCCGCGTACCACAAAAAAAAAAAGAATGAATAAGGACTGGTGTGGACAGCAGCCATTATTAGCGTGTTCTGGAGGCAGTGCAGTATAACATAAAAAGCGTGGGCCTCAGGGTGAGAAAGACCTAGGCTCTAGTGATGTTGAAGGACAGCGTGGCATCGTGGTTTCTCGCGCAGGATCTGAAGTCTGACTTTGAATCACAGCTTTACTAACCAGTACCAGTAGCACAAATGGAGATGGGACACCTCAGTGTGAATGTCATAGTCTCTAGGGAACTAAGAAATGGGCCCTGTAAACAGTAACTACAGTGGCCACCCAAAAGACATGTAGTATCCATAGGAAAGAGCCATCATAAAAGCTATGTTAGAACGGACAGCAAGAAATTTTAAGTAATATAGATATATTACTGTGTCTCACCGAAAGTGAAGAAATGGTATTGAAGAAAAATGGGTGCTGTGACAGTTTCAACTACTGTAATACACAGTTCTACCTGACTCCCTGGTAAGAAAAACGTATCAGGAAATGCTTTAACATTTTTCAGAGCGATTAGAAGCAAAATAAGCAGAAGCCACTATCTCAGGACATAGAATGTTTTTACAGAATTTATACACATATTTCACATTGACCACATTGTTCCTGCTGCTTCCTAGAGCCTCAGCACTTCAGGCACTGATTACTTTGACAAGGAGAGAGGGAGGAGTGTCTCGAGTTCTGCAATCAAGGAAGGCCCTGGGACAGACTCTGGTCAGATCAGAGCATTCTCTGGCCTAGTCACCAAGGCTACTAGGAGGCTCAGGGATCATCAAAAGCAGACAAAGAGAACCAAGGGGATGAGCTGTCTGGGGAGAATGTGGAAAACTGCGAATGTGAGTGGATGCTGAGTCAACAGCCACAACTTATTTCCAGCATAAGATCTTCAAAAAGGTGAAACAGTCCCTTTAAGAGTGCCTGATTTTCCTATTAAAAACACAGTCCACTGACTGCCAACAGTCAAACAGGAACTTCAGATACATCCAAATGAGATACAAAAATGACAAAGAAATTAGAAAACACATAGAAAAGAAGATACTCACTGCGCAGCGGAGAGTATATAATGCATAGCAACATCTCCAAATAAGACCATCAAGGGCTTCCGGTCTTCCAACTTGCCCTAGACCCGATTTTAGGGAAACACAGGTAATAACTATGTTATTAAAAACCTCCAAGTACTAACAACTTCTATACCTATAAAATCAAACATACTGACTTCCTAATTTCTCACATAGCCCTGGGGCTAACTGAACACTGAAAAAAACGTCTTTAAATCCAAACCTGGATAAGACTTATATTTTAAAATGTGTTGGGCAATAATGATGATATGAAAGCAAAATAAATTACATCTGAAAATAACATTCTCCTGGAGAAAAGAGTCACAATCCCATCTGTTAGCCAAGACAGCTATAAAGCCAGTAGAGTCACCTTCTACAATTCTTTGACGTAACACTATGTGAGTTTTAAACTTTAACATTACGCTTATGCAGTTTCTTGAGCATGAAGTACCAAGATTCACAGCTCTTTCAAGAACCAAGCAGCCCTACAAATCTCTATATATCCTGACAATGGATTCCTAGGATATCGGCAAACTGTTGTCCAAAAGGTTGGAGGCAGGTAATTAAGTTGGTGTCAAGTAAAACAAAAAAACCCAAACCTTTAAATGTCTTTCACCACAACATGGAATTAAACCCACATATGCATCACTCAGAGACTGTCAAAGTCAGTGTGAAGCGGTAACTTACTTTCCTGCTGACTGCAATGAGAAGACACTCAGCTGCTCCCAGCTGAAGTTCCTGTTCGTTCAGAAGCAGGCACAGCATCTCCAGGAGTTTACAGTTTTCAGCAGTAATGTGACTCATGGACACCCAATCAATGTAGCCCGCTAGAGTATTCAGTGCTGCAATTCCTACTCGACAGTTTGCTTGGGCCTGCATGAAAAGAAGTAACTTTTAGCCATTAAGTCCTCACTAACAGACAAGAAAGCTGTGATTATACCCGAGCTCCTTCTACTTTCTAATTCTAAAAAGAAAAACAAACAATAAAAATGTACTCATGCAACTGTTACTGATAGGCAACTCAAAGGTTTTCTTCTGATACACACACTTATCAAATGATGGCATTCTTGATGCCCATCAGTATGACTACATTGGCATGTGTGGCCATTTTACGTCCTTCAACAAATCTCAGATATCATCATTTTAACTCCCTTCCACCACAGCTCAGTGATCAAATAAACCAAGGCTGAGGGAATTCCCTGGCGGTCCTGTGATAGGACTTCTTGCTTTCACTGCTGAGAGCATGGGTCTGATCCCTGGTCGGGGAACTAAAGCTCCTACAAGCCGCACAGCACAGCCAAAAAAAAAAAGCAAAACAAAAAAAAACCAAGGCCGACGTCACCCTCCGCTAGGTATACGCATCCCTGTACCTGAAAGCCTCAAAGAAGCTTCCTTCCAACTGCACCAAGAGCTCTTACCTTTGACTCCTGAGAATTATCTGTCTTCTGAAAGAAAAGAAGTATAAGGATCTAAATGTTTTTAAAGAGCAAAAGGCTATGTAATAACTTTCCACCCCCATAATCTAGGCCCTTGAACAATGATTTTCCAATACTCAACTTTTAATCTTGGAAAAGAATACAACTTTACTAAGAATACAAAACTGATATTCTCCCAAAGAAGGACGGGTTATTTTAGTTTCAGCAATATGACAAAATCTACTAGAACATTAAGATCCACAAAGACAGTTTCAACGCACACAGTTTACAAAGAAATACAACTAACAGATGAACAATGAAGCAGGTTCAACATTGCTAGTGATGAAAGAAATATAGTTTAAATCAAAGTATTAGCATTTTTTCTATATTAAAATAGAGACAAATTATAACTGGCAAAGGTATACTGAAATGATGTAATGTTAATGGAAAAAAGCAAGAAACAAAATTAAAACGAGTACAATTTATGACCGTGTATGTAGGGACATAACTGTAGGAAAACCACAAACACAAAAATATTAAATGCTAAGTAGACCAAAATAATGTCTGTTCAGTAAATTATACAATTCATAATTTTACAAGCAGGAATAACAACTCCTGACGTACTTGAAAACTTACCACCATTAGCATCATAAAGGATTTGTTTTACAATTCCTTTTCTCAACTTTCAAAAAGTAATTTTTCTAACAAAGAACAAGTATTAAGCCCTCACCATCAGTGGTCAAAGAGCGGTGTTAATGGGGCAGAGATGAATAGAACCCTCTCACCAGCATCTACTGATACTGCCCAAGAAGGAAAGGGATCCAGGCAACAACAGCCAAGTCCAGCCTTCACCATCTCCTCCAACAAATCCTGCATTCCCATTCGGATCCTATCCTCCTGCCCCCTGGGACCAGTACAGGCGCCAGGTGATGGACAGGGAGAGTAAGCCTACTCATCCCATCCTTGTTTACCATTCAGCCTACTCCCTAAGTGGGAAGGTGAAGGGATGGAAGCAGAGAAGGAACTATGAGGAAACTGAGAAGTTTCAGGTACAAGAGATGTCCCTTGGTGTGCTCTGGTCCTGGTAGCCTGGTTTAACAGATGGAGATAATGGACACCAAGGCTAAAGAAAAACACCAGTGGATGTACTTCTAACTTGTGTCAGACCATCATCAATCGGCCCTGCTCTGGCATGTTGGCTAGATTTCTAGGGCACTGAAGCATTCATAATTTGTTCATGTCTCTTAGGGATTAAATCTCCTAGGGGAAAATGGAAAGAATACCTCTCTGGACTTCCCTGGTGGTACAGTGGTTAAGAATCTGCATGCCAGTGCAGGTGACACGGGTTCAAGCCCTGGTCCGGGAAGATCCCACACGCCGCGGAGCAACTAAGCCCGGGCGCCACAACTACTGAGCCTGCACTCTAGAGCCCGCAAGCCACAACTACTGAGGTCCGCACGCCTAGAGCCCGTGCTTTGCAACAAGAGAAGCCACCGCATAAGAAGCCTGTGCACCGCAACAAAGAGTAGCCCCCACTCGGCGTAACTAGAGAAAGCCCGTGCAGCAACGAAGACCCAACGCGGCCAAAAAAAAAAACCCAACCTCTTTCACCCTCAATACACATAGGTTTTTAAATGCAAATACTTTGATATTTTCTTTTGTAAAATCCCAGGGAGATATGTGGGGGGAAAGAGTCCATTCTGGTAAAAAGAATGGGGCGTGAATTCTACTATAATCATTTATAAGGGGATCTTCAATAATTATTCTCTGAAATTCAGTTTCCTCATCCAAAATATGGAGACAATACTTTCTGACTCTTAGGGTTGTTTTGAGGATTAAATAACATGTAAAGCAAGAAAAAGTATATAACCATTGTAAAGCGATTATACTCCAAAAAAGATGTTTAAAAAAAAAAAAAGAAAAAGTATATAGCATATATTAGGTATTCATTGTGAGTTTATCCCTACCCTGACACCAATAGTACCTTGTCATCATTTGTGTTAGTATCTAGTGCTTCCCTGAAAATAGACTTAAGGAAGATGTCAGGGGCAGAAAACCCCTGGCAACCCAAATTTCAATGATTTTTTTGTGTGTGAAATAAGCATGTATGAGGATTCTAGATTAGGGTTCTGAAACCTCAATACTATTGACATTTTGGGTCAGAAAATTATTTTGGAAGACTGTTCTAGGCATTATAGAATGTTTAGCATTGTGCCTGGCTTCTACCCATTAGAGGCCAGTAGCAACCCCTAGTTGTGACAACCTGGGGGGCAAAATCGCCCCTCCTTTTGAGAACCACGGTACTAGATTAACTTTCACACGGCCTTCTTCTAAAGGCTCTCAGCTAAAAATGACAATGATTGGACAGACAGTATCTGGTTTGCCTTTTTCTGCAGAAGAAAAACCTCATCAGGAAGAAATACCAGGAATCATGTAATCAAGATTAACAAAACTTGGCACAGTTTCCACTGCAAAAGGGACCAAGACTAAATGGGACATCGAAATTTAACAGGGATACTATCCTGACCTATCAGGAATCTGGGTTTCAAATATTAAGAATTAACCTATAGGGAGCTCCTTGGTGGTCTAGTGGTTAGGATTCGGTGCTTTCACTGCCATGACCCAGGTTCAATCCTTGGTCAGGGAACTGAGATCGCACAAGCTGCACAGCATGGCCAAAATTTTAAAAATAAATTAAACAACAAAAAAGAAATTAATCTTCATTTTTATACTATTTTCTTAGGAATTTTCTTACTATAAAAGGAATTATTTTTTTCTGGTAGGTATGGAAACTCACTGAATTGAGCTTCTTAGAAAATTAATTCCAGTTTTTCCTGTCATCTTTGTTTCTTTTTTGCTTATAAAATAGCCATTCCGTTTACTAAACTGAACACCCTAGTTTCTTGCTAAAGGATTAACTTTAAAAAACAAACAAACCCACTCATATTAGAAAACAGAACTTTAGGGAGGTGGTATTTATCCCTTACCACTTGTTGGTACTTGTTTACATTTTCTTGAAGTGTGTTAAGTAGAAAAGTGAAGATTCTCTCCATGTTCTGGGTTAACGTTTGCTGGATATCCCTTCGTCTTTGAGGGGGTAGCGTCTGAAAGGTCACTACGTCCTCTGCCAGTCGCAAAAGGATGAACATCACTAATTCTGTCTGTGTTTCCTATACCAATAGAGAGAAGGTAGTTAAATGAAATTGAAATATGTTTTTCATTATAAATATGACCAAAGGCTCTTTTCTGCTGACAAGACAAACAAACCAACCAAAAAAACCCTGAAGAGCAAACACAAACAAAAACCTGAATTGGGGCTTCCCTGGTGGCACAGTGGTTGAGAGTCTGCCTGCCGATGCAGGGGACATGGGTTCATGCCCCGGTCTGGGAAGATCCCACATGCCGCGGAGCGGCTAGGCCCATGAGCCATGGCCGCTGAGCCTGCGCGTCCGGAGCCTGTGCTCCGCAATGGGAGAGGCCACAACAGTGAGAGGCCCGCGTACCGCAAAAAAAAACCCCCAAAAAAACCCTGAATTGATACAGCTGTACTACATACCCCTTGTTTGGAAAGAATGTCCAATTCTATTAGCATGTCGGGCCAGTGCTGTGGCCACTCCCGCTTGATCATTTCTACTACAATTCGAGACAGAACATCTTTAATATGGTTCTCCTCTTCCAAAATGTTCAGTGTTCCCTGAAAAAGAATAAGAGATATTAAGAGGTCTGCAAGACTGAATTCAAGGGAAAAAATTGGGCTGTAAAAGTGTACGAAACTTATGAGCAGGCCTACTTTTAAACTAAACAGAATAAACAAACCTGTTCTCCATATCTGAGTCACCTGTCCTGAATTCTCACTAATCATCCTTCCCACTTAAAGCTTAACAGAGGGTTGCATCACCTAATAAAATGGCTGTCTCATGGAGCAAGGAAGCCATCACTGCTCTTCTCCTTTCCAAACTGAAGAGACTCTCATATTGATTGTTTTCATTTTGTAAGAGGGCCAGGGTGGAAAAGTATGGAAATAAGGAACACATTGAGAGGCTGATAAAGTGGGACAATAAGGAGCAACTGAATATTTTACCAATAGTTCTAGTATTAGAAGATACAGAAAGACCATTACTGGGACTCTCTTCTGAAGTTTGATATCAAGACTAATGAATTATGACTTCTATCAAATTTCCCCAGAATTAATAAAATACAAATCTTTAGCTAGCTAAGTTAATAATTTTGAAGGGAATTTTTTTTTTCTATTAACAACACTAGACTTTGGGGACGTAAAGGGGTGTGAATTCCCATTTTCATGCCCTTTGTGAAACAGAACATAAAAGGCTATGGATTCTAAACATGTTCAAAGTCATATTCTAACTCCTGAATCAAACTCACTCAGCATATTTTTATTGCTAATATCATAAAGTAATTCACTTTAGAATAAAAGGAAACAAATAGCAAAGTGTAATCTAATTTAGAATTGATTAATCTAAGACTCTTACTCATTTGCTGAAAATGTTTAATCTCTCTGCCCTGTCTTCATAATTTTAAAAACAGAAGTCAACACATAAGGGATTAATTAAATCCAGTAAGAGAAACGTGATGAACTGTGATTTCTAGTGATAGTGGTTCTTTTTATCTTGAAGGTAACATTTAATATTATATAAAGCATGCTGTTTGACCTATGTAGAAGCAGTGAATTTTTACACAAATGCTACATTGGAAAAGTTACACTTTGTCTAAACTACCTCGGAAACACAGGACTTCCAACCAACCATTCCTTACATTTGCAATCAGCTCCATGACACTGTTCTTCAGATAGACCTTCTCCAATCGAGACATGCTGTTCCACCGAAACCTGGCCACCAAAATGCATAAAGTCAACAGAACTAAATTAGAAGTCTTCTCTTCAGAACACATTAGCTTTGATTCCTGTGTTAAAATAATGCTGGTGATTTCACTAAGAAACTATACTTTGGATTTTGGTATCCTTCAAAGAATGGACAGAAACAGTCCACATTTAACCAAAATGCTAACAGAAAAAAGAGTTTTATATAGGCAGTAGTCCATTAATTAGAATCCACACAGGATCTGTGCACAGATGAGCTTTTCTCCTTGATTTTATTGACAGACCAAAAGCAAATATGTACCTGGAACAACTGCAACAATGTAGCTGATTTTCAGAAAATAGAATTTGAAAACACTAACTTCCTTTCTGAACTGGCTTCAGTTCAGTAATTCCCAAATTACTGGAAAGTAATAGCACAATTCCAGAAAAACTGTGGCTAAATCTTAAAAGCTGATTCTTCTGATAGGCACTGGGAGTAGGAGACTCAAGTTAGGAAGGGTTTTCAGTTATTCTCATATAATCTTGCTTAGAATTTGCCATTCACACTCAAACTTAAAAAAGAAAAGGAGAAAAGAAAAGAAATTAAAGGCGTGTTGCCTAATCAGAGATTCATTTACCTATACACTGCATTATTCTAAAAAACTCTGAGATCTGCTGGCATATACTAGGAGCTCAATAAGTGCTAGCTAAATGACTAAGAGCTAATACTTGCAGAACACTTAGTATGTACCATGCACTTTACACAGATGAAGAAACTTGAGAAAGGTTAAGTTCTGAATGAGAGCTCCTGTGAGGTTGTGATAACCTCTCAGGAATCATTCCTTTCTCCCTGGGGATTGCTCTTTTCTACTCACCTAAACAGTACCTCTATGAGTTATACACTAAATAAAGATTTGCTCTCTCACACACTTCAGTGGTAAGGTCCAAAAGCTCCTTACTTGACAACGTGTTCCAGGATCTGAAGGCCAAAATGTCTGACGATGGCAATTTGTGTTTTCTCAGCCAACCGCAAGCCACAAGGGACACATATAGGGCACTTTTCTTTAAACTCCTCACAAAACTGAAAAGAAGAAAAGTTAGTGTTTCCCTTAGGAGAGAAGAAAGAGTGTGGACAAAAAAAAGAAAACTTCATCTTCAACCCCAACCTGAGCTATATATATATATATATTTTTTTGCGGTACGCGGGCCTCTCACTGTTGTGGCCTCTCCCGTTTTGGAGCACAGGCTCCGGACGCGCAGGCTCAGCGGCCATGACTTACGGGCCCAGCCGCTCCTTGGCATGTGGGATCTTCCCGGACCGGGGCACGAACCCGTGTCCCCTGCATCGGCAGGTGGACTCTCAACCACTGCGCCACCAGGGAAGCCCCTGAGCTATATTTTTAAGCTGCAAAATCTAGATCAATATTATATGAATAAAGAACTGATAAACATTCCTTTCACTTTGATAGTTCCAGATTTCCCATGCAATGGCCAATTAGTGTTAGAAAAAATAAATTTGACATAAATGAGTAAAAAATTGTTAGAGATACACCCCTGAAGTATACAGGTAAAATGACAATTTCTAGGATTTGCTTTAAAAACCTTTGGTGGGGGGAGGGATAAAGCAAATGTGGTAAAATCTTTACAGCTGCTGAGTTTAGGTGATGGGTATACACAAGACCATTGCAGTATTCTACTTTTGTGTCTATCTTTAATATTTCATAGTACAAGAGAAACTAATAGAACCCAAATATTTCTGATTCCAAATCCTGTGGCATACATCTATATATTGTAAAGTTTCCTCCAAGTGATGCTCACTCTACTTTATGAAGTTACATCTCTTAAAATACACACGGCACAAATATTTCTTCCTAGAGGTCATTTCTCACAGCCCACATACATTGTTTGATGGGGGAATAAACTCGAATTGTATTAGCATCCCCATTGGTTTTGTATTAGCATTCCCAAATTACACTACAAGAGTCAGTCCCCGTAGCAGAGCATCCGACACTCAAGAAAACTACTTTCAGGAAACCAAAAGACCCTTGTTAAAATGCAAAGTAAGTGGTAGAAGTTCATCTTTGCGCAAAACAGCCTAAGAATATCACACAATAAAAAACATGGAGGGGTGGGGTGAGAATTAGGCCAGAAATACCCAAGACACAGAAGTGGGTTATGGAGAGGTGTAAGGGTGTTAAGGGGCACTAGACGGGCTGGAGCTCGGTTAGGGCGGGTCAGGAGTGGGTCAGCAAGGAAACGTTTAGTGCAGCGGAGACTATAAAGAATGTGGCCGGTGTTGGGGACGGGTTGGACATGGGCTGGACACGTGCGCCACGGGAAAGCGAGGGGATGCACGGATGTGGGGTTTGAGGAAATAAAGTGGGTGCAGCAGGCTGTGGAGGGAGTCGTGGTACGGAGAAGAGCAAACAGAAGTGGCGAGGGGGGAGGAGAGGGCAGTGGGAAGTGGTGGTGAGATGAGACGTACACAGAGAACTAGGGACGACAGCGTCCCGGGAGAAGGGCAGGCGCGGCGAGCACAGAAGGCGGGGAGTGGGAAGAGGCGCGGAAAGCGGTGAAGGGAGGGCCCCGGGGGTTGGGGACCGAGGTCCAGGGGCCGCGTGAGCGGGAGACGGCCAGGGTCTTGGGCTGCGCCGGTACTGCTGGGGCTGGGGGAGGGTCTCGGAGCAGGCCCGGGGCGACAGACTCCAGCTACCTTGAGGGCTTCTAGCCGGTAGCGCTGGGTGGAGCTGGGGTCCATCATGATCGTCACGGCTTTCACCAGCTGCTCGCACAGCGCGTTCACTTGATCCATCGACATGACTAGTGCCACGCGCCGCAAGCGCGCACAACGGACGTCCCGGAAGCACGAGGCACGGATCGCTCCGTTGGCGGGACCACACACTGGTACCCGGCCGCGGCGGGCTTAAGGGGGACGGTGGGGAGCGGGAGGAGGAGCGGGAGCCGCAGAATACCCAGCCGGGAAAAAGCCAGCGCTGCGCACGCGCCCGACCCTCCAGTACGCATGCGCACGCGGAAGTGGCGACTTCCTTTTGACTGTTGCTCCTTGGTGGGCGGAGCGAGAGACTTAGGGGCCACGGTGCGCAGGCGCGTCAACGGCCCTCGGCGGCGCGCGCGGCGAATAACTGTCGAGAAGGCTGTGAGCAGATCTTGGTGGCTAAGGCTGGACCCGCCCGGCTGTGCCGGCTGCTGCCAGGGCGAGGATCGTCAGCGCGCGTAGGTCCTTTTCTCCGTCGTTGCCGGGAATAAATCTCTCTCGAAACCGACTGATCCGTTCCCGGAAAGGGGACGGATATTCAAGACCACTTCATCGTCCTTCCAGTGGACACCGAGTCCAGCATCGGTGGCGTCCGCTGGTGGCGGTTTTGCCAAGTGTTGTCACATTGGTAAGAGAATTTAGAACAGTTCTGTATCTCTGTTTTTAGACTTTTCATGTTGCCTTGGCTATTGGTTGTATAATATAGCAGTGACTGGGGACAACTTTGGGCCGAAATTACATGAAATAGAGATACTTGCTCACAGAGAGAAAAGGCCCTGGTATTGCCTCTTAAGAGGATTTTTCTTGTGGAAAGAAAATGGTAGCTCTTAAACCTCCCTCTTCACCTGTACGTATTTTCCTTGGGTGTGTTATCACCTGATTGGCACCAAACTTGTTTTTAAAGATTGGGGTAAATCGAGATCGTTAATGATGAATAATTGCAAATACCGAAGGTTCGTACAGTTTTGATCATTTGAAGTGCTACGTATATCATATATATGAAATATATATATGTATATCATATATGTATATAATATTTATATGACTTCAAAATAGTGTAATCCTTATTCCCAAAGGAGGGTTTTGGCAGAGAGTATGTTTCATTTTTCATCTTTAAAAAACTCTTGCTTTCTCCAGCAAAATACATAAACTGAAAACTAAAACAGTTAAAATCTGAATATCCGTTTTGGTGTTGTATATTTAGGAAATGTTTGCTCTACTTAAATCACTGCTCCCTGTTCATACTCCACTTCTGGTGTTTGTATCTAATATAGTACTTACCTGGGTGTGTGTGTGTGTGACAATGCATTTACTATTTTTAATTTGGAGTTATCTGTTCCAGGACTGTACAAAAGCCACTTCAAGGTAAAGTGATTTCTGGCATGTTATGGTTTTAACTTATAAATGTTTAAAGTATTACGTTCTGCCTGTTTTAGGTGAGTGGAATTTGTAAGGAATTAATGCCTTGAATACTCTGATTTTTTGAATTCATCATTTTCTTTTCCCTAATCTTCCAGCTTTGTAGTTGCGTGACACTTTTTTCAAGGTGAATGTTAATTTTTGATACTTTTTTAAAAAAAGAATACAGTTGGGCTTCCCTGGTGGCGCAGTGGTTGAGAGTCCGCCTGCCGATGCAGGGGACACGGGTTCGTGTCCCGGTCCAGGAAGATCCCACATGCTGCGGAGCGGCTGGGCCCGTGAGCCATGGCCGCTGGGCCTGCGCGTCTGGAGGAAAAAAACTGTGCTCCGCAACGGGAGAGGCCAAAACAGTGAGGGCCCCGCGTACCGCAAAAAAAAAAAAAAAAAAAGACAGTTGAGTGCTTACTCAACTGTATAACCTGTGTTCTCTCATATTTAAATCATGAATTACTGTGTTTCCACAAATATCTTATTTACTTTAAGTCAGTGGTTTTCAATCTCTGCTTTTAAAAATCACGAGAGAAGGCTTCCCTGGTGGTGCAGTGGTTGAGAGTCCGACTGCCCATGCAGGGGACACAAGTTCGTGACCCGGTCCGGGAAGATCCCACGTGCCGCGGAGCGGCTGGGCCCGTGAGCCATGGCCGCTGAGCCTGCGCGTCAGGAGCCTGTGCTCGGCAACGGGAGAGGCCACAGCAGTGAGAGGCCCAGAAGCCATTCTGCACCCAACTTCTAATCCCTGACGCCTTCTTTCAAAAATAAATAAATAAAAATAAAAATCATGAGAGAGAGAGAGCTTATTAGAGAGAGCTTTTAAAAATCATGATGGCCAGGTCACACCCATACCAATTAAGTTACATGTCTGGTGGTAGAAGCCAGAAATCAATAGTATTAAAGGTTCCTAGGTGATTCTAATCTGTAGCAAAGTTTGCAGAGCCACTGCTTTAGTTTACTGAATGCTTTTAGATTTCTAACAATGTTAAATGAAAACGTTAGTCTGTATTCACTGTGTATAAGGTTTGTTCTTTCAGTCTAGCATCCATACCTTTATATATGTCTGTCTACAAATAGTATGTAGTATTGTTTTCTTTTTGTCTTCAAAAATTTACATGAATGGGTAGAAAATCACCTTTAGAACATCACAAAGTAATTGTGACAGGCCAGATCCACTGATGGGTGCTTAGTGGTTGAAAGTTTGAGGAGAAACAGGGTATTTGCATAGTCTCAAAGTGTCTCTCCTAAGAAAGGAAAAAATAGTAACTTTACAGTGAGAAACCTAGCAAACACTATCTCAACTAAACGATATGCTTAACATCACCAGTATTAACACACAGCGACATCATGTACCTCCCAACATGATACACTGAGAAAAGCAGAACCCTTCCATAATATTCTTGCTAAAAATGCATAACCTCAGTCTAATCAAGATAAAACATCAGACAAACCTAAACTGAGAGGCATTCTCAAAGCAACTGAGTAGTTCCCTTCAAAAGTGTCAAGGTCATGAAAAACATGAAGTGTCACAGATTGGAGAAGACTAAGGAGACGTGATGACTAAGACTGGATCCTAAGCTGGATCCTGGAACCAAAAATGAACATTAGTGGAATAACTGGTAAAATTCAAGTAAAGTTTGTAGTGTGAATATTATACTAATGTTCATTCTTTAGTTTTGATAATTGTGCTGTATAAAATGTTAGCATTAGGGGAAACTGGGTATAGGAGAACCCTACTATATTTGCAACTTTTCTGTAAGTGTAAAAGTATTTCAAAATAAAAAGTTTTAAAAATTCACATGAATGCTTTGATGTTATATATCATTTTCTGCTTCTCTTTTCCCTGAACTTATATTTGAGATTTGTCTGTCAACTAGATTAACTGTTGACTTTATCCCTCCATTGACGTGCATTGTAGTTTTTTTTTTTTTTTGCAGTACGCGGGCCTCTCACTGTTGTGGCCTCTCCCGTTGCGGAGCACAGGCTCCGGACGCGCAGGCCCAGCAGCCATGGCTCACGGGCCCAGCCGCTCCGCGGCATGTGGGATCTTCCCGGACCGGGGCACGAACCTGCGTCCCCTGCATCGGCAGGTGGACTCTTAACCACTGTGCCACCAGGGAAGCCTGCATTGTGGTTTTAATTTGCATTTCCCTATGACTAATGATGTTGAGCCATTTTCATGTGACTGTTGACTATTTGTATATCTTCTTTTGTGAAGTGTTCAATTCTTTGGGGGGATGGGTATTCTTTAAAGCTTTCAATATTTATTACCTTTCTAAAGTTGTGTCAGTTTATTATTTTCCTGCCAGCAGTATATGAAAATGCCTGTTTCATTATTGTTAGTTTCCATGTTCCCATGCTTATGGTAATTCAACAATGGAAGAATGGAAGTATAATTTTCTTTGGCACTTTTTATTCAATATCCTTTCTAACTGTCCATAAAATATTGTCTTACAGAAAAATGGCTAATGGACAAGACCGGGTAATTACTCTAGTGGACATGGACTGTTTTTTTGTTCAAGTGGAACAGCGACAAAATCCTCATTTGAGGAATAAACCTTGTGCAGTTGTACAGTACAAATCATGGAAGGGTGGTGGGTATGTATCATAGTTATTGTTGTAACTCTCAACTACTGTTTTAATCTATAAGAATACATGGCAAAAAAAAAAATACATGGCACTATGCTAGGTCCTGTTTTGGGGGGTTCTGAACTGCTATATTTGAGAATGAATAGTAGCATCAGTGACCAAAAAGTTTATACTATTATGTTTATAACCTATTCATCATGTTAAATTTTAATTATTTTTGCTTGTGATCATGTAATATTTTTCTGTTCCCCTTTTTTTCCTAACCTTAGAATCGTTGCAGTAAGTTATGAAGCTCGTGCATTTGGGGTCACTAGAAACATGTGGGCAGATGATGCTAAGAAGTTATGTCCACATCTTCTACTGGCACAAGTTCGTGAGTCCCATGGAAAAGCTAACCTCACCAAGTAAGAAGAAAAGCTTGTTTAAGGGGAATGGAAGAGTTGGAAGCATTTCATGAGGCTAGGAACTCATGTTTCTAATTCGTTTTATGTAAATAACATCTGAAAAAGTTCCCTTTAGTCAGCTAAATTTTCAGTGTGGAATGAAAACAGATTTTAATATTGCGTTTTAGGAACAGTTCAGAATCATTATTACCTATAATAATTGCCACCCTTAATACCCTTTCAGTTCCTTAATTATTTAACAATTGGTTGTTATAATTAAAACTTAATTCCACTTCCCATGTTCTCAGGCCAAAAGTCTGAAATGTTTGAAGTAATTAAATTGACTGTGAAACTAATAAGAGTTTTTCCAGAGAAGGCTGAGTCAAACTCACATTCTAGTGCAATATCTAGAATTATTTGCCAGAATTGAACAGTCCCAAAGAAGCTTAATTTCTCTGTTTTTGAACTGAGCTATCTCTGCCCAGATTTTAGAAAGTTAGCCTTGGAATGGGAGGCATTAGTATAGGCATAGCCAAGTTAGAGGTAGATACAAGCCCCAGTCATTATAATAATCCTAATAGCTAGTGTATAGTGAACATATGTCATATGCCAGGCACTGTGTTAAATTCTTCATTGGCAGTGTCTCTTAAATCTCACATTGTTATAAGGAAGGTTCTAGTATTATCCCCCCCACCCCCACGCACACACAAATGAGGGACCAATTTAGAGAGGTTAAATAATTTAAGTTCGCACAGTTAGGAAGTGGAAGACTGAGGATTCATTTTCAGATATCCACGTTCTCACAGTACACTATACTGTGTGGGGTGCTGTGTGTAGGGATCATGCTTTGACTTGGGACTTGAGATACCCCTGAATTCACCTATCAATTAGAAGTCTAAAGGTGGAGTGTCATAGCCAACCTCACATTGGGATTATTGCCAGAAAAGAAGACAGATTTGACTGAAGATTAATACTGTAACCCTAAAGTAGAATTAATTCAGCTAATGGACATATGCTACGTTGCATTGAATAGAATTTTATGCTGGGAAAGACAGTGTAACTTCCCAGAAATATAGTTGACTTCAGAGTGTGATTTTGAAAAGCCACATGCCACCAACTTAAAACTGGATCATTTATTTTACTCTTAAAATCTTCATCAAATAATGAACAAAGGCAGTTTTAGAAAATTTAGGAATAAGTTTGTAGACCAGAGAGCTATTAATAAAGACCTGGTAATTTTAAATTATTATTTTAATAATTAACCTGAGATGCCGGGTTATAAAAATAAAAATATGATTTGCAAAAACATATATATACTTAGTTTATCAAATATTCTTAAAAATACCTTGGAGTGATTATACTGAAGAGTCTGTGAAAGAACACCAACTACTGCAATAGAGCATCCTTTCCTTGCTCTGTATGTGTGTGAGTATATTGTGCTCTCATGCTCTTAGGTACCGGGAAGCCAGTGTGGAAGTAATGGAGGTAATGTCTCGTTTTGCTGTGATTGAACGTGCCAGCATTGATGAGGCTTATGTAGACCTGACCAGTGCTGTACAAGAGAGACTGCAAAAGCTCCAAGGTCAGCCTCTCTCAGCAGACTTATTGCCAACCACCTACATTGAAGGGTTGCCCCAAAGCCCTACAACAGCAGAAGGGACTATTCAGAAAGGTACTTGCATAGCGTCATATTGCTTCTGCTTCCTGCCTTTGGAACCTGCTTTGCTTGGTCATACTGCTCCTTCTTGGATTGATTGAAAGGAAACTTAAACTACAACATGAATGAATCACAAGGACTCACATGGAAGGATATACAAATTCTTTTATCTTTCCAGGTATATGGATGTTGAGAAGCTGTGAAATCTGTATTAACATCAAGTTTCTCTTGAGACGTAACTAGGGCAGGTTAAAGTTATCAGTAGAAGGCTGACTGCGCGCTTCCATTATTTGTAGGTTAATTTATATTATTGTAACTTGGTTCATAAGAAGAGTGAGCTTTTTTTTTTTTTTGCGTTACGTGGGCCTCTCACTGTTGTGGCCTCTCCCATTGCGGAGCAGAGGCTCCGGACGCGCAGGCTCAGCAGCCACGGCTCACGGGCCCAGCTGCTCCGTGGCATGTGGGATCTTCCCGGACCGGGGCACGAACCCATGTCCCCTGTATCGGCAGGCGGACTCTCAACCACTGCGCCACCAGGGAAGCCCGAAGAGTGAGCTTTTTTAAGGGGACCTAAACAACAGGGAGTTGAATTACTCAAAATTTCTAATCAGTTATCAGGATAATGTCATCGATGAGCTGTTCAAGGCCTCTCTCATTTTACTTTACTTATTTTACTTCTTTTCCCCTTCATAGTGATTCCCCCTTCTCCCTTCCTACCCCACAAACCCTCTGGCACTCACTGATGTATATCTTCTTAAATATGTATATGTCTTTATAAATTGTACAGTGTTGCTTTGTACATGTGCTTTTAATTATTTTTGTCTGCTATTATCATTTTTCATTTATTTTTTATTTATTTATTGAAATATAGTTGATTTACTATTATATTACTTTCAGGGGTACAACATATTGATTCAATATTTTTATAGATTATACTCCATTTAAAGTTATTATAAAATAATTGCTGTATAATATATCCTTATTGCTTATGTATTTTATGCACAGTATTTTGTATCTCTAAAACCTCTACCCCTATCTTGCCCCTTCCCCTCCCCTCTCCTCACTGGTAACCACTAGTTTGTTCTCTCTATCTGTGAGTCTGTTCCGGTTTTGTTGTATTAATTCATTTATTTTTTAGATTCCACATATAAGTGATAACACAGTATTTGTCTTTCTCTGTCTGACTTATATAACGCGTGTTTTTAAAACTTGTGCTTTTTAAGCACATGAAAAGGTACTCAACATCACTAATTATTAGAGAAATGCAAATCAAAACTACAATGAGGTATCACCTCACACTGGTCAGAATGGCCATCATCAAAAAATCTACAAACAGGGCTTTCCGGGTGGCTCAGTGGTTTGGAGTCCGCCTGCCGATGCAGGGGACACGGGTTCATGCCCCAGTCCGGGAGGATCCCACATGCCGCGGAGCGGCTAGGCCCGTGAGCCATGGCCACTGAGGCTGTGAGTCTGGAGGCTGTGCTCCACAACGGGAGAGACAAGAGCGGTGAGAGGCCCACGTACCACACACACAAAAAAATCTACAAACAACAAATGCTGGAGAGGGTGTGGAGAAAAGGGAACCCTCCTACACTGTTGGTGGGAATGTAAATTGGTACAACCACTATGGAGAACAGTATGGAGGTTTCTTAAAAAACTAAAAATAGAACTACGATATCGGGGCTTCCCTGGTGGCGCAGTGGTTGAGAATCCGCCTGCCAATGCAGGGGACACGAGTTTGATCCCTGGTCCGGGAAGATCCCACATACCCTGGAGCAACTAAGCCTGTGTGCCACAACTACTGAGCCTGTGCTCTGGAGCCCACGAGCCACAGTTACTGATCCTGCGTGCTGCAACTACTGAAACCCGTGCACCTAGAGCCCATGCTCCACAACAAGAGAAGCCACCACAGTAAGAAGCTGTGCACCACAACGAAGAGTAGTCCCCGCGGGCTTCCCTGGTGGCGCAGTGGGTGAGAATCTGCCTGCTAATGCAGGGGACATGGGTTCGAGCCCTGGTCTGGAAGGATCCCACATGCCACGGAGCGACTGGGCCCGTGAGCCACAACTACTGAGCCTGTGCTCTGGAGCCCACGAGCCACAGTTACTGATCCTGCGGGCTGCAACTACTGAACCCCGTGCACCTAGAGCCCATGCTCCACAACAAGAGAAGCCACCACAGTAAGAAGCTGGACACCACAGCGAAGAGTAGTCCCCGCTCGCTGCAACTAGAGAAAGCGCATGTGCAGCAGTGAAGACCCAACACAGCCAAAAATAAGTAAAATAAATAAAGTTAAAAAAAAAAAGTTGTTGGGCTTCGCTGGTGGCGCAGTGGTTGAGAATCTGCCTGCTAATGCAGGGGACATGGGTTCGAGCCCTGGTCTGGAAGGATCCCACATGCCACGGAGCAACTAAGCCCGTGCGCTACAGCTACTGAGCCTGCGCGTCTGGAGCCTGTGAGCCACAACAAGAGAGGCCGTGATAGTAAGAGGCCCGCGCACCGCGATGAAGAGCGGCCCCCGCTTGCCACAACTAGAGAAAGCCTTCGCACAGAAACAAAGACCCAACACAGCAAAAATAAATTAATTAATTAATAAACTCCTACCCCCAACATATTTAAAAAAAAAAAAAAGAACTACCATATGACCCAGTAATCTCACTCCTGGGCGTATACCCAGAGAAAACCATAATTCAAAAATATACATGCACCCTAGTGTTCATTGCAGCACTATTTACAATAGCCAGGACATGGAAGCAACCTAAATGTCCATCAACAGAGGAATGGGTAAAGAAGATGTGTTACATATATACAATGGAATATAACTCAGCCATAAAAAAGAACAAAATAATGCCATTTGTAGCAACATGGATGGACCTAGAGATTGTCATACTGTGTGAAGTAAGACACAGAAAGACAAACATATGATATTGCTTATATGTGGAATCTAAAAAAAAAAAAGAAGGTACAAATGAACTTATGTACAAAACAGAAGTAGCGTCATGAATGTAGAAAACAAACTTATGGTTACCAGGGGATAAGGTGGTGGGGGAGGGATAAATTGGGAGATTGGGACTGACATATACACACTACCATATATGAAATAGATAACTAATAAGAACCTGCTGTATAGCACAGGGAACTCTAGTCAATACTCTGTAATGACATGGGAAAAGAATCTAAAAAAAAGAGGGGTTGTATGTATATGTGTGACTGATTCACTTTGCTGTACACCTGAAACTAATACAACATTGTAAATTAACTATACTCCAATAAAAATTTTTTAAAAAAAGATGCAGTTGAGTATAAACTGCATTAATTTGCTGTGAAACAATGTTTAAAAAAATTTGTGCTTTTTAATTACATGATAGGACTGTTATTATAGGTCTCATTATTAATTTTCTTTCATTGCTGATTTTATACATCTATTCATGTAGCTGTATTTATGTGTAATTGATTTCTTTTAATTGCAGCATAATCTGTGGTATGGATCTACCATGTTTACAGACCTTTCTCCTACTGATGAGCTCATTGGTTGCTTCTCACGTCCTTCTGTTTATATGATGAATGTCCTCATTAATCCTCTTGGACATATGCAAGGGTTTCTCTGGGAAGTATTTTCAGGAGTGGACTGCTAGATTATAGGGTATACACATATACTTAGTTTCACTAAATACTGCCAAATTGCTCCCCAGAATAACTGTAACAATTTGCCCTACCTCTGACAGTACACAAGAATTCCTGTTTCCTCCATATCCTCACCAGCAATTGGTATTATCTAATATTTTAAAGTACCTGCCAATGTGATGGCTATAAAGGGGTATTTTATATTTTGGGGTTTGTTTTAATTTATACTTCTCTTTACTAATTGAGGTTGAGCTTCTCTTCATATACTTGTTAGCCAGTTGAGTTTCTACTTTTGTGAATTATTTATTTATAATCTTCATCCAATTTTCCATTGGATTTCTGCCGTTGTTTTTTGTTTTTGTTTTTGGAAGAGCTCCTTGTGTATCCTAGTTGTTGGTCCCTTGTCTATTTTTGACTCTTCAAATATCTTTTCCCAAGTCTGTCATCCATTAACTTTTTTTTTTTTTTTTTTTTTTGGGTACGTGGGCCTTTCACTGTTGTGGCCTCTCCCGTTGCGGAGCAACAGGCTCCGGATGCGCAGGCTCAGTGTCCATGGCTCACGGGCCTAGTCACTCCGCGGCATGTGGGATCTTCCCAGACCGGGGCACGAACCCGTGCCCCCTGCATTGGCAGGTGGACTCTCAACCACTGCGCCACCAGGGAAGCCCCCATCCATTAACTTTGTTTATGCTGTACTTTGTTGTACAAATTCTTTTAGTTCTTAAGTTTTTCACCTTATGGTTTGTGTATTTTGAATCTCATTTTAGACATCCATTTCTACCAGATGTTCCTAAAGACATTTTTCTACATTTTCTTCTACTTGCCTTATAGCTTATTTTTAGGTATTTCAGCTATATGGAATTTACCTTTATTTGATTTAAGGTAGGGAGCCACCTTAGTTATTATTCTTATAGTGCGTCAGTTTTCCCAACATTTATTAATAATCCGTTCTTTCTCAACTTATATATCAGTGGGTCTGTTTCTGTAGTGTCCCATTAGTGTCTGCTTCTGCTTCAGAAACACATTATTTTTATTAGTTTGTAGTATGTCATAATATTTGATAAGGACTCCCCTCTGCTTTTGTTTTTCAAAATTGTCTTGGGTATTTATGCACCTTTATTGTTCAATATATGTTTTAGAATACATTAGTTTAATTCTTCAAAAAATCCTGGGAGTTACATTAAATTTACATATTTAGAGAGGATAGTTATCTTAATGCTTAGTTATCCCATCCATAAACATTTCACCAATTTTTAGGTCTTCATTTATGTCCCTTTTAGTGATTTTTGTTTATTTTTTAAAATTTATTTTATTGAAGTATAGTTGATTTACAATGTGTTAATTTCTGCTGTACAGCAAAGTGATTCAGTAAGACATATATATAATTCCTTTCATATTGTTTTCCTTTATAGTTTATCACAGGATATTGAATATAGTTCTCTGTGCTATACAGCAGGACCTTGTTGTTTATCCATTCTATATACTATGATAGTTGTATCTAATAATCCCAAACTCCCAATCCATGCCTCCCCCTGCCCTTGACAACCACAGGTCTGTTCTCTATGTCTGTAAGTCTGTTTCTGTTTTATAGATAAGTTCATTTGTGTCATATTTTAGATTCCACATACCTTTTAGTGATTTAAAAAAATTTTTTTTTAATAATTTTTTGGAACAAGTTGCTTTTATTTTTTTTAATATTTATTTATTTAGGCTGCGCCAGGTCTTAGTTGCAGCGCGCAGGATCTTTGTTACGCCGTGTTTAGTTGCGGCATGTGGGATCCTTATTTGCTGCATGAGGACTACTTAGTTGCGGCACGTGGACTACTTAGTTGCGGCATGCACTCATAGTTGCGGTGTGCATGTGGAATCTAGTTCCCTGACCAGGGATTGAACCCGGGCTCCCTGCATTGGGATTTTTGGTTTATATTTCTGCTTCTTCTGAAATCTAGAATCCAGTATGTTTTCCTTTTCCTTTCTCCTCTAAACTTTTAACTGATGTAATATACATAAAGTATATAAATTGTACGTGTACACCTTGAGTGATTTCACAAAGTAAACCCACTTCTGTAAGCAGCACCCAGATCAAAAAATGTCAGAATTCTAGAAGCCACCCTTGCCTACCCTCCCAGTCATTATCTATTCCTCTCCCCGCTCTCCTATATAACCACTGTCCTGATTTCTATTTAGTTTATTTTTGAACTTTATAAAATTGAAATTATGCAGTATATACTTGAGTCTGGCTTCATTCACTCAACATTGTCTTTGTGAGATTCATCCATTCTGTTGTATATAGTTGAGTTTCTGTAGTATTCCATTGTATGAATATACTACAATTTACCCATTCTACTCTTGATGGATATTTGGATTTCGTCCAGTTTTGGACCACTAAGAATAGTGCTGCTATGAACATTTTTGTAAATATCTTTTAGTGTGTGCATTTCTGTTGAGCATATGACTAGAAGTGCTCAGTTATGTGGTTTGTCTGTATTCAGCTTTAGTTTGCCTGTACTCAGCGTTAGTAGATACTACCGAAAGGTTTCCAAAAAGGGTATACTGATTAATAATTCCACTAGCGGTATATGAGAGTTCTAGTTGTTCCACATCTTTTTCAACACTTGCTTTTTTCTCTTGCTTTTTAGCCATTTTGATGAGTGTATAGTGATATCATATTATGGTTTTAGTCTGCATGTTCCTGGTGTTAATGAAATTGAGCACCTTTTTGTAAGTTGATGACCATTCTTCTTTCATGAAGTGCCTGTTTAAGTATTTGCCCATTATTTTGGTTTAATTGTCTTATTCATCTATAGGACTTCTTTATGTATTCTGGATATGAGTCATTATCAAATATATGTATTGCAACATCTTCTGTTTGTGGCTTGTTTTTCACTCTTTTTTTTTTTTTTTAATTTTTTGGCCACACCGTGTGGCATGTGGGGTTCCAGTTCCCCACCCAACCAGGGATTGAACCCGTGCCCCCTACAGTGGAAGCGTGGAGCCCTAACCATTGGGAAGCCAGGGAATTCCCTTGTTTTTTACTCTCTTAATGGTGGATTTTGATGAATAGAGGCTCTTAATTTTAATTTGGTCCAGTTTGTCTTTTTTTTTCTTTATGGATAGTATTTTTTTAAGGTCTTCTTTACCTATTCAAGATCATGAAGAAACTCTCCTATATTATTTTAGAAGCTTTATTGTTTTGCCTTTTACATTTAGATTTACTATCCACTATGTGTGTGTCTGCAGGATGTGAGGTAGGGATCAAGATTCCTTTTTTTATTACATGAGTATCCAATTATAATATCCTTATTAAAGCTTTACTTTTTTCTGTAAAGGTCTTGTGCATTCATTATGTTAGTTCCTAGATGCTTTAATTTTTTTTAATTGCCATTACGATTTTGTGTTTTTTTCTATTATATTCTCCACTTGGTTATTGATGTGTAAGAGAATGATAAGTGATTTCTTTTTTGGTAAGCTTATCTTTGTTTACTTTATCTGCCTGATAAAAACTTGAGATATAATCTGCATGAAAGTGCTTTAATAAAATGTACTTGATGGTTAAAAATATTTTCTTAGGGATTTCCCTGGCAGTTCAGTGGTTAAGACTACTGCAGGGGTCACGGGTTCAATCACTGGTGGGGGAAGTTCTGCATGCTGTGTGGTGTGGCCAAAAAAATATTTTTCTTAGACTAGAATTAAATTAGGGCAATTAAAACTTGCTTTTAATCCGGGTCTTATTATTTTTTTAATCAAAATATTATGAAAGTGGAATTCAGCTGGAGCTCACAGAGCAAAGATTCTGTATCTAGAAGCTTTTTAACACCTTTTCACACACATTTTCTAGTACTTATGATAATGGCTGTATTCAAAACAATGTATCTATTCTCCCCTTCATTTGTAACATGTACTTTAGCTTTATTTTGTAACATTATTCTTATTTATTTATTTTTAAAATTATTTTTTATTTACTTTTGGCTACATTGGGTCTTCATTGCTGCGCATGGGGTTTGTCTAGCTGGGGTGAGTGGGGGCTACTCTTCGTTGCGGTGCGCAGGCTTCTCACTGCGGTGGCTTCTCGTTACAGAGCACAGGCTCTAGGCACATGGGCTGTAGAGCACAGGCTCAGTAGTTGTGGCACATGGGCTTAGTTGCTTCGCGGCATGTGGAATCTTCCCAGACCAGGGATCGAACCTGTGTCCCCTGCACTGGCAGGCAGATTCTTGACCATTATGCCACCAGGGAAATCCCAACATTATTCTTATTTAGAAGAGCTCTTTTAGTGAAAATCTTTGAATGTTGGACGTTAACCAAAAGGATACAAGTTAACTTCTTGGGGGACTTGTCAGGGCATATGTTATTACTTGTAGAAACAATACAGATTTGTTCAGAAAAAACTCCAAGAGTGTTTAGCTTATTTCTAGTTACAGTGGTGAATTTTCCATGGGTTCCATGTTTTAAAGTAAGATGTAAGCTATTAAAGTTTAGTTTTGCTGTCAACAGTTGTATGATGCCTTTTAACATGTTGTATTGAAGGGTAGAGGTGGAACTACCCGGGGAAACTTACGGGAAGGACCATTGAGGAATTATTTTATTTTCTGATCCTGATAGCTGAGTTTATCAAGGTGGAGGCTGCAGATCTTTTAGTTCTTTAGGGAGAATACAATGGACAATGTAATGTGCCACTTAAAGGAGGCAAAGTTATGGTACATTTGCCTTTATTGATTTATTATTATTATTCTGGGATCAGAGTAAGGAAGGGTTTTTTGGTTTTGTTTTTTGTGTTGTGTTTTTGTTGTTGTTGGGTTTTGGGGGGTTGTTGTTTGTTTTTTTTTTTTTTTTTTGGCTGTGTTGGGTCTTCGTTGCTGTGCGAGGGCTTTCTCCAGTTGCAGCGAGCGGGGGCCACTCTTCATCGCGGTGTGCGGGCCTTTCACTGTCATGGCCTCTCCCGTTGTGGAGCACAGGCTCCAGACACGCAGGCTCAGTAGTTGTGGCTCACGGGCTTAGTTGTTCCACAGCATGTGGGATCTTCCCAGACCAGGGCACGAACCCGTGTCCCCTGCATTGGCAGGCAGATTCTTAACCACTGTGCCACCAGGGAAGCCCGGGGTTGTTGTTTTTAAAGGCAAATCTATTGATTATTTTTGACTGCATTGGGTCTTTGTTTCTGTGCGCAGGCGTTCTTTAGTTGTGGCAAGTAGGGGCTACTCTTCGTTGCGGTACGTGGGCTTCTCAATGCGGTGGTTCCTCTTGTGGAGCACGGGCTCTAGGCGCACGGGCTTCAGTAGTTGTAGCACACGGGCTCAGTAGTTTTGGCATGCGGACCCTAGAGCCTGCGGGCTTCAGCAGTTGTGGCACATGGGCTCAGTGGTTGCAGCGCACGGGCTCTAGGGTGCGTGGGCTTCAGCAGTTGTGGGTCACAGGCTTAGTTGCTCCGTGGCATGTGGGATCTTCCCAGACCAGGGCTCGAACCCGTGTCCCCTGCATTGGCAGGTGGATTCTTAACCACTGCACCACCAGGGAAGTCCTGTTATTGTTTTTTTTTTTCTTTCTTTCTTTCTTTTTTGTGGGGGGGCTTAGTTTTGTGTACTACATTTTACTGTGTAGCTAATTTTTTTAAATAAACATTTGGAATTGGTTTTATAATACTTTATTATTTCCTTCCTTCTGCTGGCTTTAGGTTTTGTTCTTTTTCTAATTCTCATAGGTAGTAGGTTAGATTGTTTATTTGAGATTTTTCTGGGTTTTTCTTTGTTTTTTGTTTTTTTTTGGCTGTGCCACACAGTATGTGGAATCTTAGTTCCCAACCAGGGATTGAATCCATGCCCCCTGCAGTGGAAGCGCAGAATCTTAACCACTGGACCGCCAGGGAAGTCCCTGAGATTTTTCTTGTTTTTTTGAGGAAGGCCTGTATCTCTATGGACTTCCCTCTTAGGACTGCTTTTGCTGCATCCCATAGATTTTGTGTGGTTGTGGTTGGTTTTATAGTACTTTAAATTATTTGCTGTTTAAGGGGTTTTTTGAAGGCTATATGCCCTTTTGAAAATCTGTTGAAAGCTGTGGACCCTTGCTTGCCTCAGAAAAATACATATCTACATGTAAGACAGTTTTGCATGTAGTTTTCAGGAGATTCACAGACCCACTGAAACCTACATACCTCGGAATAAGAACTATTATTACATGCTACATTGGTTTTGGAGGGCACCTCATTGTTGAAGAGCTCCCTGGTGAAGATGATGGTACATACCTTTGTTGGTGGTCAAATGTTACTTCAAATGGACATGCTCCTCTTCTATACCTATCTTTCTTACATTTTTATATAAAATGCCAGTGTTTTAAAGAAATCTTATTTCTGTATGAGGAAATAAAAGGTATTCATATATGAAGGAAGAAGTTGCTTTATTGTGTCTAGTTTAAATATTAAGCTTCAAGATGCAGTGATATCTTATTATTTAGAGTGCTCAGAACAGTACAATGTCTAGGAAATGATTTATGATGATATATCATACTCCCGAGTCTTCATATGATGTGTGTAATAAAAAAAAAAAACCTCATAACAGAAATTAGCTGATCTAAGTGCATATACCCTCCCAGAAATTGTTTTTCATGGATGTGACATATTTCAAAGCTAGGAAAAAGAGTTGAGGTATTTGTGATGTTTTTATACTGAAGTTCCCATTCAACTTTACCATGGTGCCTCTTAATGGGTCCTACTCAGCCATGCTGCATTTGCAACTTTGTTTTTTCTGTTTCTGAAACAGTTATGTGTGTGGAAAGTTTAAGTAGTAAGATTAATTAAAAATAAAAGATTAATTTAAAATAAAAGTTTAAATAGTAAAATTAATTAAAAATAACTCAAAAATTGTCAGAGTGAAAACTTACCCTTTGGGGCCATTTTGTAACTGGTTTGTGTTAGCTAAAGAACTCATTTGTTCTCCGTTTGCTTCCTCTTAATTCATTTATTTCTAAGCAAGTATTGAACATGTGAATGCATATAATAAGAAACAGTTGTGTAGTGGTATAAAAAAATATAAATCAACTGTCAGGGATTTCCCTGGAGGTCCAGTGGTTAAGACTCCACACTTACACTGCAGCGGGCATGAATTTGATCCCTGGTCAGGGAACTAAGATCCCCACATACCACCCAGAACAGCCAAAAAAAAGATGATAATAATAATAAAACTAAAAATTAAAAAAATAAATCAATCAACTGCCAAAGTTGAGAGCTGTAAGAGTTGGCTAGACTGCTTGCAGGCTTTGATGAAGTAAGCTGCCATATTGTAAGAGGGCCTTTGGAGAAGCCCCCATGGCTATGCTCTGAGAGCTGCCCTCTGCTGACAGCCAGCAAGAAAATGGGGACCTCAATTCTACAGCCACAAGATGATAAATTTATTTATTTTAATTAATTTATTTATTTTTGGCTGCGTTGGGTCTTCGTTGCTGCGCACGGGCTTTCTCTAGATGCAGCGAATGGGGTCTACTCTTTGTTGCTGTGTGTGGGCTTCTCATTGTGGTGGCTTCTCTTGCTGTGGAGCACGGGCTCTAGGGGCGTGGGCTCAGTAGTTGTTGTGGCTCACGGGCTCAGTAGTTGTGGCTCACCGGCTCTAGAGCGTAGGCTCAGTAGCTGTAGCACACAGACTTAGCTGCTCCGTGGCATGTGAGATCTTCCCGGACCAGGGATCGAACCCACGTCCCCTGCCTTGGCAGGCGGATTCTTAACCACTTTGCCACCAGGGAAGTCCCCAAGATGATAAATTCTGCCAACAACCAGAGGGAGCTTGGAAGGCACTAATCAGCTCATAGCACAGAAGAAGGTACACCCGTTACCAGTATAGGGACTTCTCTTTTGTAGTTATGGTCCCTAGAGTTGTGGGCCATAGCTAGAGGTTTATCAGTTTAATTCCGAAGTTTTGGCACGAATTACCAGTGCTCACTCTTAGAACAGTTCTAGTCAAATGCAGGTGACATGCCCATGTTTATAGAAAATCCTAGGGAATCTACTCCCCCACCAAAAAAAGAACCTAGAATAAGTGAGATTAGCAAGGTTGCAGGGGACAAAGTCAATATGCAAAAATTGGTTGTATTTCTATATATTAAAATTTAAAATGGGAAGTTGACATTTAAAAAGCAATAGCATTAAAACCATAAAATTATTAGAGATATATTTAACAATATATGTGGAAAAACTAGTTCAGTGAAAACTACAAAACATCACTAACAAATTAAAGATGAAATCAATGAAGAGACCATGCTCATGGATTGAAAGATTAAATAATATTAGAGTTCAAATCTCCCCAAATTGACCTACAGATTCATTGCATTCCCTCCAAAATCCCAGCAGGATTTTATAGAAATTGATAAACTGATTCTAAAATTTGTATGGAAATGCAAAGGATGTGGAATAGGCAAACGATTTTGAAAAAGAACTAAGTTGGAAGACTTAACACTACCTGATTTTTAAGAGTTAATTATAAATTTATGGGGACTTCCCTGGTGGTCCAGTGGTTAAGATTTTGCGCTTCCACTGCTAGGGGCATGGGTTTGATCCCTGGTGGGGGAACTAAGATCCTACATGCCGCACGGTGCAGCCAAAAACAAACAAACAAAAACCACAAACAAAGAAGTTTGAGGTGGTCTAGGCAAGAATGAAGAAAAGCTGAATAAAATACAGTGGGTTGCAATGGATATGTGAAATATTTTGAAGTGGGCTTTGGTAACTAAATAACTATAATAAAGGGGAATAAAAGAAAAGAAGCCAAGGGACTTACCTGGTGGTGCAGTGGTTAAGAATCCTCCTGCCATCGAAGGGGACATGGGTTCGAGCCCTGGTCCATGAAGATCCCACATACCAAGGAGCAACTAAGCCCGCATACTGCAACTACTAGAGCCCGCGCTCTGCAACAAGAGAAGCCACCGCAATGAGAAGCCCGCACACCGCAACGAAGAGTAGCACCAGCTTGCTGTAACTAGAGAAAGACCGTGTGCAGCAACGAAGACCCAAGGCAGCCAAAAATAAAAATAATTAATTAATTAAAAAAAAAAAGAAGCCAATATTAGATTTTAAACCTTTAAGAGAAATAAGGAGTTGTTTGGGAAAGAGAACCTTTGGGGAGGAAGATATAATAAAGGTTGACTTTAGTAGTATTTTGTTTGATACTGTAATGAAAAATTCAAGAAGACTTTTCCTGTAGGGAGGTAGAAATAAGGGATTAAAGTTAAGAGCTTGGGGATAGAGATTAAGATTTGCATGTACTTAGCATAAACAAATTGAAACATAAGCCAGTACCAGTTCACCAAGAGAAAAAGCATATATACAGAGAAGAGGAGAACGTTGCTCTGTATCTGCAGTTACGGTGTTAGAGGAGGGAGATAGACCAGCAAAGGAGAGAAACAGCAGCCCTCAATAGCTGGAAAATACTTCCTTCTATGTGCTCATCTTCCTCCTCTTCTCCATATATGTGACCCTTCACTCTGCCTCTCCAAGATATTTTGAATTTCCTTGCCGTGTTCATACCTCATTACAGCCTCTTTAAAACAGCATGTGTATATTTCCTAACTTCCTTGTTATATAATACTTTTAAAATGTTTTTCAAAACTGTGACTAGTTCTAAATTGGATAGTAAGGTATTTTCAAAGCCCTAAGGTACAAAGCTACTTCTAATTTAAATAGTTTGTCAAGAGAATAAATCTAGTGCCTCTGATTGGACTTAAGCTATTCAACTGGAACCAGTCTCTAAAAATACATAAATGCTAACTTAAGTTTGTACTGAAGCGTGCGATAATTCTGAATATTTTCTAATTGAGTAACTTAATAGAATTCTTGGTGATGTGCAAGGGAAGTTGGAAGAAGAAAGTTCAAAAACTGGAGAGAGAAAACAGATGTACTTTTAAGTCATTACTCATGAAAGACAATACAAAATATTTGTTGCTTATTAGAGCTTATAAGGTTCAGCCAATGCTGGGAGATAAGGCTGCTAGAATTGGTATGAAGGAGAAATTTATCTCTGTTGTGATACTGAATAGTCTTCTAAAACGGCTGCCATTTTTGGTGAAAACCTACATATGTAAAGTACCTGAAATCTAAGCATTTCTGCATTAGATAACACAAATAAAACCCTGATTTTTTAAAAAAAGAAGTCTAACTGTTACCTCTCAACTTTTCAGAGGAAATGCGAAAACAAGGCTTATTGCAATGGCTTGATTCTCTTCAGACTGATAACACCACCTCTCCAGACCTACAGCTCACTGTGGGAGCAGTGATCGTGGAGGAAATGAGAGCAGCCATAGAGAGGCAGACTGGTTTTCAGTGTTCAGCCGGGATTTCACACAATAAGGTGAAGGCTAATAGTAGATTTCAAAGAGAAACACAGATATCTGTAGTTAAACACAGCAGGCATAGAAACAAACAAAAAAAAGAAAAACAAAAACAAAACAAAAAACAAACAGCCAGGATAGGTATGAGTGGGCATTTAAATCATTACACATATACTTTGAAATGGGTTTCTACTTAAACTTCATGGTGAAGACCACATAAAAACCTAAGTAATTCTTTATCATGGGAATTGACATTACACATGTACTTTCCTAAGAAGCAGGCTGAAAATTTTGCTGGAAATGGTTATTTACATAGTTGTATCCACAGTATTTCCTTAATGACTGAACTATCCAAAGAAAGGAGGAGGCAGGACTTCCCTGGTGGTCCAGTGGTTGGGACTCGGCGCTTTCACTGCCGGGGGCCCTGGGTTCAATCCCTGGTCAGGGGACTAAGATCCTGCAAGCAAACAAAGAAAGGAGGAGGCAGGACTTCCCTGGTGGTCCAGTGGTTGGGACTCGGCGCTTTCACTGCCGGGGGCCCTGGGTTCAATCCCTGGTCAGGGGACTAAGATCCTGCAAGCAAACAAAGAAAGGAGGAGGCTAGTAGGAACCTATTTCTTTCCTTTTCGGTTGCTGAATTTTCTAGTATTGTCTCACTTCTTATGTGGAGTTCTGGGTGTTCTATGCTTTTGTTCTGTGCTTTTTGATTAAACTGCAGTGTGGCCCTGGGATCTTCATCCCCTTTGGTGTAGACTCAGTAGTCGGGCAGTGGCTGATTATTCCTAGTTACTACCTTTTCTCCCTCACTCAAGAAGAGGAAAGTTCTGCACTGCTCAGCTTGTGGGATCTTAGTTCCCCAACCAGGGATTAAACCCCAGCCCACGGCAGTGAGAGCACCGAGTCCTAACCACTGGAGCGCCAGGGAATTCCCAAGAAGAGGAAAGTTGCCAAACTACTCAGTAGAGTTTTGGGTTTTTTTTTTTTTCTGGTTAGGTGGAGGGAGGGGAAACAAAAGTCTCAATGTAATAATTTAAACTAGACTAAATGTGGCCTAGTAGAATTTCAGGGAATCTCCAATGAATTTGAAGAGTGATTTTATATTTTTCCTACCAATTATAAGTTGTTAAATGATACCACTGAAGTACCTTATTCTTTGAAAAGACTTCTCAAGGGTTTTTTCATTTGGAAGTCTTATTTAATATAAGAAGATGTTTGCTATTGGACAATGACTTTGAGCCCAGTCTTTATCACAGATGCTAAATGATGGTAATCTGCATTAAATCTGGGACTCAAAATGGACTAACCATTAATCAAGAAATGTATATAAATGGAGTAGGGTAAAATGAGTTTGTTTTAGCATTTTCTTATGGACGTACTAAGAAATGCATCTTAAGTCTCTTCTGTAGCTTCTCTACTTTTTCACCCTCTTGAAATAGGAAAACCTTAAGGAATAGATGAGGGTGGAATAAATGACTAAAGAAAGACTGAGAATGGAAGATGTGGAAAGAACAATGAGGATAATGATAGTGGGTCATGTTTTCCACTGTGGATATTGTGGGACACCAAGCTTTGGAGATGTCTTGAGTTTCTGGTTTTGTTTTTGTTTTTAACGTGGAAACCATTAGTTACAGCCCTTAAGCTGTGCCGTGTATATGTTTGTGTTAATATTCACCAACTCTGTGTGTGGGTGTTGACAGTAATGGGGTTATTATACTTTCCATGCTCCAGGTTCTGGCAAAGCTGGCCTGTGGACTAAACAAGCCCAACCGGCAGACCCTGGTCTCACATGGGTCAGTCCCACAGCTCTTCAGCCAAGTGCCTATTAGCAAAATGTAAGTATTCAGGGAGCACCTTAGATTTCACTTCTATATATGTGAAGGCCGTCTCTGGTTGTAGTTTCTTCTGTTCCTTAAGGATTGGAGCCAGGGAAAATAGGTACCATGGGGACAGGAGAGAGATGACACAGAAAATTTTACAAACATGCTGAGATTTTTTTCTTAATGAACTTTCAATTCCGGATTATCTGTGGAAGATACTTAATCCTGAATTTTAAAAAAATGAACTGTTTTTTAGCCATATGTTTAACTTCCTTCTAGGTTTTTTACTCAAGCCTGTTACTAAATAACAAATAGGAATTTTACTTCTTTTCTTTGTTCTAGTAGCGTATCAAGCTGTTCAGGGCTACTGAATTGCTCCCAAATAAAATTAATAACTAGGTTGTGCATACCAATAGTGTGTCCTTGACAAGAGCTTATAATATTGTTGAAGGGACAAGATATATCTGTTCAAAGCAATAGTGAAAGTGCTATCATCAAGACTATATGTGAGTAACTGCTAAATGAATTGTACAGGTAGTTACCAAAGTTCATAAAAGTCATCTGAGAAGGACTTATGAAAAAGGCATGGGATTTTGTTTTGAGATTGGCATAATTCAGAGAGTCAGATGAGAATAGAAGAGAAATACCAATTTGGAGACTGTTTTGAGCACCAAGAGGGAGAAAATATATTTCCAGTGAACTGGGACCATATTGAGGAAGATAAGTGATGGGAAAAGGACTGAACAGAGAGGTTGAGGACAGATTATTAGACATCTCAAGGGCCAAGCTGAAGAGTTTTGTGGGGTTTTTTTACTATATTCTTAAATATAAAATGTTTTAGCTATGGAAGGGGTTTGTTTTGGAGGTGGAATTTTAATCCCTAAATGGGACAGTAGATCCTGTACAATTGAAAGTTTTATACACAGTTGACTTGATAACTAATTAATGACTTTACCCTTGTGTTTATGCTATGGTTAGTCTTCTTCCCAGGCCCTAACTTCCAGAGTACTGAATTCCCAGAGTCGTCTAGTCTTATGCTAGAAAATCAATAGTTTACAGGACCAGTGTGTGTTCTCATTTTCCCTGAACTCTCTGGAGAGCTTCTTATACAGGCAAAATGTTTTGCATCTACTGCTAACTAGATATTTATGATGTGACCTATAAATCTTTTGTCTTTTTTTGGTTGTTGTTAGCCGTAGTCTTGGAGGAAAGCTAGGGGCTTCTGTCATTGAAATCCTGGGGGTAGAATACATGGGAGAACTGACCCAGTTCACTGAATCCCAGCTCCAGAGTCATTTTGGGGAGAAGAACGGGTAAGTGATTCCTAATACTTTTCAATCATAACCTTTATGGATATGCTAAATTCAAATGTAGACAAGAACATCAGGTAAAATCTAGACCTATCTTTGGGTTAATATTTGCTCCTCGAGGTAATTGCATTGGTCCTTTTGCTTTAAAATATTAAATCATTATAACCTATTAGTCTAGTTTTTTTCACGTGCCTAAATAGGTTGGTAGATAGGAACTGTTACTCTGAAGCTCTGATATACACATGTACAACATTTATGTGTGCTAAGATGCTGTTGTTCTCTTAAAAATCCTTGTATTTATGCTTACTAAGTACCAAAAATACTTGGGGATATGAAATATGTGGCTTAGTTGGCACTTTTCCAAAAACACAAATGATGACTTGGCTTTAGAAAGCATAATGTGTTCTCCTTGGCAATTTATCATTACTGGAATTCATTGGGAAGGGCAAGGATTCTGTTACGGGTGAGGTGTACTTAATTTTGAACAAATTTTTCCTTTTTCATGAAAGGTATAAAAGGTAGTATAATATAGGTATTTTGTTTTAACAAGGATAATCATTTGCTTTCACCTTAAACTTTTTTGCTGGTTTCTTAGATCTTGGCTATATGCCATGTGCCGGGGGATTGAACATGATCCAGTTAAACCCAGGCAAATACCCAAAACCATTGGCTGCAGCAAGAACTTCCCAGGAAAAACAGCTCTGGCTGCTCGAGAACAGGTAGGCAGACACTCTTGACAGAACATTGCCTCTTTTAAGGGAGTTGGTGGGTAGGTTTTGGTAGCTGTGGAAAGTTAGATGGGACCTTTATGCTGTAAAATATGAAGGAAATAGAAGGTTTTTTGTGTGCTGAAAATTGATTAGTTTAACTTGGGATTTTTTTTTATTATTATTTTTTCCCTTTCTTCCATCTAAAAAGAAATAGAATGGAGCTGATTGAAGTTTGAAATGGAATTACTCATTTTTTGGTAGGTGAAATCTTAGGAGGTCAGGATACTGTGCCTCAAGTGTGTGTCTTTTTTTTTTTTTTTTTTTTTGCGGTACGCGGGCCTCTCACTGTTGTGGCCTCTCCCGTTGTGGAGCACAGGCTCCGGACGCGCAGGCTTAGCGGCCATGGCTCACGGGCCCAGCTGCTCCGCGGCATGTGGGATCTTCCCGGACCGGGACACGAACCCATGTCCCCTAGCATCGGCAGACGGACTCTCAACCACTGCGCCACCAGGGAAGCCCACTGTGTCTTTTTTTCTCAGAGCTGGAACATGCCTGAAATTCACCTGATGGCATGCCAGCAGGAAAAGAATGAAAGCTCTTGAGCTAGGGCAGGTCAGAGTACTGAAGATTTCTATGATCTGGGGATCTTTACAGGGGAGACTTTGTTGCACACTTCCATTTTGGGGAGAACTGAACAAAACCACCATTTAGTTCTTTGAAATGAAAGATTAAAGTCTCAATACTTTTTTTAGGTACAATGGTGGCTTTTGCAATTAGCCCAGGAACTAGAGGAGAGACTAATCAAGGACCGAAATGATGTAAGATTTTCTTTCTTTATTCCTGGGGTGAGGTTTGGGATTTAAATACAAGTTGCTCCTTACCTTATGGAGCAGAAACAAAGATACAAAAAGATACCAGCTGGAAAATTTTAAGAAATCTTTTATCTTTTCCCATAAAACTGCCATAAAACTCAGTATGATTCTCAAAAGCGTGGATCTGTGAACGTAAGACCTGACTACCCCTGTCTCCCTCACTACCATTTGCTTTTACTTTTTTGTATTTTATCTAAATGTTACTGCAGCTCTGAATATACAGTGGGTCTTCATCAGAACCATTAAGCAGGACATTTAGGGTTTGGACTGTAAATTATTCGGCTTTAACATAGTCCATGTGACAACGAAGTACTCAGTTTTAGAGACAGAGTCGTAGGTCAAAGATGAAACATCTGATTAGTTTATCTTCTCTCTTTCAAAAAAAAAGCTCTATTGATACATATATATATATATTTACATACCATGAAATTCACCCATTTATAGTATGCAGTTCAGTAGTTTTAGTATATTTCAGAGTTGTTCAACTATTCCATAATCAATTTAAGAACACTTCATAACCCAGAAAAGAAATCCTATACCCACTAATAGTTACTCCCCCAGCCCTACGCAAACACTAGTCTGCTTTCTGTCTCTATAGACTTAATTATTCTGGACATTTCATATCTATGGAATAATATAATATGTGGCTTTTTGTGTGACTGGCTTGAAATCTTTCAATTAACATAATATTTTCAAGGTTTACCCATATTGTAGCGTCTATCAGTACTTTATTCCTTTTTATCACAACATTCTGTTGAATGGATATACCACATTTCATTTATCAATTCATCAGTGAATGGATATTTCCACTTTTTGGCTATTATGAATGATGTTGCTGTGAGCATTCATGTACAGATTTTTGTGTAGACATGTTTTCATTTCCCTTGTATATATACCTAGGAGGAGAATTGCTGAGTCACATGGCAACTCTATGTTAGCATACCAGACTGTTGCTGCACTATTTTACACTCCCAGCAGTGTAAGAGGGTTCTAATTTCTCTATATCTTTGTCATTGTCTTTTAAAAAATTTTTAGTGGGTGTGAAGTGGTATCTCATGGTTTTCAGGTGCTTATTGGCTACTTTATTTTCTTTCGAGAAATGTCTGTCAAGATCCTTTGCCCATTTTTGAAGTGGGTTGTCTCTTTATATTGAGTTTTAAAAGTTCTGTGTGTATTCTGGGTATAAGTCCCTTGTCAAATATATAATTTGCAAATATTTTCTCCCATTCTGTGGATTTTCTTTCCATTTTCCTGATGGTATTGTTTGATGTGTCCTCTCCAGTTGAGACATCAACTATATACTGTCAGGAATCATCTATAATTACCTGTTTGCCCCTTTTTAGCTGAGGTGGTGGTAAATGTTTGTTCTTTGGGAGGCATCATAAAGAGGTTGTGTTATGGGTCTATTTGACTTTTCCCACTAGGTGTCGCTCCGTTCTCATCTCTTTATTCTCTAACAGTCAATGACCTCATGTCCTATCATCTCCCCCTAGCTCACTCCCCTCTAGACTCCACTTGCTGGCCTCCTCCCCATTTATTTAACACACCAAGTAAATTTCACCTTCACCTTCTCCCCAACTCCCCTGTCATATCAGCAGCCTCCATCACTCCCTGCCTTACTCTGCTTTTTTCCATGGCATTTTGTGGTCATTTCTATTACATGCCTACTTATTTATTATATGCAGCTCCTACTACAAGATAAGATCCAGAAGGGCCTGGACTTTTTGTTCTCTCCTGTATCTCTAGATAGTGCCTGATACATAGTAGGCAGTCAGTTATAGTTGAACGGTTTTAGTCAACAAGGACTTGTTTGTAATTGCCTATTTGTATTCTCTCGAGATATACAAATCTGTATAAACTGTATTTACAAAATGCACAAAAATACAAAATGTATTTTTACCTAGAAGTTGGTTGCTGCTCTTGGTTTGTGTTAGGGGTGTTTCTTCTCACTAGAACCTTTTGATTTTGAGGGGATCCCTATGTATACTTTTTACCTTCTTGCCTCGACCTTAATTTCTTAGTTTGCTTTGCATCAACAGTACTCAGATGCTTAGACGTCACTGAAAAGTGTATCAATGATCATGCTCTCTAGAGGCAGGCTCACTATACTTTATCTTCTATAGATGGGCTGTAAGGAGGTGCTAGTGGAAACTACTGCTGTTTTTTTGTTGTTGTTAAGATTGAAATATTTATGCATTTAACAAACACGTATTTTTTAATTAATTAATTAATTTTTGGCTGCGTTGGATCTTCGTTACTGCACGTGGGCTTTCTCTAGTTGCATCGAGCAGGGGCAACTCTTCACAGCAGTGTGTGGGCTTCTCATTGCGGCGGCTTCTCTTGTTGAGGAGCACGGGCTCTAGGGGCATGGGCTTCAGTGGTTGTGGAACACGGGCTCAGTAGTTGTGGCTCGCGGGCTCTAGAGCGCAGGCTCAGTAGTTGTGGCTCGCGGGCTCTAGAGCGCAGGCTCAGTAGTTGTGGCTCGCGGGCTCTAGAGCGCAGGCTCAGTAGTTGTGGCACATGGGCTTAGTTGCTCTGCGGCATGTGGAAGCTTCCCGGACCAGGGATCGAATCCGTGTCCCCTTCATTGGCAGGCGGATTCTTAACCACTTGTGCCACCAGGTAAGTCCACTTCTGCTCTTAAGCATAAGAGCATCAGAGCAGATTAAAGAATAGATCCACTACTCAATCCTGACACCCTTTCAGTGACTTACATGAACCCTCCTTCAGTCACAAACTAGAATATAGTATTACAAGTATTTAGTATAACCTTCCTGCACGGACACCACCAAAAAACAAAACAAAACATTCAGGAGAATCCATTTTCATTTATTCTGTCCTGTTCCCATTACCTGTCAAAATATCCTAGATATTCTAATATTCCATCATCTAAATTATGTCTTCTCCAATTATTTATACTCAGAAACAGCACAAAATTTAAAAAAATTAAACCTATTCCCAAACCATTCTGTCACCCTGGTTTTTTCCTCTCACAGACATCACGATATAGAATCCACATGCTCAAGGTAACTTCAGTTCTGTCTCAATCCATTTACACCCACAGAATGACAGGGTGGCCACTCAGTTGGTCGTGAGCATTCGCGTCCAAGGAGACAGACGTCTCAGCAGCCTGCGCCGCTGCTGTGCCCTTACTCGCTATGATGCTCACAAGATGAGCCAGGATGCATTTGCTGTCATCAGGAACTGTAACACTTCAGGAACCCAAACGGAATGGTGAGTTTCCTTCTAACTCATCTTCTTTTGAGACTTAAACCCTGTCTTTATTTAAAATTAGTGGGTATATAAGCATTCCAGCTGGGGTAGGACACAGTAGAAGCACCAGAAACAAGGCAGCTCAGCTGCAGCCTCTTTGCCTACATTTGGTTTGAGAGGCAGAGTGAACCGATACTATCCCTGCCTGTATCAATTTGCTATAGTCAGGGGAATGACCAATTGTACTTAGAGTACAGAACTCAAGTTTCAGGGAACTTTTCTCTCAACTGCTTGATGGTTCTATCTTAAAATCATCTTCCTTGATAATGAAAGTGACCTATTCACCAGCAATCTCTCTCTCACATCCCAACTCAGTTACAAGCTCCACTGGTGTAATGCCAAATGTCATAATAATAAACTGCACTTCAGCTGGCCATTAAAGATAACCGAGTATATACTGGAGTGTGTTCATTTACTGTCCAGATATTAATGATTTCAGTACTGGAATACCATAATTATTTAACATCGCCTCTTAAATTGAAAAAAGGATTCCAGATTCACAATGTAAATATAATTATGTGAGGAAGATAAATTGGTTGTTTATTTATAGATCTACATTGGAGATTATAAAAAGAAAAGTTTAGTTAGGCACCTAAGTTACTGCATATCTGAATATAAGGGTACTACATGTATGGGTCTCTAAAGGTAGAATCTTTGTTCTTAGAATAATTTACTTTTACTTCCTGGTATATTTATTTTCAAATATTGAATGGTTTTACTGACCAAATGATAATTGTGATACTATGTTCACAATAAACCTTGTAAATTGACAGACTATAACAAATACTACTCACCAAGAGTGTGAAATATCGACAGGGAAGCATAACGTTGTCTGATTATAAGACTGTCCCAGAGCATGAAAGAGGAGAATAGTGAGATACTGTCATGATAACTTTTAAATTTACCTCATCAAGGGACTAATCTGTATATAAAAGCACATTTCATCTTCCAAAATTCAACTCATGTGAAAATTTATTTGGGTAATTAGACATGAGGAACTTTATGACAGGAATTTCTTGAAATATTTCTGAGACCAGATAACCAAAGCAGCTGTGAAATTTCATTCTCTAAAAATTCCAGAGTTCAAAGTCTGTCAGAGTTCCGGTTCTGTTTAAAAACAGAAGAGTGCGTAAGAGGATTTTTTCAAAAGTCTTTCCACTCTAAATATTCTAAAGCTTTTTTATTGCCCTGAATAGTTTCTTGCCTCAACCCTGAATTTCAGCAGCTCTGTAGAAGTATCTTATGAAAACAATAAACCCAGCTGTCAGGGGATCCAACTTACACATCTGACTTGGTAGGTGTTCACCAAAGTCAGTGGTTCTCAAGGTGTGGTCCTAGACCAGCCACATCAGCATCACCTGAGAACTTGTTAGAATGGCAAATTCTCTGCCCATCCCAGGTCTACTGAATCTATTAATCCAATATACCCTAAAGTCTGAGAACCACTGCAGTAACAGTTTCCTTTTGTGGCAGAACCAGAATCCCAATCATTTACAAACTGAACCTGTGACCTGGTGCTAATCTTATTCTTTTACTTTCTATTCAGGTCCCCTCCCCTTACAATGGTTTTCCTCTGTGCTACCAAATTCTCTGCCTCTGCCCCTTCACCTGGCACAGACATCACCATCTTCTTGAGCAGTGACCCAAGTTCTCCATCAAAGGTGCCAATTACCAGTTCAGAAGCTAAGACCCAGGAAAATGGCCCAGCGGTGACAACCACTAAGAAAGCAACCACTTCTCTGGAATCATTCTTCCAGAAAGCTGCAGAAAAGCAGAAAGTCAAAGAAGCTTCACTTTCTTCTCTTACTGCCACTACGCAGGCCCCCATGAGCAATTCACCCTCCAAGCCCTCATTACCTTTCCGAACCCGTCGTACTTCAGGAACTGAGCCCTTCTTTAAACAGAAGAGTCTGCTTCTAAAGCAGAAACAGCTTACTAATGTTTTCTTCCCTCCACAAAAACCACAGTCCAGTCCTAAAGAGTTACCAAATTGTTTTCCAACAGAGTGTCCAGACTGTGCCCCTGTCTGTGAAAAGGTGCTGAAGCTAGGATCCTTCAAAGCAACTCCTGCAGAGATGGATTTGGCCCAGAACAGCCTAAGCAGCCTTGCGTCTTTAACTTCCAAGTCTGCTCTGGAGGTGGCTCAGAAGGCATCTACCACCTCCAGTCTTCTGGCTGCTGAGGACCAAGTGCCCTGTGAGAAGTGTGGCTCTCTGGTACCCGTATGGGAGATGCCAGAGCATACAGACTATCACTTTGCGTTGGACTTGCAGAAATCCTTTTTGCAGCCCCACTCCAACCCCCAGGTTGCTCCTGCCAGTTCTCCTCAAGGCAAAAGAAATCCCAAGAGCCCTTTGGCCTCCAGTAATAAACGCCCTAGGCCTGAGGGCATGCAGACATTGGAATCATTTTTTAAGCCATTAACACACTAGTGCTGCCCTCAGGCTTGCTGCAGGGTTTTAAAATTTTATTTGTAACTGGGAGATGGAAATATGTTCACTTCTCAAGGAAATTTATAACTTTATAAAATTTTTAATAAGGAAAATAATCTGGTTAGATGCTGAGTTAAGGCTCCCACCTCAGGGATTCTAATTCTGTTGTTGACAGGGAAGTAAAAACTCATCTTCCAGAGATACAACCATATTGAGTTTTTAATTGTTGGTCTTTAGGGAAGCAGTGTCATACAGTTTAAAATGCCTGGGCCTCGGAAGTTAAGAGATCTGGTTCCAAACCTGGCTTTGCCTCTTGAAATACGGCCTTGAGCAACTGAGATAATGCCTTAGATTACTGAAGATTAAGAAAAATGTACTTAAAGTATGTAGCTTAACATTGGTACATAAAAGGAACTGAGTGAAAAAAAGTTAAAAAAAATTTTTTTATGTGAGGTGAAGACCTGAAACCCTAAAGTGGTAACTAATTTAGGGCAGGACTGTGTACAGAGAAGCTACTCAATAAATACTGAATTTCATTCAAGTAAACCCTATCATAGCCACAATTTTAGCCATTGGCCCTTCTACCTCTTGCAGTGAGACTGTTACTGGGCCAGCTCAGGAACTCTGTTTAGATTGGCTAAGTCATGATCAGAACTAGATCATCTCTAGGACCTTGTTACTCCAAGTGTGATTTTGAGGGGCAGCAGCTCCACCACCAGAGAACTTGTTAGAAATAGTCTCAGCCTTACCCCCACCCCTACTGAATTTGTATATTAACAAATTTGAGAAATACCCATCTAGAAGATAATAACAGCCCACCAGGTTTGTAGAGGGCAAGGTCATTTCCTTAAACCCTAAAGACAAATGTAAGAGGTAAATGCTTGGGCCTTCAGGGTCACTGGCACGTTCATCTCTTCTCTACTGAAGTGTGAATCTTTAGTTTAGGGTTTTAAATGAATTACTGTAGCTTTTTGCACTAGTCCATGTTTATAGTACTGTATTCTTAATCTCCATTCTTGTGTGTGGAAAGTCAGTTTTGGCATTTCTGATATGGGAAATGTTGATTACACAGAGAACCCAATCAAAGATGAACTGAGTGGTGGCAGTGGAGGGGGGAGATAAGAGGGTAGGGACCCCCTTCCCATACATGTACTCAAACCAGTACTTTTAGGCTTATTTTAGCTTATTTATAAATTGGGGGTCTGTAATTTGAAGGGGGAACATTTGAAAACCACTGTCTAGCAAATTATTTCTTCTTCCAGAAAGACCTTCCACTTTTGTGGCAGTTAAATATCTAATAAAAGATAGTGCTTACTGTATATATGGCTCTTTCCCTACTAGATTTGTAGATTTCTTAAAGGCAAGAATTCTTCAGAGTGCCTTGCACACAATAGGTGCTTGATATTCACTGGATGAAATGTATATACTGAAAATTTTAAGATTACCAGAACTATAACAATAAAAATGTACATACTACTTACACACCTTTTTATACTCCTCAATGTTGCATTAATGTAGCAAAGTGCCTCATTAGTTTGTGGAGATGTCTGGGTATCGTTTTCCAAAACTTCCTTTCCTAATCTAGGGAGAAGTTTAAAAAAAAAATCTCCTCTGGGTGCTGTACAGATCAAGTTGAACAAATTTTTAACACTTCAGTTGACTGGAAGGAGTCAAATAGAAAAGTAATGTGGTAGAAACCTTGGTTTCATTGACCTTCTAGAGGCCAAGACAGGTAGTGAGGGGAGGTAGGGGGAGCACTAGTGAATAACCAATAAACACAATACCAGCAGCACACGTTGTTTTCTTGGGAATGCCAGCCCTGCCCCAGCATACTGGCAGTGAGCCTGTGGAGGGGGCAGCAGACAGACATGCAAACGTCAGTGTTGGGAGAAGGCTATAGTACCTTTTTGCTGACTATAACCTTCCCTCATAGCGGTTTATCAGCAACTGTACAGAAGGAAGTAAATGGTTCTTAGTTCCCAACACCAAGAGCAAGTTCTTCAACCACAGGCTTCTTAGTAGCAAGTTAAACCAGTGATATATAAAAAGCAGCTGAGCCTGAAGGGTAGGGAGGCTATCACTTTAATACCCTGGAGGCAGAATACCCGTGGGACCATGGCCCACATTTATCATTAAATTTCTTTTGCAAGGATCAGTACTGGAAATGTAGTCCCTGCTTTTTTTTTTTTTGGCCACACTGCGCAGCATGCGGGATCTTAGTTCCCCTACCAGGATCAAACCCTCGCCCCGCTGCAGTGGAAGCGTGGAGTCTCAACCACTGGCTGCCAGGGAAGGCCCTGTAGTCCCTGCTTTTTACAGTCGACTTTAACCTTGGGCCATATTTCTTCACCCATAAAATGTGGTAGTCAGGTACTCTGAACACAAACAGGAGGAAGGGACAAAGGTTTCGCCAGCTGGCTTTCGGCTCCAAAAAGCCAGTTTAGATTATATAAACCTCACGTCAGGCTACTTTGCATTGCTAGGAAAAGTGTGAGGACCAGACTGCCATGTCCCTAAATTCTACTCGTCATTAAGTAGCTGGCACGCTTATCTCCAAATCTCTGACAGGGCACAGTCATCAGCCTCCTTACCCCTGTGACCATTAGCAAGTGGCCAACTCCTCAAGTACAGGGTGGACACCTATCTTAGCTGAAAAGGTGGTAGTTTCACTTTCTATTCTGCTCAAAGAACTATGCAAAACAGGCCAGAATCCTTGAGTCACAGCACTGGAATACTGATTGCCAAGTGGAGGAGAGGAAAGGAGGCAGGGTGAATGAGATACCAAATGTGTTCTTCCCCCATTCAGGGCTCAGCAGTGTAAGGGTTTCACTCGTCTCTGATCCTGGAGAGGAATCCAGCTCTGGAAGATGCGCCTGGGTCTTAAGCATAAGCACAGTGTGCTCAATAAAACATTTTTATTCTGTACAATATATATATGTGTATTTAAATATATATATATATATATAATATATATGTATATATATATGCA
>NW_020175393.1:10006682-10019735 GCF_003031525.2 Neophocaena asiaeorientalis asiaeorientalis
TGAGTCCATGGGAACCCAGGACACTAACAAAGGGAAAGAGGGAATCCATGCTCTAAAGAATAGCAAGTATGGCAACATCTTTCCCTTTCCTCCAGGTTCCCTGCAACAGTGGGAAAGGGATGATCACTACAAATTACTAAAACAAGAGAGGACTTAACATGGGGGCAGGATGGGGAGCTGTGAGTCAGGTCCCCAGCCACCAGTCTGGGGACTGTGGCAAAACAACCTGTTTGATCCAGCATTAAAACTAGCAGATCGCTGCAGAGGAGGGGACAAGACTGATTGACATGCAGCTGACCTTCGGTACGCCAAGTCTTAGCTTGGCGGCCCCACACCTGGGCCAGCACAACAAATAGCACCTGTGGGGCCTTTGAGAGGAGGAACTGGGGACATGGCCCTTGAGTGAAGAAGGGAAGGGAGACAAAGCTGAAGAGCAGACCTCATGTCTCAGCACAGGGCAGGAGCACTGCCATTCACTGTCCCTGTGCCATTTCTTCAGACCCTGGGCCACCAGAGGGCCAGGAGCAGATGTCTTTTGTCCACAGTCAAGTAGAGATGGGCAACTTACATGGCCTTGAGAAGAGGTATAGAAAAAAGGAGTGCTTTCGAGGACCACCCCCAGTTGTTGTGACAATTCCTGACGTGCAGGGACCACACCGGCGAATCATGCCCAGTCCTGACAGTGGGGCCAATGTGGCGGTGATCAGCTCCCTCCGGTAGACAGGCCGTTAGGGATGCCAGGCTTGATGAGCCAACCAGGCGGACACACGGCTGCTGAGCACTGCCCTGAATTCTCCTGTCCTCTCCCTCAGGACTGCCCCTCCCTGGTCACACCAAGCTTGGCGTCTCTCCAGAAGAGGTGGCAGGGAGCAAGCAGTAGAGAGCACCCCTCACTCCCTAGCCTACTAACACGCAGAGCCACCAACAGCGGGCAGCATGGCCGGAAGTCACCTTATGTACCGTAGAGACAGCAGTAGAGCTGTGCCTGCCTGGAGGAGTTCAGAAGCCCATGTTGGCCTGGGCCTCTCCCGCTGCAATGGCTTGCACATCGGTGACATGGCCGATGCCCTTGGTGACACCCTCCCGGAACAGCAGCTTGGCGCCCACCTTCAGGTACTCTGGGTGTTTCAGGAAGCGGAAACGTACCACTGCCTTCTCCCCTGTCCGCAGCTTGTCCTGCAGCAGATACACGGTCACTGGCCCTGGAAAGCACCTCCTGTCTCTACCAGCCTTGGCTCTCCACCCTCAGGGGTCTAGCAGGTGTCTGCCCCCCACCCCCAAGTGGGGCTTTGTCCCCTTTGTGGGATAAGGGAGCTCTCTACGAATATGGGGACAGGCTTTCCTCCTTTCTGGAAGCAGAATTCTGACTTTTCCCTGGGAAAACAGGGGCATGGCTGGGTCCCTCTCACCTTGGCATGGATCTTTTCTACCACTGCTGTCTGACGTACGTTGCCCACGTGTACTGTCACCTGGAAGCCTCGCCGGAAGGTGGTGGCGTGGAACAGCAGGACTATCTCTGCCTCGAACACCGAGCAGATGGTGGGATTCATCTCTGGGCTCACCATCACCATGCCCTGGGGAGGCGCAGCCCCCAGACCCAGGAAGGGCAGACCTCACATTAGCCTCTCCTCCCCGGCCACCCTCACACCCCTTACAGCTCCTCAACTTCCTCCTCCTCCAGGACCTCAGAAGACAATACGGAAAACTCTTCTTTTTGAGGGAACCCTTCCTTACCCACTTTCATGTCCTCTAACCCTTCTAACGCTTAGTGCTTTCAGAGTCCTGGACATTCAGGCACCACAGTAATTCACGTTTCGCGATCTGCGCTTTGTGAGTACCCTAAGCCTTTTTCACACATGGACAGTCCGCGTAACCAGCTTCTTGGGTTAGGGACTAGGTTCTCTTCAAGTTCCCCTGAAGCACCGTAGACCGATGCTTCTCACTCAAGGAGCCAGCCTCCCAGGCATTTCTCTTTGTGTTCTCCAACCCACCCTCCCACCTCACCTTGCGAAGGAGCGCTCGGTCAAAGTCCCCGAGGGCCAGCGTAGCGGCCTGACCAGCTCGCAGCACACGACAGGCAGAGCGGTTGCGTTGGATGCTGCATACTCTCAGCTCCAGGAAGCAGCCATCGTCCGTGGGGCCCACCACCAGCTGGTCCCCCTCACGGCAAATCCCACTGCAGCCCACAGGGCAGGTGGCACAGCGTCAGCCTAAGCCCCCCTACCTGCTTCTCTACTAGGTCCTTCCCTTCTAAGACTGAGTCCCTCGGGTGGGAGAAAGAGACCCTAAATTCCAACTGGAAGGTAGGGGAGATGACTGCTTTGCCCCAGTCCAGAATTCAGACTGAAGGCTAACACCAGGAAAGGCTGGCAGTGACGCTGGCAGACAGGTACCTGTTGATTCGACACTGAGCACTTGATCCCTGAAAGAGCAATTATCCCCTTGGGTTTCATCCTCTGCTTTGGAAAGAGTCTTAAGGGGCCTCTCATTTCCCTAGTTGGAGATGAAGTCAGTTGATGCACTCTAGTTTTCTTCCTGGGGCCAAGACCCACACTTCTCCCCCAGGGGCCTGGAGAGTCCTAATGAGCAGCAGTACTGTTTCTCCCCTTATAAGCCAATACACAAGCTTTCTCCAGCTCCTCTGATGGTGAAAGCCTAATTTACAAACAAGCACATCCTTTAGATGGGCTCTGTTCAACTCCAGGGTCTCCTTTGGGCTATGATGTCTTCCAGAGTTTGGGTATGTGAGGGCTGAGTAGGGTGGGTAGCAAGAAAGGCAATTCACCTGGAAAGTGTCCCTCCAACAACTGTCCCCACCTCTGGTACTGTGTAGATTTCATCCACCTGAAGCCAAAGAAGATTCTATCAAGGGCTGGCAGGTCCAAAACCTCTAAACAGACTCGGGGCTTGGAATTGGTCCCTCCCAGATCCCCAGCTCACTGCCTGTTCAGATGGCCAGTTACCTGGAACTCCGTCAGCTGCTGCATGAGTTCCTCCTGCTCTTTGCTGTTGGTGAGCGGCGGCAGAATATTCAGAAAGACTTTGAGCAGGTCCAGACTCTCTCCAGACACGCTGGACAGTGTGAAGATGGGGGTGACACTGTAGAGGGAGGCACGGAATGGGCAGATGAGGAAAGCTCCAACAGGAAGCAGAGGCTGGAGCCCTATACATGGAAAGGTGAGCTTCTCTTGGAGTGGCGAGGGGCTCCTCTCTGTTGTCTGCTAAGGTTCTCAGGAGCTTGGGGCCCTCTCTCTGTGAGCCATGGAATGTGGCACGTGAGGCCCATCCCAGAACCCAGGGAGATCGAAATGCCTGGCACGGCACTTCGTCTCCAGGGTCCCAGGCGTCAGCAAAGCTGGCTTGGGGGAAGGGTCCAGCCTTCAGCAAAGACTCCCTCCTATAATCCCAACCTGAAAAACCACAGAACTGAACCAGCACTGGTCTGGCCCTAGGGGGAGGGGTACCCCATGCTCCGGGGCCCTGTGGAGCCATCCCTGTGGATCAGGGCTCTGGAGTGAGAAAGGCTTACTTGGGGGACTGGGCAAACTGCTGGGCAGCAGTGACGGCATCGTCCTCAGAGGTGACCAGCATGGGGACCTTGTGGCAGCCAGGCTGCTTGAGGACCCGCTCTAGCTGGCGTACCGTCCTCTCCACTGTGGTCTTGGCACACAGGTCCACCTTGCTGACCACGATGAAGAAGGGCACTTTCAGGGCCAGTGCCAGCCCCAGATGTTCCCTTGTGGTGCCGGCTGCTCAGAGAAGCAGGCAGGCAGCAAAAAGAAGAGTTAGAATGAGGGAAGGAGGAGAGAGCAAGAGGGGAGTTGGTCTGGCTCCCAGATTTAAGGAGGCCCAGGGTAGGAGAGTCAGCACCCCCCTCCAGCCCCATCCCTGCCCCGATGCCTCGTACCGATCCCAGTGTTAGCACTGACGAGGAGCAGGGCACAGTCAGGGCAGTAGGACGTTAGGCCGAAGATGGTGGTGTGCAGGTACTTGTGGTGGCCTGCCAGGTCGATGAAGGTGATCATCTTGGAGCTGCTCTCACAGATCTCTTCTGCCGTCCGTGAGTCACTGTAATTCACCACCTGGCCCAGAGCCCAGGGCTCTCAGTGCCCCCTGCCAGCCTCCCCAACCCTTCAAGAGTTGCCAGGACCTAAACCAGTCCCTGGGTGACTCTGCCTCTTAACCCTGAGCCCCATTTCAGATCTAGTTCAGTTGATTCCCCATTTGTTTTCTAAGGAGGTCAGAGCTGGTTCAGTGCTCTCAGGGCCTTCGTCTACACTATTCCAGAAAGGCTCCACACTCTGACCTCAGACTCTGTCCTTCACCACTACCATCCCATCCTTAGAGTCTGGTCCCACTGGGTCCCGTTGATTGCATGCACCTCTCCCTTGCTGTTAAAGCCCAGGATCTCGAAGCTGATGCTGGAGGTTCGGCCGGACTGAATCTCATGCAGGTGGCGGAAAAGGTTCAGCCGAGCCCGGCCCCGCCCATTGTCCAGCTCTCCTTGGGTCAGGACTCCAAGCAGAGTCGACTTCCCTGAGTCCACATTCCCCAGGACAGCCACACGGAGGTCCAGGAACTGTGGATGAATTGTCAGAGGTCAGGGCTCCAACCCTTCACCTCTCTCCACTGAGAGTTAAGGTCAAAGGCAGTGGCACTCTCTGGGGACCAAACGATGAACTGGACCCCACCCCCACCCCAGGGTCCCAGGCCAGGGGAGAGTCTGCCACCACGGGGTCCTCCCAGGGAGCATAGGCGTGAGAGGCAGGGAAGGGTGTGGGCCCACCTGTTGGTTGTCAGGGACCTTTCGTACCAGCACCTCGGTGATCTTCCGGGGCATGTCACTATCATAGTCCACTTCTCGCTCCCGGAGAACAGTGATGTCTGCCCCGACCCTGTCACAGCAAGGCCACAGCTGCCGCATCTCACCTGTACTCCCCTTCCCCCTTCCATCCCTGCTCTGGACCAATGGCCTTCTCATACCTCCCATAGAGCTCCCAACACCTTTCTTCACTTCCTACCCACCCTCCAGTCTATCCTATATCCACAGCTCCCTTTACACAAACAAACCTTAAGTAAAGGAGCAAAAAAGCCTGGATCCAATGCAGAGGATCCCAGAAGACTAACCCTCCCCACTTCAGCCCTTTGTCAAGAGGAGGCAGGCCCTAGGTGACTGGGCACGCGTGGGTCCAGGTTTAGGGAAAGGAGAACCAAGGGGAAGGGGAAGCATACTTCTCCGCCATCCGGTGCAGGGTCTTGAGGGAGGCCCGCATCTCCTCCTCAGCCAGCCCCACCAGCAGCCCATTGTCTTCTACTCCAATCTGGTAGACAGCCTCACCGCGGCCCTCCTGGAGCCGCCACTTCATCTGTGTCACCAGGTGCTCAAAACGATACTGGGATGGATTCACCAGCTTCAGCTTAGGGCAGGCGAGGTATCACGAGAAGGCAAAGTCAGAGTTGCTCCTCCTGAACCCACATGCTCCCCATCTGTCCTGCTGAAAGGACCAGGACCTTCCCTTCCCTCCCAACTACCCTCATCCCTGACCTCCTCTAACAGTGAGTCCTCTTCCAACAGAATGAGGGACAGAGCCCTTACCCTGTACCGCATCTTTAAATTACTACAGATTATGAAGTTACAAGGATCTCAAAGAAATCATCCCACGTCAGCAAGGACAGCCTGACCCTCCCCAACCTAAGACTCACTTTATATTCGATGTTTCCATCTTCAGCCTGGAAAGAAACAGGAAGCAGTTACCACTCACTGTCCAGACCTAACCCCTACTTCCCCTTGATTCCCACTGGGGTCCAGGCAGCTAACTTAAGAGAGCAGGAAGCCTCCGCTGCACCTGCTTAGGCAGGTGTCTGTCAAAGGTCATGGCAGACCAGCCCTATACTCAGTCCCAGTGTGAGCTCTCTGAAGGAAAGGCCTCTGAGAACACAGTCAGTCACCCATCTAAGCCAGGAACAGAACCCGGATTCCCTCCTTTTCCGATCACTGGCAGCACGCTCTTCCTGGATGCAAGATTCTCCCCCTCCTTTCCCCCAGGGCCTCAAACTGTTGTCCCCACAAGTCTATGTCTTCCCCGTGTCCAGGCTGCTGAGGCCATTCTTTGCCACTCATCTGAGAGACACCATTTCCTTCCTGCCCGCCCCTCTCAGCTGATGACATCAAGAATAAGAGGTTGCAAGAGGTTCTGGAGCACGGCCAAAGGGTGAGCTCAGCACTGGTCACTACAAGCCTGATAAGAAAGGAGTCCAGGTGAAAGAGAGGCGGGGCTCCAAAGTTGGGGTTGAGATGAAGAGAAGAAACTCAAAATATAATGAAGAAGACAGACATCACAAACTAGACTCACTGTGGCTTTTCCCCTCCTGTCCCCTAACTCTCATGCCTCAGTTGAGGTGAAATCTTGAGTCCATCCCACAATCTCCTCCTCTTCCCTACATCAGGTGACCCAACACAGAAGGATCCTGTTGCCTGAGCCTGCCCCTCTCGGGTACAAAAGGATATGAGATTTGCCTGTTCTGCCTGTCCTGCATTTCTGCACTCCTCCTCCCTGACCATTTTATTTTTCTTTTCCCCTTCCTGTCATCATTCCATCCCTTCAAGGCCCTTTGACTCTCAGGCTCTTACAGGTCTTCACCCATAATCTCCACCTCATGGAGTATAAAGGAGATCTTTTCCCATCAGTAAAGAACTTCCTTTTTATCATTTTGCTGGAGATGAAGAATTAGGATGGTTTCAAAAAGTGGTACAAGATAATGGTCTAGGCTAACGGTTATCAAAGTGTGGTCCCAGGACCAGCAGCATTCATATCACCTGGGAACTTACAAGAAACGCAGACTATCAGGGCCACCTTTGACCTACTGAATCAGAAATTCTAGGGGTGGAGCAGCAATCCAGGTGGTTCTCATACATGCTAAAGTTTTATAACCACTTGATGAGGCTTTTCCCCTGGGTCCTCCTTTTCTAAGAGGGACAAAGTAGCAGTTATTGTCTGCCTTAGGGACAGATGGAGCAGGAAGGTGGAGGCTGTCCCCACTCCCTCATAGGACAGGGAAAGGGCGGGAGGACTAAGCCTGACTGTCGCGCGCGCGCGCGCGTGTGTGTGTGTGTGTGTGTGTGTGTGTGTAAGGCCGGAACATATTGCTCTTTTCCCGGGTACTCCCCTCCTCCCCGTGGAACAAGTTCAGAAAACTCTAACTCCTCATCCCAGGATGCAGTCTCCCTTCTCCTGTTGCAGCAGAGAGGGGACCGGGGCATTTTACTCTGCTCTTCCCAAAGGGATGCAGGTGGGATCCCCTTTCCCCACTCTTCCTCCCTGGGGTCCTAACACCGGAGGGGGAGGCCCAGTCTCTCTGTCCCTCCTCCCTAGGGTGGGTCCTAGGACCGGAAAGAAGGGTTCTCCTCTCCTGGGGGTCTTGACACCGGAAGGGGGTACTAATTCTCTCTGACCCGCCTTCCTGGAGTCCTGGGACCGGAAGGAGTGGTTTCCTCTCACCTCGCCACTTCTCATGTGCTTACCTCGGGGGGCAGGTACGGGGGGTTGTTGGCTTTGCTCCCTCTGTTCCTTCCGTTCTTCTTCTTCCCCTTCGGGCCACCGCAGCTGCTGCTGCCGCCGGCGCCCCTAGCCTTGAGGGTTCCGCCCACGGCCGGGCCCCCTCCGGGCCGGCAGCAGCCGCCGAACAGCTCCGATACCCGCGAGTCCATCCGCCGCTGCCGCCAGCCCCCCGCCCGGCCCCTCCCCCCCCCGCTGCTGCTGCCGCCGCCGCGCCTACTGCCACGGCCGAGTCGAGCCAGCCAGAGGAGGGCTGGGTGGGGCCCTGCGCAGGCTACGCCCCCACCTTCCCTGGCCACCGGGTCGCGTCAGAAACAGCCGCAGGGCACCAAGGGATATAGAGTCCTCAAGCCTGCGAGCTCCTTGGAAAGAGCTCGACGCCGCCCTACAACTCCCGGGCGGCATCGCGGCGCAAGGAGCCGCGGGTGGCTTCGGGGCGTAGGCAAGGAGCGCGCCTTTGCCCGCAAAGGCCTAAGGGAGCTGTAGTCTGGTTCCCAGTCTCCAAGCGCTGAGCGGGTCTTTTTCTGGGGCCTGGTGGTGGGGCAGTCATCAGAGGCGGGGGGGCTTATATCAGAATCAAACTTTGTAGGCGCTTCTGGGTTCAGCCCCTTACCGCGATCCCAGACAACGGGTTTTGGATTGGAGAGCTGCAGAACTCAGGGCGACAGGTCCCTCCAGCCTACTGGCTCCGCCCGTGCCTCAGTTTCTCCCTCGACGGCCGGGGTGCCGTTTGGGTGAGTCAGGACCAATGCCAGGGCGGAGGCGGATGGTGGTTAGCCTAATTACGGCTTTTATTTTTACGATGATTATGCCACCCTTACACAGTAGTCACTGGTTTATTACCAGGCTGGCACTCTCCGCGGGCTGGTTTTAGCAGCCCGAGATACCGCGGAGGTCCCGACACGAGGCCCGAGCCCATAAACCAGCCTTGCAGCGAGGGCCCGCAGCGAGTATTACCCCTCCCCTTTGTTTTGAAGCGGAACCAATCCGGGAGAACCGAGTTTGGCTTTAAAACCGCCAGGGCTGTAGGCGGGGCCTGGCCCCTACTTGGGGCGGGGCTGGGGCTCAGGTTACGTCAACCAAGGCGAGGGAGGGAGAAGTTGCCTGGAATAGAAACTTGGCCAAGGGCCCAGGCGACTGCTGACTTCTGACTTTCTTGCCAAGCTGTCGTCTCTCTTGCTCTTTAGGGCTCTTGCAGTCAGCAAAGAGTAAACACATTCAGTGACATAAACCAGTGTACGAGACACTAGAAAGGCAGAGTGGAGAAGCAGTTACTGTTGCTGATCTGGGAGTCAGGACGCGGAGTTCAATTCCCAGCCCCGCGGCTGTCTCGTATGCACCACTCACCCATTTATGTCCACTTCCGCTCTCTTCACAAACAGCGAGATCCTCATACCCGGCCCAGAAATAAAACAGCCTTTCCCGCCAGACCTCAGTTTTCCTTGGAAAACTAGAAGCAGCAACAGTGGCTTACCTCTGGTGATCCTTTCAGGGGTTCAGACTTGGTGGAGTCCATGGCTTCCCCCCAGGACCACAAGGAGAAAGGCAAGTTACTGATCACGTAGTTGCTGTCCACATATAGCTCCCCAAACTGGTGAGAGCAGAAGGACCAAAATCTGTAAAAGGGCCTAGCAGACCTGGCCAATTATGTGGTCTTCAGTGGTTGAAAGCACACGTGACTTCTCAACCCTGTTCAGCTAAAGGAAGGTTTTGCTGCAGAGGTCAACCGTAGCCAGGGACACAACCCCACCAGGGAAGCTGCTACTTAGGGGCTGAGTGAGAGATCTCAAGAAGGTTGGGGATTGGAAGCGAGAGCTAAGACTATTCCCCCAACATTATCACCACCACCAGCTCTGGGGTCTCTTGATAACCAGGGCCTGCTGCACTTGCCTGATAACACTTGTCCTCTCATCATCATAGATCTTTCAACCACCCCAACACACACAATTTCACTTCATTCTTTCCAATTCCCTTGTCTCCTAAGCGGAGAACTTTTAAGAGAAGGGAAGGGATAACCCATTCTGATATCCATTCTTAAACAACCTGGCTTACCACAGACAGGAGTGAAGGCTGGCAGAGGAGTAGGCTGAACAGGGATGTCTGTCCAGGAGGAGATCAGGGTCCTGGGAGATGGAAGGTGTTATATGTGTTTAGTTTCCTGGAGGGGTTGCTTATGAGGTGTTTACGATGTGGTTGCCTGTGAGGTAAATAATGGATGTATACATACAGACTTTTTTCCTGGTATGTAATTATTAGTCATTCATTCTTTGTGTATAGTACATTTACATATTTTTTTTTTTTATTTACATATGTTTTAAAGTTAGACTTAGCAATATTCCCCTTTATATTTTCTTGGTTTTTGTCATGCCTAAGCCAACCCCACTCCTAAATTATGGATTATTCTCCAGTAGATGTTTAATCGATTTGGAATGTATCTTTATGTAGGATGTGTAATAGGAACTAACTTGATTTTTTTCCCCTCCTGAATGGATAGGGAGTTGTTTCAAGTTATTTGCTTTGAGAAGTCACCCTTATCATATACTAAGATCTACATATACATTGATCTGTTTCTGGACTGTCTTCTGTTTTATTATCTGTTTATTCCTGAGCCAACACCACAGTATTTTAATCATTATACTTTTATGATATGTTTTGATCTCTGGTCCCTGCTTCCTGAAGCACACTTTTTTCTTGGCCTCTATCACCTAATACTTGTCTATTTTTCTTTCTACTTCTCTGGCTACTCCTCCACAGATTCTCTCTTTCTGCTCATCCCCTAAACATTAGTGTCTTCAGGATCCTTGCTCATTTTCATTCTATACAGCTTCCCTGGGTGATCTTATCCACTCCCATGCTGATGACTCTCAAATACATATTTCTGTTCCTAATGGTGTTCCTAAATATCTCTTCACTGTCCAATGGAACAGCAAACCTAACAAAAACTGAACTCATCTTTTCTCCTTACCTATACCCCAGTAAAGCTGGTCCTCCTCTGGTGTTCCCTCCTTCACTGAATGGCACAACTGGTCATAGAGTTGCTGAAGTAAAAAACCTGCTTGTCTTCTTGACAGTCTCTCTCTACCCCTCCTCCTCTTCCTGGGCTCAACCACCATGCTCATTGGACCTCCTAAATATCTCTGGGGTTCACCCAGTTCTCTCCACCCCACTGTGACTACCCTAGTTCAGGCCTCTTTCACCATCTTTTCTGTGAGATATTATGGAAAAAACCCAAACGAACTTTTTGGCCAATCCAATCGTTGGGTAATTCCAGTTGCTAGCTCTGACTGGTATCCCTGCCTCCTCCTTTATCCTGCCTGTAATCTAGACCCAGTGTAGAGATTAAATTTATAAAATGTAAATGTAATTATGTCACTCCCCTACTTAAATCTTTCAAAGGTTCCCCCACTCCCCTACGGGATCAAGTTCAAACGCTTTAACGTGGCTTATAAAGCCTTGCCATGATCTGGCTCCGGTTTGTCCATCACAGCCTTAACTCTTCATAAGCTGAACACTTTTTAATTCCTTGAATAGAGGATGCTCTTGTATCTCAAGGTCTTGTTAAAAAACAAAGTTCAACTGAAGATTTGAAGATCTAATTGGATTTATTTAACAGTTCATGAATCAGGCAGTATCCCATCTAGTAAATACGAAGGCACTCTGAGGGGCTGTTCAAAATGCAAGACTTTTATAGAAAGGGGGGGGGCAGGATAAGGAGGTTGTAAGCAAAAGGAAAGAAAGGATTAGGGGGAATGTTGGGGGACTTATCTTGCAGATTACCTCACTAGCGCTGACTAGGAAATTCCAGACTGGTTAGTTTAACATTCCACTCCAGGAGAAGCTGAAACTGCTACTAGGTTAGGAAATGAGTCTTGGTGAGATTTAGCACAAGTGAATCCGTTTGGCGGTTGTTTCTTTCTAACAGTCACCAGGACCACCAGGCCCTCCTCTTTACCTTTACTCATCCTACAGGTCTCAGTTTCCTCCGGGACCACCCCTCACTCCCACCCCCTCTAGGTTAGGCGCTCCTGTTCTTCGCGTCCGCTGCCCATGTATGCCTTACTATATAATTCATCACATTGCATTGAATCTATTAGGCATTGAACACTTTGCGGACAGCGCCTGCCTCTGGCTTCTCCGCTGCAGAGTCTCCAGCACCTAGGACAGGGCCTCGCACGAAGTAGGTGCGCAGCGAATACGGAACGCAGGAGAGAACGGATGCATGCGGGCGGGTGTCCTTTGGAAGGCAGCGCTAAGTGGCTGAGAACCCATGGCTTCCCTGTAGGAGAAGGGCTCAGCGGACTTGCCGGACGCTGTTAAGAAGGAGAGCTCAGAGCTCAATTACACCCCCCGCCAAGCCCAGCCTCCGCCACACTGACGCGGCGCCCCGCCCACTTTCCGGCAACGGAACCGGAAGTGGAGGCCGGGCTTCCCATGAGGCTGCGCGGGGCGCCTATTCAAACCGCACGGAGAGTGGGGAGGAGGTCATGATGGCGGCCCCAGAACCGGAAGTGCAGTCCCCGGCCGCAGTCTCTGGTAAGGCGTGGGGTCCGGAGCTCGAGGAGTCTGTTTCCTCCCTACCGCTGCTCCCTCCAGTCACTTAGCCCCTGGCCCTTTCTCTGGCCTGTCTTCCTTGTCCCCATTTCCCGGCGTCCCTCCCAGTTCTGACTCGGCCCCGTTGACTCCATCGCCCCCAAGGCCCTGGATTCCATTGGTTCACCCCCCTTTTCGCGACGGGTTCTGGGCCCTGCTTGACTACACTTTCTCTCAACTCGTTTTCCCAGATCAGGGCCTCCACTTTGTGAGCAGAGCCCCAGTCGCTGCCTCCGAAATCCTCCACCCGTTCCCCACAAATCCCGCCGTCACGTCACCTTAGGCAACTGGGATCCGGAACCTTCGCGCCACCGCCCACAGGGGAGTTTGCGGGGGGAATCTGCATGTGTCGGGGTGTCGCCTCCGCAGTGGTGGCCGATGTCGCCACAAGGGAATGAGAAGACTGGCTTTGGCCTTTTAAGTTTTTCATTTTTCTCTCTTGTCCCCCTGTGCACCTACCAGATTTGGAGTGGTGTGAGAAGTCGGAGGAAACCCACGACCCCCAGATAGAACTTGAGACCACCTTCCCCCAGGAACCTCCCAACCCTTCGGAGCCCCTTCGCCCCAGAGTCTGCGTGGTGCCAGTGGTGTTTCCCGGGCCTGTCAGCCAGGAAGGGTGCTGTCGGTTTATTTGTGAACTTCTGAAGCATATCATGTACCAACGCCAGCAACTCCCTCTGCCCTACGAACAGCTTAAGCACTTCTACCGAAAACCTCCCCAGGTGGGCACAGGCTTTGGGAGAAAATTGGTGGGGAGACTTTGTGGCTATTAGATGGTGGGCAGGTAAAAAAGGCGTCTAAGGAATCTTCAGGCCTGTCAGCCTAAGCAGCTGTAAGGGATGTTTCAGCCCTATGGCTTCTGTCCCTTTCTACCCACTCTGGTCAATTTTTTTTTTTTTTTTTTTTT
>NW_020175393.1:10019812-10039576 GCF_003031525.2 Neophocaena asiaeorientalis asiaeorientalis
TTTTTGCGGTGCGCGGGCCTCTCACTGTTGTGGCCTCTTCCCGTTGCAGAGCACAGGCTCCGGACGCGCAGGCCCAGCGGCTATGGCTAACGGGCCTAGCCGCTCTGCGGCATATGGGATCCTCCCGGACCGGGGCACGAACCCATGTCCCCTGCATCGTCAGGCAGACTCTCAACCACTGCGCCACCAGGGAAGCCCCCTTTCTACCCACTCTAGTCTTGATAGTCTAACCCTTCCTGCTTTTCCTCTTGTTTTCTTTTTCTGAAACTCCTATTGTGTGTTGCATTTGGACTTCATGAACTGATCCTTTAATTTAATTTAATTTAATTTTTTTTTTTTTTTTTTTGCGGTATGCGGGCCTCTCCCTGTTGTGGCCTCTCCCGTTGCGGAGCACAGGCTCCGGCCGCACAGGCTCAGCGGCCATGGCTCACGGGCCCAGCTGCTCCGCGGCATGTGGGATCTTCCCGGACCGGGGCACGAACCCGTGTCCCTTGCATCGGCAGGTGGACTCTCAACCACTGCGCCACCAGAGAAGCCCTGATCCTTTAATTTTAGTGTCTTTTCTGTCCATATCCTCATCTCTTTGTTTCTATGTTATATTTTCTGTGGGTTTATATTATGTTTATATAAATTTATATAAAGTTCCTTGAGTTTATATTCTAACACTTATATCAGTTTTTTTTCTTTTTTGGCAGTCATAGTCTTAAGAGCTTTTTCTTAATTTTTACATGTTCCTTTTAAATTGCATCCTGTTGTTTCCTGTCTGTATGAACTTCTCTTACCTGTGGACGTTAATTATTGTATTTTTGAAGCTTTTCTCTGTCGCTTGCAGTGTCTCCGTTTCTTCCAGATTCCTTTTCTATTTATTTGTTTTTGTCTCTTTCATGTTAGAGGCTTTTATTTGGTGTCTGATAAATATTTAAGAATAAGTCATTGAAAGTTCTGTGTGCATGGCTGGGCCTCTGAGCTAGCTGATAGCCTTGAAGGATATTGGGTGAGAAAGTAATGGTAGTGATAACAGGAAAGAAGATTGGTCTAATAAAGGTGATTCTGGAGTGGTCTTCCAGTTAAACATGGCAAATTGAACACATGCTTATCTGTGCTCCCATCTGAAATACTACTAAATGAGAGAAATAGGAAGGAAGGAAAGAAAGAGAGAAAGAGGACTTCCAAAACATTCTGTCTGGGTGGAGGAAATTGGCAGGTGATCTAAGGGTCCTTGCACAGGTGTTCCCTCAGTCCCCATGTGTTCACTTTTGTCTTCTGTGGTGCTTAAGTGGACAATTCCTGGGCCTTTATGGGCTTCTGCATTGTGAATCATTTCAAACTTCTCAGGGGAGTCCCCTCTGTCAGTACTTGGTATTCAGCTCTTTCGAACTCTTCCGTCTGCTTTCTCTCTTCCAGAAATTTGTTGTTGCCTTTGGACACTGTTTTCTATTTTCCAGTTCTTTTTTTTGCAATTTATTTATTTGTTTATTTTTGGCTGTGTTGAGTCTTTGTTGCCGTGCGCCGGCTTTCTCTAGTAGCGGCGAGTGGGGGCTGCTCTTTGTTGCGGTGCGTGGGCTTCTCATTGCAGTGGCTTCTCTTTTTGCGGAGCACGGGCTCTAGGTGTGATGATTTCAGTAGTTGTGGTACGCGGTCTCAGTAGTTGTGGCTTTGGGCTCTAGAGTGCAGGCCCAGTAGTTGTGGTGCACAGGCTTAGTTGCTCCGCGGCATGTGGGATCTTCCTGGGCCAGGGCTTGAACCCGTGTCCCCTGCGTTGGCAGGCGGATTCTTAACCACTGTGCCACCAGGGAAGTCCCTTCCAGTTGTTTTTGCCCTTGGGAGTCCTCTTTCTCTCCCCTCCTTCCCTCCCTTCCTGTCTCCCTCCATTCCCTCTTTCCTTCCTTCCTCCCTCCCTCCCTCCATCCCTCCCTTCCTTCCATTTGCCATGTTTAACTGGAGGATGAACTCCAGAATTTATTAGACCAAATAATCCTCAGTCTTGTTATCGCTCTCAGCACAGCAAAAATTTGCCACCTACCGTGCCACCACATCTCCTTGAGTATTTTAGTTGCTAATTTCTGGATGCCTCCTGCTTCAGAACACTGTCTTTGCTGTTCTAAGTGTGGAAGAATTATGATTTTGTACAAAGAACATAGTTTCCTTTTTGATACATTACCCTCTGATAAAACCCAGTGTCTTGCCTGTGGCAGTTCACTGAACTGGAAATCCAGTCCCATAAATCTGCTCCATCCCAGAGGGTTCTTCAAAGGTCATTAGCTTTCCCCTACCTTGCAGAACTTCTCTGTCACCATTCTTTGTCCTCACAGGCAGAGGAAGTGGTGAAGAAGAAACCTCGGGCCACTGCCGAGGTGAGCAGCAGGAAATGCCAACAAACCCTGGCAGAACTGGAGAGCGTCCTCAGCCACCTGGAGGGTCTCTTTGCCAGGACACTAGTACCACGAGTGCTGATCCTCCTTGGGGGCAATGCCCTCAGTCCCAAGGAGTTCTATGAGCTTGACTTGTCCCGCTTGGTCCCCAACAGCATGGACCCGAGCCTGAGCACAGCAGCTTCTTTGTGCCGCCTCTTCCGAGCCATTTTCATGGCTGATGCCTTCAGTGAGCTGCAGGTTCCTCCACTCATGGGCACCATTGTCATGGCACAGGGTCACCGCGACTGTGGAGAAGACTGGTTTCGACCCAAGCTCAACTATAGAGTGCCCAGCCGGGGCCACAAATTGACTGTGACCCTGTCCTGTGGCCGACCCGCCATCCCAGCTACAGCCTGGGAGGATTACATTTGGTTCCAGGCACCAGTGACACTGAAGGGCTTCCACGAGTGAATGGGAATGCTCATCGTGAACACAATGGCTAAATTATCTTTCCCCCTGTGGCACCAAGTCACCCATCTCTTGCTTGGAGCTAGTTAATTCCTGGCGAGAGGAAGGTTCTCTCCTTCTGGCTGCCTGCCTCCCTTAGATTTCCCGGAGGGCTGATGGTATGGTTAGGGCTGTAATAATCATCACTGAACAAGCATCTCTTTGAATCAAAGGCTGATTTTCCCAGAGGGTTCTGGGTCAGGTGTTTCTTTTGGGGGTTGGAAAGCAAACATGGGCCCATAGACGGACACCCCTATGGAGGTGACCCTTTTCTGCTTTTTGCTGTGGCCTTTCAGAATTTTTACCAGGGACATAATGTGGATATGACTCATGAACTTAAATATAAAATGTATGGATTAATGTTACATTTTCCTGAAACTCTTTTAGCTTAAAGAGACTTTCCAGGCTTGAGGTTAGAGTATTTTATCTTCCCCCTTGGCCTCTTATGCTTTGGGCTTCCATGATTTTTTTTTTACTAATGATTCTTTCTCTTCATCAGCCCCAGGCCAATCTGGGAAGTTAAGTGACTTGGCCAAGGTTCTATAACAGTTCGATATCAGAGCTGGGGCAAGAGTTCTCATCAGCTAACTCCTAGCCCGATGTTCTTTGCTTGCCACGTGAGTATGTGTACCCAAAGCAGAGGTCACATGGGGGAAGGGAGCTGAGACAAGAAAACCGAGAGAGTCTTTGCAAAGCCTGATTGAACTGTAGGCTAAGGCACCAAGACTGCCCTGCAGGCTCACTTCCCTGAGGCCAGATGTCCCTTCTGGAATTCTGCCCTGCCTCTCTCCATTGCAGTTGCGTGGTGGCTGCTGGCCGTTACTGTTGGCAGTATTGTCCTCAGGCAAACCCTGCTCTCCTGCCTGTGGCTGTCCTTCCTTGGCTACATTTCTGGCTTGGCCATCCTGAGCCTTACTGTTATCCTCTCCAGCCTGATGCTGTCCTGTCCACTAAGCACTGAGGCCCTTTGTCCCTGAGAACACCTGCTTATTTCTTGGAAGCAAGTTGAAGACAATCCTCATCCTGCTGGTGTTGGAGATAGGGGTGTGTGTTTGAGAGTGTGTGTGTGTGTGTCTGTGTGTGTGTGTGTATGTATGTATGTATGTGTAAATGGGGGCAATATATACTATTTTTCACGTTTTAAGAAGAATGTTTTATGTTTTGTATTTTAAGAAAACAAAAATAGTTTATATTTTATAGATTTTAAGCACTTTACATACATTATCTAATCTAATAACCTTGAAAAGTTCATATTATAGTCCCCGTTTTTTTTTTAGTCCCCGTTTTATAGATGACGCCTGGGGAGATTGGGGAGGTTGAATAACTTGCATAAGTGTCGAAACCTGGATTCATGAGATTGAATAACTTGCATAAGTGTCAAAACCTGGATTCGAACCCAGTCCAGCTGGCTCCAGAGGCTCAGTGCTTTACACTGCTGTACACCCTGTGTGATTTTACTCTGAGCTAATTAAACAGGGTTTGCCCTGCTGAAGGTGGCAGAATTGGAAAGCAGCAGGACTTCCGTCTCTGGTTTCAGATTGTGTTTCGTGACATGGAACCTGCCATTTATTGGTGCGGAGTAAATATGGAATCAATGCAAACAAAAGGTTTGAGATCTTTTCTGTGCTGTGTCCACTTGAAGCATATTCCACCAGCTGGGCTTTGCTGGTTTTGTGTCTGATATTACCTTACAGAAGAGGAGCAGGGCCATATCTCCCACTTGGGAAGGGACAGGCTAAGGGGTCTGCCTAAAGGGAGGGAGAGTTTTGAACAAGTTATAAATTGTTTTGAGATGTAAGACACATTAAGCCAAGTCAGATCCCTCAAGTACTACTTTTAAAAGCCTTCATAAACAATGTCTAGGCAATCAAAACAAAGTAATTATTCAGGTAATTTAGACACTTCTCTGTTGGGTTGGCATTGGGGCCAGGTCATTCTGATTTCATGAGTTCTCCAAAGGAATCCAGAAATTAAAATATCAGTTAATAATTTTACCAATAAATCCCATCTCCTTCTCTGACAACAAGCCTGCTGAGGCACCTGTTTATCTCTTTTTAAAAATTTATTTATTTTTGGCTGCATTGGGTCTTCGTTGCTGAGCATGGGTTTTCTCTAGTTGTGGCGAGTGGGGCTACTCCTCGTTGTGGTGTGCGGGCTTCTCATCGCGGGGCCTTCTCTTTGTTGCGGAGCACGGGCTCTAGGTGCGTGGACTTCAGTAGTTGTGGCACACGGGCTTCAGTAGTTGTGGCTCGCGGGCTCTATTGCGCAGGCTCAGTAGTTGTGGCGCACGGGCTTAGTTGCTCTTTGGCATGTGGGATCCTCCTGGACCAGGGATCAAACCCGTGTCCCCTGCATTGACAGGCGGATCCTTAACCACTGCGCCACTATGCAAGTCCTTGTTTCTCTCTTAACCTTGGCTGGGCACTCCAGAGATGGATGTGAAGAAATAGTATCTGGCCCAGGGAGTGAAGAGCCCCAGCTTCAGTGGGGTTCTGGCCTTTCATCTGTTGCCACCACTTTCGCCTAAAAGCAACAGTTGTGGGGCTTGAGGTAGGTAAATGTAGGTGGTAGGGAACATGTAGTTGTTAATGTAAATGTTGATGGGAAAGTGTAGTCTGTAAAATCACCCATTTTGTACCCCTCTTCGCACCCTCCTTTCCCAAGGTATGGCCCTATACCTTGCCCCATTGCCTAGGCCCCAGCTACCTGTGCCGCAGGGCTAGTGGGATCTTAATCCCCCCACCAGGGATTGGCTCAGGTCCTCAGGCAGTGAAAGCGGGGAGTCCTAACCAACCACTGGGCCACTGGGGAACTTCACCGCCCCCGCCCCCCCATCACCTTGCCTAGGTCTTCGTAAGACCTGGCTTTGCGGGGGATTAATTGCCTTGGTATCCTAGAGCCAAGAGGATCTCAAATTCTTTTCTGCATAGATAATTCTGAGGCCAAGAAAGGACGCGACTGGAGTGAAATAATATAGCTAGTGTCGCTGTTGCATTTTTCTTCCCAAACCCCCACTGCATATACAGTGAGGACTCAGTAAATGTCGACCGTGTGTAAGGGCTTAGGGAAAGCAAAAATATCCCCAGAATTTGGCTTATTTGGACCTCCAACCTATCAACTGTATCCTGCCTATTTGGGGGGAAAACCACGCTGTTGCCCTGACAGGTGAACACCTCCCGACACCTACTCGGGAAAGGAAGCGGGAGGGAGCTAGTGTACCCCCAGGCTTTTCGGAAGGACTCCATGGGAAGAAGGGTTGGCAGGAGGCCCTAGAAGGTTGAGCTGCAGGAGGTCGCGTGCGTGAAATCCCGCTTCCGGTTGGATGGAAGGGCGGAGCTTTGGGTCCCGGTGGACACCGGCTTCTCCTAGCAACCGGGCAGGCGTTGAGCAGAGCCGCTGGAGGAATGGACGAAGAGAGCCTCCTATTGTCTCTGGAGCTGGCGTCCGGTAGTGGGCAGGGCCTCAGCCCGGACCGTCGGGCCTCACTGCTCACTTCCCTTATGCTGGTTAAACGCGACTACCGTTTCGATCGGGTCCTTTTCTGGGGCCGCATCCTCGGCCTCGTCGCCGATTACTACATCGCGCAGGGCCTGAGCGAGGACCAGCTCGCACCGCGCAAGACCCTGTACAGGTGGAGGCGGGGCCCGGGCTGGCTGAGGCCACAGGGCGATACTGAGGAGCCGGGGGCTAGCGAGGGCCAGGAAGGTTTGGGCGCGACGTAGGATCGAAAGGGGAGAGGTCCAGGAAGCGAGTGGGCGAGGTCCTCCCTGGGAGGATACGTGGGGAGGGGCGCCAGAGAAACTTAGAGACTGGTGGGTTTACAATGGACGTGTGGCAAGAACGGAGGCAGGGCAAGGTGAAAGTTTCTGGAGAATGAAGACCCAGAGTAGACGTCAGGTGGTGGACCTGCTTTTTCAGAGTTCAGTTTGGAGAAGGGTCAGAAGCCTTGAGGGGGGTGGGGAGCTGTTTGGAAGTGGGCCCTGAAGCATCTTTGGTGGAGGTGTTGGCTCACAGGAGGCACTCTAGGAAGTAGTGAACGAATGTGGAATGGGAGAGAAGGGATTTAGAACTGAAGAAATTTCCCTGGACAGTGCCATACAGGACCATCCAGCCTCTTTTTGACTACCCCCGACGATGGGGAGCTCATCATCTTACAAGCATTCCGTTGAGGCCGCAGGAAGTTGGAGACTTCATTTATCTATCCATGCATCAATCCAACATTGATTGGATGTATCCTCTGCTAGACTTGGGGTTAAAAAGATGGCTAAGACTCACCCCTATCTCCAAGTTATTCACATCCTAGGAAGGGAGACCAATGGGTAACCCAGCAATTACAGCAAAGTGTCTTAAACCTGGGACAGAGGTGTACACAAAGGGGTGCCAGGGTGGGACATTCTCCTCGAGAGTAATTAGGTAAGATTACTGAGATCTGATCTGGAGTTCTCTAGGAAAATCTGGGAGACAGGCATGCCAGTTAGAGGGAACAACTGCAAGCTTATTGGCTTGGGCTGGCTTTGGGTGTTTTGGGAGAATAGTGGGAAGACAAACATGGCAGTGGCAGCCTAGGGTGTTATGTTGAACTGGATGGAGAGGCCAAGCGGTTTGAACTTTGTCCACAGGCTATGGGGAGCCACTGAGGGCCTTTAGTCAAGAAGAGCCTGCTCAGACCTGAGTGGGTAGAATGGTCTGGAAGTGGGTGAGCATTTGGAAGTCTGTTGCAGTGTCCAGATGAAGGGGGATTGAAAGGAGGAGGTAGCTGAGGGAGTAGAGGGGAGGGATTGGAAAGATTTAAGTGGTAGAAGTGGCAGGACTTGTGACTAAATGGGGAAAGGTGAAGAGGAGGTCAAGGTTGACCCTTCCTTCCAGCTTAGGCAGCTGGGTAAGTGCTGGTGCCCCCCACTGGGAGGGAATTCAGGAGGTACTAGGGAAGGCCTAGTGAATTTGGTGTGACGTGCCTATGGGGCAGGGTGGTAAGGAGGCATATTAAAGTACAGATCTGGAGTACAGAAGAAAAATTTGGACTGAAGATAGAGATTTGAGACTCACTCTATTCCAATCAGTTTTTATTTCTTTGGCACCTAGTATGTGCCAGGCATTGATCTAGGCATGGGGAATTCACTGCGAAAAGAGACAAAGTCCTTGTCTTCATGGAGTTTACATTTTAGTGTGTATGTGGGGGAGGGGAGACAGACAATAAATAAACATACGCATATACTGCATACACTTAGCATTGGTGCTAAAGGAGACAGAGAATACAGGGTGGGGACTATTATAAATAGTAACATTTGAGAAGAGACCTGAAGCAACTTGAGAGAGTAAGCTGTGTGTTTATCTCAGGAAAAAGCATTCCAGGCAAGTGCAAAGGCCCTGAGGCAGGTGTGTGCTTAGTGTAGTGTGGAACCCTGAAGAGGCTAGTGTAGCTAGAGAGAAGTGAGTGAGGGGGACCATTGCAGGACATGAGGTCAGAGAGGGTCCGAGACAATTGTGCAGGGCCCTGTGGGGCACTGTAAGGACTTGGCTCAATGGGAAGTCACTGGAAGGTTCTGCACAGAGACACGATCTGGCTTAGGTTTTAACAGCGGGGTGGGGACTAGACTGAAAGGGGAGCAGGTATGGACATGGGGAGACCGGTTAGGAAGCTACTGCAATATCTGGGCAAGAGTAGATGGTGGCTTGGACAAGGGTGGAAGCAGTGGAGGTGGTGAGAGGTGGTTGGATTCTGGATGTCAACTAGGGAGTAGCTGGGGTTCTAGGGGTCAGGTAGGTGAGACTGTGGAGAGAAAAGAGCAGTGAGAATAGATCCTTGGAAGTACTTAAGGCACTGGAGGAGGGAGAAGGGAGATGTCAAAGGAGATAGAAATGGAGATGCGTTTGTTGGCTTTTAGGTCCCATGGATGACCTTCTTTGGAGCAGTTTCTTGGGGTGCCAGGGGCAGAATCATGGTGCAGTGGTCAAAGAGTGAAAGTGAGGGAGAGCAAGGGCTGCCACAGAGCAAATTGTTCTCGCTTATGATTCAGAATTGGGGAAGAAGTGGGCGGGACAGGAAAGGGGCATTTTCTAGAGGGGCATGGATTTGAGGGCTGTTGTTTTATAAAGCTGGGGCGTTTTCATGTTGTGAAGGAGCCAGTGGAGAGTGAAGGGAGGAAACGTGAGCAGAGCGCAGGCTGGGGATGCAGGCCCTACGTGGATGAGGGAGGAGTGGGAGGATATCCCCTCCTGGCAGGATGTGAGAAAGAAGGGAAGACCTCAGAGGAGGAGAGCTTCTTGGGCCTGGGCTGGGCTTTCCTGAGAAGTGGGGGGAGATGGCCATGCTGTCAGCTCAGCAGGCAGGCTGAGCATGAATTTGGGGCCCACAGGAGCAGGCACCTGCAACTGAGGAAAGTTCAGCTTCCAGAAACTCATCCGGGACCTCACAGTCCAGATATCTATCTAGGAAGAAGCTCTTGGAATCTTGGCATGCTGAATTTCATCACGTGTGGGGTGGGGTGCACCACAGGCACTTAGCGCTTCATAGGGGAAAGATGTGACTCCCAACAGCTCTTCTTGGGCCTCACCTCTCTTGAGAAGGGGCGGGGGCAGGAAGCTGGAGTGAGAGGGGAGTTAGAATCGGGGTGATGGAGTTGTTGTTGGCAGCCTGAACTGCATGGAGTGGAGCCTCCTGCCCCCTGCCACAGAGGAGATGGAGATGCAGACGTCTGTGGTGAAGGGCCGCTTCATGGGGGACCCCTCACATGCGTATGAACACACCGAGCTGCAGAAAGTGAATGAGGGCGAAAAGGTCTTTGAAGAAGAAGTAGTGGTGAGTGAAGACAAGAGGAGGAGGAGGACCCGAATGAAAGGGACCTGGGCCATCCAAACCCCAGCCCAATGCACACTGCGGCAGAAACAACGTTTATCATCACTGCCACTGGGGCGAGCTGGGCCTGGGGTGCTGGGTGTGTAAGGCCCTGTGCCACTGTATCAGTCCCATTGCTTCATCCTCACAGCTCTGGGAAGTTGGTACCTTACTCTCCAGGTGGTAGAGAGGAGGAAACTGAAACATAGGTTAAGTGACTTGCCCAGGGTAACACCACTCCTGAGTGATGACAGGGTGTTAAAGTGGCTGGGCAGCTCTCGGGGGAGCCGTGCTATGGGGCTGGGAAGAAGGGGTGTGTGCTTTGCTCTGGGGCAAGGGGGTGTGCGCAGGTGCTTATATTTTTGTATAATGTGTATTTTACTAGGTAATACATTCACTTGGTTCACAATTCACAAAAAGGAATATAGTAAAGTTTCCCTCCTACCCTATCCACCAGTCACTCAGGTCGTCTTTCTGGGGGTCATTAATATAACCGTGGTGGGGTGTGTGTGTGTGTGTGTGTGTGTGTGTGTGTGTGTCCAAGTCTTGCCACTCAAAGTGCAGTCTGTATCAGAAGCATCACCATGCCCTGGGAGTTAGAAATGCAGACTCTTGGGCTGGCATCAGGATCTGAATTTTAACATGTTCCAAGGGGATTTCTTTTTAATTTTTATTATTTTTAAAATAAGTTTATTTATTTATTTTTGGCCACATTGGGTCTTCATTAATGCAAGCGGGCTTTCTCTAGTTGCGGCAAGTGGGGGCTTCTCATTGCGGTGGCTTCTCTTGCTGTAGAGCATGGGCACTAGGCGTGCAGACTCAGTAGTTGTGGCTCGTGGGCTCTAGCACACAGGATCGGTAGTTGTGGAGCACGGGCTTAGTTGTTCCTCGGCGTGGGGGATCTTCCTGGACCAGGGCTCGAACCTGTGTCCCCTGCATTGGCAGGCGGATTCTTAACCACTGTGCCGCCAGGGAAGTCCCTCCAAGGGGATTTAAATAATGCATTTTAAGTTTGAGAAGCTCTGCTTCCAGAGACATTTTATGCAAGTACAAATCTCAGCCAATACCTCACCCCGACATATTCTCTTTTTATCTTAAAAAACAAAACAAAACAAAACAAATGGCAACATGTTATGCACACAGTTCTGCACCTTGCTTTTTTCTCCTAACAATATATTTTGGAGATTTTTCTACATCAGTGCCTTGAAGAACCTCTCCATTCTTTTTACCATTGTGTGAACGTACCATATTTAACTGGCGTCTCATCCATGGAAATGTCGGTTTCCAAGTTTTCACTCTGACAAGTGATGCCACAGTGAATAAGCTTGTGCATGCGTCATTTCCCATGCGCGCACTCGATTTGAAGGATCAACTCCTAGAAATGGGATTGTGCAGTAAAAAAATAACCAGCCCAAGTTCTGAAACTAGAGAAACCTGGGATTCAAAACCCAGCCTCTGCACTGGAACCCAGGTGATGCCGGAACTCTGGGTCTAGGTCTATGATGCTTCAGCTGCAGCCCCGTGCCCGCCTGACAAACTTAACCTCCCCTCAGTTTTATTTTCTGTAGAACTGGGATCATTATGTTTACTTCGCAGGCTTGTGCAGATTAAATGAGGTGACATATTTAAAGCCCCTGGCCTAGACACTTATTTAGTTTCCGTCTCCTCCTTTGTAATCAATTCTAGTCAGCAGCCCATGGGAAACAGGTGGTTGAGTGACTTTGGGGGCTCCCAGTGACATGTTTTCCCTGTCAAGTGCTGCTTTTTCCCAAACATCTCTATGAAGTCCTTTTGTTCAGGGCTGCCCTTGATATTGATTGTAACCAAATTTCATCTGCGTAAAAATAGTATGGGGTGATGCTTGAGAAATAATGTTAAGTCAAAGGGCAGGATATGAAACTATATAAACTGTAACTCTAATTTTCCTTTGAATATAGGCATAGAAAAAAAGAATAGAAGGAAGTATACCAATGTGTTATCAGCGATTACCTTTAGGAGGTGGGATTATGAGTGGTTTTCATTTTCTTAGGTTTATTATAAAATATTTCTCTATTACCCAGATAGTCTACAGTGAGCATGATAGCTTTTATATTTTAAAAAGGCAAAATAAGCAACATTAAAATATGATAGAATGGTTTGTTTCTGGAAAGGTACATAAAAAACCATTAACGATGTCTGTCCCCAGTGAGGGCAGTTTGGGGGCCAAGGATGAAATGAGAGAGACTGCTTTTTTTTTTTTTTTTTTTAAGTTTTAAATATTGCATTCATCACCAATTTAAGAAAGGAACGGAGGGTGGGAAGGCAAGGACTCACCATCGTGATTTTCCATGGCCCTGGCATCTACACTGTGGTGACCCAGATCAGATGGTCATGCTGAGGCCCTTGCACCAGGGGTGGCTGGGCACAGCGCCCTGGCAGGGTGGCTTGTCTCCTGTCTCCTCAGGTCCAGATCAAGGAAGAGACCCGCTTGGTGTCCATCATTGACCAGATCGACAAGGCTGTGGCTGTCATCCCCCGAGGTGCCCTCTTTAAGACCCCTTTTGGACCCATCCGTGTCAATCGGACCTTTGAAGGTGAATTCTCAGGCATCTCTTAGGGCCAGAAGGCATCTCTTCCTGAGCATAGTTGGACATGTGCCTGGGAGTCCAGGGGAGACTGCCCACTTTCTCAGAGAAAGAATAGCTGTGGCCACGTCACTTGGGAGGATGTGCCCAATGACCTGGTATCTGTGCCTGGCAGGGGTACCCAGTCACTGGACCCTGACTCTTTTATGCCTGAGGGTGGGGGAGCATCTGGCCACCTGGGTCTGGGGCTTTGTGTGGTGCTGGGCTCCCCACCTTTTCCTACCCTCCTCCTCCATGGTCTGTCCTCATTGCAGGATCTGAGCCAAGTTCGGGCTGAGAGAACCCTGCTCCCTTTTCGCCCTTCAGTCCCCCGTCAGTAGCTGACTGACTCCTCCGCAACCCCCTCCATGTGGTCCCCAATCATAGAGGAAGGAGGCTGTGGGGTTTGGGAATGACCTTCACTTCCTACCTGCTGCCCCTTTTGTAGGACTGTCCTTGTCTGAAGCCAAGAAGCTCAGTTCCTACTTCCACTTCAGGGAGCCTGTTGAGCTGAAGAACAAGACCTTGCTTGAGAAGGCTGACCTGGACCCCTCCCTGGACTTCATGGACTCCTTGGAGCATGACATCCCCAAAGGTAACAGTCTGTTACTTGGAGGACATTGGATTTGCCCCAGGTCAGAGCAGTGGGCCGTGCCACCTGCCGTTCTCCTCTAAGAGTGGGACCTAGGGCCTGGGTGGGAACTGGCGGTTCACTGTGGGGCCTTGAGGATGGGGCTTCCCCAGGGCTCAATACAGGGCTCAGCTCCTAGTAAACAGCTGGTAAGTGTTTGCGGACGAAAGGATTGTCTTCCATGTGCTTTCACAGACAGGAAGTCTCTCAGTGTTTCGATTTTCATACCAATCTTGAATGGAGGCAAATTGGGACTCTCCCCCCGACCCAAAACATCTCTGAAAACACCCCTGAAAATACTAGCCATACATACATCGCAATGGTTAGTTTCAGGGTTAGATCCAGTGCTTGGCACACAGCTGGTGCACAGTGAGTGGGTGCTGACCGACCTGCTGAGGTCACCTGCTAAGGAAATGAGTTCTATACATTTGCCTCCTGTTAAGTGGTTGTACTTTTTAATCATAAAACATACAACTTCAGAGGCCTTTTAAAAAAAATATTTATTTATTTGGCTGTGTTGGGTCTTCATTGCTGCGTGTGGTCTTTCTCTAGTTGCAGCGAGCGGGGGCTACTCTCCGTTGCGGTGCGTGGGCTTCTCATTGCGGTGGCTTCTCTTGCTGCAGAGCACAGGCTCTAGGTGCGCGGGCTCAGTAGTTGTGGCTCGTGGGCTCTAGAGCACAGGCTCAGGAGTTGTGGTGCACGAGTTCAGTTACTCCACGGCACATGGGATCTTCTCGGACCAGGGATCGAACCCTTGTCCCCTGCATTGGTAGGTGGATTCTTAACCACCGTGCCACCAGGGAGGTCTCCAGAGGCCTTATTGTGCTTCAGGTCCCACCTGGCCCAGGCATACAGCCAGCAGTTGGTGGAGTCACAGAGACCCCATTTCCTTCCTGGGGTCCACCAGTAGAGACGGGCATGTCCTGGAAGATGTTCTTGCTTGGATGCTGCATCCCAGGACAGGTGCCAGGCTCTGGGCATTCGGGGGCCAGACCCAAGGCACTGACTCAGCACCCCTGCTTCTTTCCCTCCCCATGCTTGGTGTTCTGAGAACTGGAGGGATCTGTTGTTGATGATGGCAAAGATAATGATACTAGTAACTACTCATAAAAGCAATGACACTGCTTACCGTGTGCCAGACATTGTAGTGTCCTTCCCATGCCTTATCTCATTTTAATCTTCACAGCTGACCTATGAGGTAGATACTATTACCCCCATTTTATAGATGAAGAAACAGAGGCTCAGAGAGTTAAACCCAAGGACATAGTTAAGTGTTAGAGCATTAGACTCCAAGGCTCTGGCCTTAACTATGGTGTCAAGTAGATGGTGTTTCATTTTAAGTGGACATTGGGAATGGCAGGACAATAGTCATCCCCACCACTAAGGGGAAACGCTTCTGAGGAGCAATGAGCAACCCAGTCGGGCTGGAACTCAGGGTAGGGGTGGGACAGCAGTAGTTGCTAAAGGAAAGGGCTCTAGAACCAGAAAAACTGCGTTGGAATCCTGAATCTGCCGCATACTAGCTGGGTGACCTCAGGCAAGTCCCTCAATTTCCTTGTGCCTCAATTTGTAAAAAGGGAATACTACTTCCTACCTCATTGGGTTGTTATGAGAATTAAATGAGTTAACACATATAGAAAACGTTTATAATAGTGCTTAACACATTAAGGACTCAAGTAAAAATGAATAATTATTACTGATCTTGTTGTCGGTAGCAAAAAGGCCTTAGAGGTGGGTCGGGCAGGCCTAGGAGAGCCTAGGTCAAGGGGTAGGAGGCGTAGACCAAGGCAGTAGGAGCTGCTGGTGGCTTGTGAGCAGGTCTGTGATAACAAGGCAGTGGTGCATGGATGGATGGAAAGGGGCAAGCCAGGGATCTGGAGGCTGTTTCGGGGGTACTGCAGTGCCCCAGGGGCTGGGCCGTGGGTCCCAGGTGGGTAAGGACTTGCCAGCAAAGAGTGGCTACTCTGGCCTCCACCACATGGGGGCTCCAGAGTGAACCCTCCTTGAGCATAGAAAAGGGGGTCCTGGACCTCTGGGGGAGATGGAAAAGGTTTACTGGGGATGGGCATTTCTCAACCACCAGACATACTTCCCAGACTCCCATTACCTCCTCCAATTCTTTGCTCCCCGCCTGGCAAGGCCGGAGGGGGCTGCACATCCCTGGTTGATACAGGGAGCCAGGAACACTGTGGTGGTGGGACCTGGCGCCATGGGCTGAATGGTGGATGGAGAAAAGTCCTCTTAGAACCCCTTATCTGGCGGCAGCAGCCCCTCCTCCCTGATTCAGTATGTGGCTGGAAAGCTCTGTCCGGTGCTGACTTCTCAGCCTTCTCACCTGCAGCAGAATGCTCCAGGACCAGCGGATAAGGCAGTCCCTCCACAGCGCTGGGTGACTGGGGCGGGGGCGGGTAACACAAGAGCGCCTCCTCCCCCTTGCGCCTAGACTTCTTGCCCTAATGGTGGGCCTTAGGGCTGAAGCGTCAACCAATGATTCAACACCCCAGTCCACCCCCGCATTTTGCCATAGTCCTGGAGCCTTAGGGGCTGAGGGCTCCTGACATCTCCTGTGTGTGTGGGCCTGAGGGGAGGGATGCTCCTGGCCTGACCTTGGGAAACTCCACAGCTTCTGGGCCTCCAGCTCCCTTCCTCCCAGAGCCAACACCAGAACATCATGATGTCTTGATGGGGGCCATGGTGTGGGGGTAAAAGTGTGGATGGTTGGGGGAGAGCAGACACTCTGACTTTGCTCCCAGACTCCCTTCCTTATCTTCCAGTGAAAGAGCAAAAGGAGCGGCTGGGAGGCTGCCCCATCAGGCAGACAGCAGCCAGAATGGCTGGGCTGCTAAGTGAGGCCAAAACCCCGAGGAAGAGTTCCCCGGGACACCAGCACTGGCTGGAGGGGTGGAATTTGGGAGCCGTGTTTTCTGCCCAGGTAGGATCAGTTTCCTTTCTGGGTCTGAGGCAATTGTTCAGGGGAACTTCATGTCATCTGTGAGCAGGTATGGCTTAGATTGGCCCTGCCTGGGGCCACTAATGCCCTCCTAACTGTGCCTTGGGGTCTGCGGAGTTGTGTGGGAGTAGGGCTTTGGGAGCGGAACCATCCTCCTGGTGGATACAGGGCAACAGCTAAGAGTTCTCTGAGCTTGGGCTCTTGCCAGATGACACATGAAGTACCAGGTCAGGACGCCAGATTTCTAGGCAGTACTCTTGCCATTCAATGCTCCTTAATCTTCCACTCTATCAGCAAATAATAGCCACTGAGCAGCTACTATGTACCAGGCACCAGAGACGCCGCTGGGAACACGACACCATCTTTGCCTCACAGAGGTTTGGGAAGATCAAATGAAACAGAAAAGTAAGATAGAAGGTGCCTCACAGGCGAAGTCATAGGTGTCCTGGGAAGCAGAGCGAGCTGGGTAGAGGGCAGAGCGCCTCTCCTTGCTCCACTCTGGGCCGGAGCTGACAGATCTCAGGAACTGCTCACCACAGGGCCGCTGAGGCTCCAGCACAATGCCCAGTTCAGGCAGCAGAGGGCAGCAAGGGGCCTGCTTCCCTGGAAAGCAGCGGGGGACCAGGGGGACAGCATCGAAGAGGGCCGGGGAACACGGTGTCCGGGATCAGCCTTCTCTTGAGGGGTGTGCAGGTGGCACCTCCCTTCCAGCCCTGTGGAAGCCTGGGTGACAGGTGCTCGGTCTTCTGGACCGGGGGGCCTGGCCTTGCTCATCAATGACTGGGAACTCTTCCGCCTGGTTCCCCACCCCGCCCCCACCCCCTTCCCATGCACTGTGGCCCTGGTGTCACGGGAGAGGCTGCTCTGAGAAGGGGCCCATGGCCATTTCTGTGTGTGTGACAAGTTGTGCGGTGCTGGTCTGAGGACCGGTTTAAGCCATCTGCTGCCCCTGGACAGCCCTGAACCCCAGCCTGGTCCACTCTGCTCCTCAAACTTAATCTCAGAGCTTTGCTGCCTTCCTTCCTGGCGGGCAGGAGAATGTAACTATGAGGAGCCTACCCCAGCCTGAGGTTTCCATATTGGCAAGGCGGGTGAGGCCCTGGAACTTCCTGCTGATGCAGGAGGGCCCATTCCTGATTTACCAGCTTATATCCCTCCCACCACACCCTCGAGGAAGAGCGCTTGTGGAGAAGAGTGGTTGCCAGGGGACCGGAGGGGAGGTCTGGGGAGACTTGGGAGAGACCAGGGGCTGTGAATGGAAACACCAGGGCTGCAGGAGGCTGCTTTCCCCGGAGTCCCACAAGTGGTGGCTGGCTGGGCCCAGCCTTTCCAGCAGTTGCAGTGAGAAAAGTGGGTGAAGGTGACAGCAAGCGCCTGGCTTCCCAGGTAGACACTACGTGACTCCTGGCATGTTGAGTGTGTGTGTTTCCTGGGCGACAAGCTGCACCAGGGACAAGGAAAGGAGTGTGACAGGAATGCAAGGGAGGGAGGAGGTAGTGTCATTGGCTGGCCGGCCACTTCCCATGCCGCTCCTGTACTCGGCCAGCACCCTGGGCCTGCTCAGCACCGGCCCCCACCCTGGAGGCAGCAATGTATTTCTCTAGCATCCCCATCAGTTTCTCTTTGCTCTTGGGTGGGGTGGGGAGAGCCCCTGCTGATGAGCCTGGGCCCCCCCTGTGGCCAAACCCTAGGTGGGCAGGCTGGTGCCAGGGGAGGCCAGGACCCAGCCCTTGCCCAGGGTGTGCCAAGGCGCCAGCAACAGGGAACTGCTGACAGTGGTCTGGGCCGGGGGACTCCAGGATTCCAGTTCTTTCTCCAGGGCAGCATCTGGCTGCACGCTGCCCTCCCCAGGTGGGCAGAGCCTGACCTTCTTCAGTTCAAGGGGGGCTGTGTGGCCCTGGTCTCCAAGGGCGGGGAGGAACACCCCAGACGATGCTCTGGGAACTGGCAGGGGGGGCTAACAGGGGCTGTCTTCTGGGAGGGGCTGTGCTTCTGGCCAGACGCTGAATGCAGTGCACTGGGAACACTTTGTTCTGTCACACCCCCTCTCCGGTTACCCCTAGGCCATCTGTTTTCTGAAACGAGTGACTGGGAAAGCAACAGGCCTTTAAGGCCTCTAGAACTCTGAGGGCAGGTCTATGAGGTGGAGATATGCAGAGGAAACCTGCGAGCTAGGGGAAATACTCTCCACTTCTCTGACCAGGAAAGATACTGCCCCCATTCCCAACCTAGGCAGGGCCCCACCCAGAGCTCTGGGAACCCAGGAACACTCTTCTTAATGCTGTCTGGCCAGCACTGAGCGGGCCTGGGGGAGCGGGGTCAAGCCCACACTGCCTTCTGCTTCATCATCTCACTGCATGGGTGGTGGCACTCGGTGCAGGCCACTGCACAGTGCTGAGGTGTCCTCCAGGTGGCCTCTCCCTAAGCAGCCCAAGGCCAGCTGACCTACACACCTCCCAAAAGCTCTGGCTTTGACCTGGGCAGGTGCTGGCACCCTGAGTAGGGCTGAGCTGCCATCAGAGCCAGGGGTGCCTGGTGGTCAAGTGGCTGAAGGAGGCCTGGGGGCAGAGGGGCAGTGGAAGCTAGGCAGCCGGGCTGACCTGGCAGCTGATGAAGGCCTAGGCGCAGTTCTCAGCGCATCACTGGCTGGTCCAGCACCAAAACCTTCAAAGCATTTGCCTTTCTGGCAGGGCCTGGGGCAGAGCTGCGGCTGGGCCGGGAGAGGCCTCAGTGCGCAGGGGAATAGAAGTTCCAGATCTGCATCCAGAGGCGATTTTCCCAGGCTCCTTCCTCCCACACAACGGCTCCCTCCCTCGGTTCTGGAGCTGGATCAGGCCCTTCCCGCCAAGTCCTCACGGCTGCACAGCTCAGCCCCAGGCTGGGCTGCTCCCGTCTGGGGAGCAAAAACCCGGGCAGAACCCAGGACAAAGGCTTATTAGTTGCAGCTCAAGTACCCTGCCGCAAAGGATGGCTCCCAGTCTGCCGGCTGCCAGAAAGGGCTACTGAGCTGGGAGGCCTGAAACGGCCCCACTTCTGTGTGAGCCTGGTCAGGTCTCATCCATCTCAGAGCAGAGGCTTCTGGCCTGGGGAAGAGAGCGCAAATGGCAAACAGCAGTGAAGCGCACCAGGACTGAAGGCCACCAGTGAGCACCCCTAGCGCAGGGTGAGAGGGAGCCTGGAGCCTCTCCTAGCCCAGCCCCAGCTCCCCTCTGCCTGTGCACTGTGGATTCAGCTTCCTCCCCCACGCAACCTTTCACTAGACTTGCTGACAGGAACAAAACGGACTGCTTTGAGTTCTACCTCTTTTCATTTCCTTTGCCCTCCCTCTGGAAGTGGTTTTAATGAGCAGTGAAACGGCTCAAAGGCAGTCAGAAGGAGTAAAGTGCCGGGATAATTAAACTGTCTTCCCTTTTCCCACTGGACCTTAATGCTCGGGCCTGGCTGCCCGGAGCCTGGGGCCTCTGCATGGCCGGCAGGGCTCTGCCTCCACAGTGCCCAGGCCTTGCCTCCTGCTCCTCCTCAGGGTCCTGGAGCATCCAGATGGAGAGAGGCAACACCCTGGTGGTGCTGCGCAGCCTGCTCTGGCCAGGTCTCACCTTCTACCATGCTCCTCGCACCAAGAACTATGGCTACATCTACGTGGGCACTGGCGAGAAGAACATCGACCTGCCGTTCATGCTGTAGGAGGGCTGCCTGGGGAGTCTGGATAGTCTAAACAGTATTTTCATAAAGTCCAGTGAATTTGGTCTGTTTGTTCTGTGCTGCTGCCTCCCCTCATCTCCACCTCCATCTGGTGTCCAGGCTGAGGAGAGGCCCAGCTCAAATAGAGCAAGTGGCAGAGGGTTGGAATGTGCTAACGAGAGAGAGAAAGGTGGGAGGAAATG
>NW_020175393.1:10039634-10069488 GCF_003031525.2 Neophocaena asiaeorientalis asiaeorientalis
CAGCCAGGAGCCCTCTGAGGAGGGCAGCTTCCTGGACTCAGATGAGAGCTGCACATGGGCCAGGCAGCCTAACTTACCTCCTCCTTGCAGCCCCCCTGGCCAAAAAGCTAACAGCTGTCAATAGAGAGGAAGGGAACCTGTTTGGCCCGTGAACTCCCCTGTTGCATTCACGTGGCCCATCACAAGAGATCGGTGACTCAATGCTCAGTAACTGGCCGGAAACGGGTTGAGCCCCCCGCACTTCCCAAGCAGTGGGCGCACACCCAGTGGGTGAGTACAAGCCTGGTTTATAACATTCCTATGGGCAAAGCTCCTGTCCACCAGCAATGAGCCCAGGCCAGTCACGAGACCACAGCAGCTGCCTGGGGACTCGACTGCCCCACCTGCACCCAGCGCCCAGCTCTGTTGCAGAGCAGGCCCAGGGCACTGGTGTTGGACCTGCTAGCCCTCGTGCCATCCACGTTGGAGGAGCCGAGCCACCCTGGTGGGATGGGGCGGGAGTGCAGGATGAGCTCACGGCCGGCTCTCGGGAGGCTGTGCTCTCAGTCAGTGATACAGCACCAAAGGCCTGCTCGCGTAGGAGACGTTGTCCTTCAGGAGGGGGGACCCCACGGCCATGCGCACCTTGTTCCAGCGGTGGCCTTTGTTGTAGATGGGCTTGACGGAGCGGGGAGACCAGCGGGTGAGGTACCTGTGGAGCGAGGACAAGAGGTGGCTGTGGGACCGTGGGCATGGCCTCCTCAGGCCCAAGCCGTGCTTGGCCAACCAAACCCTTTCAGCAGTTTTCCTTTCTTGAGAAGGGCTTTTCCTGGGAGCAACTGCTGAATATGCTGTAAACAGATGGGCTGGGCTCCTGCTGCCGCAGGTGTGTGTGGCCAGGGTCAGGCAGCACAAGGCCACACGCTTCCTGGATCTTTATGAGTCGTCAGTGTTTGTGTGTATTTGCTGGGGGAGGAGGTGAAGGAAGAGGCTGCTCAGAGAGCAGATCATCCCTCTGTGGCCCAGTCACGGGGAGAGGAGAGGCTGATGTAGGGCCTGGAGGAATCCTTCCCTCTCCCCCACTTGGCTCACTCTGCCACCCCAGCCTTCAGGGAACAAGCCTAGGCAGCCATAACTCGTAGAGGATCCCTGCCCCTCACCCAACCCATGATGGGGGCCAGGAAGGTTCTTGTAAGTAGGAGGGGGTGGGGTGGGGAAAGATGGCTGCCACCCATAGTCCTTTTGCCTCCTTTGGGGATGGCAGCAGGGCCCTGACAGTTCCCGGAAAAGTGGCTCATGCCGGCTGGGACTGGGGTTTACTCCGTCCAGAACGAAACTTGAATCCTGTCCAGAGAGGCCCACCCTTCGTCCTGAAAGCTCAGCCATGGCAAAGGCCAGGATCCTCCCCTTCTTCCACACTAGGTTAGGGCTCAACCCAGCCGCCTCTAGAGACCCTCAAATGAGAGGTTTTAATTAAAAAAATTAATAACCATGGCTGAAAATTTTTAGCTAAGAGTGAAAAAATGACTGCTGATTTATACATTTCAACTGAGCTCCCCTGGACCTGTGTCTTCTGCTCTGAGCTTTGAGAGGAAGTAAAAGCTGTGCGTGGTATTGGCCTCCATGCCACGTGCGAGGTGGGCCAGCAGGAGAGGGCTTCCCCATGTCCACTGTGGCTGTCAGTGCCCCAGCAGGGAGGCCTCTGTGCAGTAGGCTGGCCCCAGGGATGCCTTTGGTGGTGCTGGGACCTGGCAGGCTCCTGTGCTGGCATTTCCCAGGCTTCAGAAGGGTGGGTGAAGAGGTGGGGTGTGGGAGCAGCCTCCCCCAAAGGGTTGCTCCTTGGGTTTGAAGACCCCAGATCCCAAGGCTCACCAGGCTCTCCATAGTTGCTGCCCTAAAGGCTCCCTGCCCCTCCCACCCTGGAGAGACCCCAGGGAAGCTGGGATTCAGCTGGCCCTGGGCCTGATGCCTGTGCCACAAGGAGCAGCCAGCTGGCAGGGGAGGGGGCTGAGGGCCTCCGGACGGCTCTCTGGGAACACTCCAGCTCTAAGAAGAACCAAGGCTCCTTCCTCCTACCTCTCCTGAAGGAGTGGGGAAGGAGGACGCATGGCTCCCCGGGGCCCGGCCGGTGCACGGCAGCTCAAGGACCTCTGGATGGAATCATAAAGTCCCTTGTAAGGAAACAGCCTCCCATGTAGCCAGGACTCCCTCTCCTCCCCAGGGTGGCCTTTGCAACCCAAGAGCCCCCACGCATCATCAATCCGGTGTCACGTTAAAGGACACCGGATATATGGGAGGGAGCCTGGCTTTGCTTCAAAGACCTGAGGGAAGGATGGATTGTGTCCTTAGGCCTGCTGCTTGTCTCTTAACGAGTCAGGGTAGGGGTGGGCTCAACCCCCAAAAGGTCCACAGCACATTTGGGAAAGACAGGAAGAGGTTAATATGTCCCGTTCCTCCGGGGCTGCTGGCGGATGGCCCAGCTAGCAGTGTGGGAGGTGCAGGTGGAGATGGGCAAGGGGCCAGGGTGTTGGCGAGGCGTCAGTGAAGACCCAGCTCTGGCCCTGCACCCCCAGCCCAGCAATCCATGGCTAGTATCTGCCTGGCCTCTCATCCTCCATGCCTGGGTTCTGTTGGGGATCAGCCTAGGAGATTTGCTGGGGGTGGGGTATCTTGCTTTGCTTTAACCACAGAGTGCAATTCCAGTGGCAGCGGGACAGGCTGAAGGCAGGGGGTTTATTGATACGATACGGGAGAACAAGAAGAAATACCAACATCGATTTTACAAACCTGGATCTACTCTCAACAAGGGGGTATTATAGTTCTAGGAGTATGTGAGTGTGGTAATGTCAGAGACAGCTGTTTAAGTGTTAGACAGGAATCTATTTCTACACCAGAGGGGGCCACCCTGCTTAGGCTGAAAGGCAGACTGACTGATTCTAGGACCTAGGGGACTTCCTCTCCTCCTCTATAAAACCTCAGGACCTCATGGGATACCATGTGCAGCTGTGTAGGTCGTTAACTGCACAACTCTAGGGAGCACCATTCACAATCTAGTCTACCTGGATGCTGCCTTAAAGTTTTGCAGTGTACGATTTGCGCAGCTATGTACAGTGGCCCTGCCCCAGACAGCCTTCCCATTTCTATTTCTAAGGCCCCATTTTGCCCTTTAATAACCCCAGTGCTATTACTGAAAGTTTGCAGAAGTGCTCTGACATTCCCATAGCAACTCAGTATGATGTCATAAACAGAAGATTAGCACATTCTAATGCCCAGCGAACGACCTTCTTACCCCTGTGCTAAGTGCCCTACTGGGGAAGGACAAGGAAAGAGGCTGAGGCCGGCAGGGGAGGGTAACAGAAGCGTACACAGTGGTCGGACTGATGGGGTGGGTGCTTAGGCTGGAAGGGATGGAATGCTCCAGCTTTCCTGAACTGTGGAACGAGCTCCAGGAGAGAGCCTCCCCAGCCCAGGTTACCTGCTTACCTGTTGAGTCGGGGTTTGCTCTGTGGAACAAATCCTTCTGGAAGCTTAGGCCTGTGATTTGGGAGCAGACCTGAGTGGAGAGAAAAGCATTTAAGGGGATGGTCTCTGCAGCTCCCTGTGTAGCTCTTGGGGGCTGGAGGGAAAGCCCAAGGGGGTGGGAGGTTGGCACTAGGGGGTAAGTATAATGAAGCCTCTGAATACCCATTGCCTTTTCAGGAGGGGCTGGAACATGGGGCAGCTGGAGGGTGGAAATGGTGCCCACAGCCCGCTTCTGCCCCTCTTAGCCCAAGGTGCTTTCTACCTGCTCGGTGGGCCATCTTCACACACTCCTCAATCTTGCGGTGCTCTTCCTGGCACAGGCCCGTGACCGTTCGGGGCAGCATGCCCCCGTGTGGCCGGATGAACTGACTGAGCAGCAGAACATCCTAGTGGAAACGGAAAACAGGAGATGAGGGTGCTCTGGACAGGCACTTGCTGCTGGGGAGCCAGGGCTGAGTGGCCTCCAGGGGAGGCTGCTGTACCCTGGCACTGCCAGAGGCTGAGGCTCCCCCGGAACAGACCTGAGGCCACTCCCTCCCCACAGAGCTCTGCACGCGGGCCTACTATCTCCACCCTAACAAAGGTTCAATCCCAACTTAGCAAGATTTCCTGACCCCATTACCAACCCCAAGAGTCCTCTCAGCTCCTCCATGAGATAAATCTTCCGATAGACTAGGTTAGAGAACAGGAACTCTTCAAGAAGGTTAACAAGCTTTCATGCATCCACGGTATCTTTCCTGGTGATGAAAGGTGTGTTCTCCTCCTTGGGTGGGGTAGGGGGCATGTCATGTACTTCTGCACAACAGGGAAAACCTGTACCATTTCCGCCCCCAGAGTCTACATGCCACAGCCCAGAAGACCCACAGAGAGCCCCTCAACCTTGTGCCATGCCCTCTGAAGCCCCAGGCAGCAACAAGCTGAGGATGGGGCCAGGTTGCAAGGTTAAATCCCACATCTTCTAAGCCCCCTGTGACCAGATGTAAATGGATTCTTGGGCTTCCTTTGAACCATCAGACTGCTTTGGATGAGTCAAGGAGAGAGTCAAGAATTAAGAATCAGAATCAAGAGAGACCACGTCCCCTCCCAACTCTCACAGCATGGCTGAGAGGGTTAAAGGAAAGTCGCCCACCTGACCCGGAGGGGCCTGGCATGCCTGTCTCCATGGTCCTGGTCCTCAAACTGACTCGCTGCCCTGGCAGGTACCTCGCTGTATAGCGGCAGGTTTGTTTTAATCACTGGAAAGCTCCCGGGGGACCCAGGCCCCCAAATGCCACCCCTGTAATCTCCAGAATCTGATGAAAAGAACTTGGATTGGATTATCCAGGGATAATACACTGGTCTCACAGCCCCAGTGCCCCCACTGCAGGCTGCCAAGAAGGCTGACAGCTTTGTGCAGCTCAAAGTGGCAGTGCCCTGAGTGGAAAGGGGTAAAAGGAAAACAACTTCTTCAGCCTTTACCTTGGAGGGGACTGGATTTCTTCTGCTTGATAAACAGAGCCAAGTCCATTTCCTGAAAATGGCTCGTAGGAAGAGTGCCCCACGGTGATCAGGCAGGTGTAGGGTTCACCTCTCTACTCACAGCTGGGATTCTAAGTATGGCCAGGACCCCACTAACTTCCATGTCACAAGAAGCTGAGAGCAGTGCCCCATGGCCTGCAAGTTCCCTGTTACTCCAGGTGGCCATCAGCGGAAGGGCCGGGACAGGTCAAAAGAATACCCCCACCCCCACCCCGGGGTAGCCTGAAGCCAAGGCTCCCAGCCCAGGAGATTAGTTGGGTCATTCTGTTCAGATCCCGTGGACATGTGGCCTCTCCTGCTCTGACCACCTGACCGGGATCTCTGCCCTTAGTCATCCCATTCCACAGAGGGGCATAGGGACAACCTGCAGGTCAAACTGGCCCAGAGTCCGAATCACCTGAAACCTAAAAACAGGGTTGCTTAATGTCACCAATAGAATGCTAAAGGACAACTATGGATTTCTCCAGGGCTGCGTCCTTTCCCCCAGGCCCGCCCCATCTCTAGACATGATACAGAGTAGTAGCTGGGATCGTAGGCTCTGCCTGGGTTTTGTAGCCCCAGAGTGTGCATCCCAGCTCTGATACTTACTAGCTGGGTGGGTGATCTGAGGCAAGTTCATTAACTTGTTCATTAACAAGTTCATGCCTCAAATTTCCTCATCTGTAAAACAAGGATGAAAATAGTACCTACTTCACAGGGATATTGTGAAAACTAAGTGAATTATGCCCCATAGGTGCTTACACACAGAGCAGCACCCCGTGCAACTCACCTATTGTTGTTCACTCTTGTCATCTCTCTGTGAAACAATAGCTCTAGGAGACCTACAGCAAACAGGGGTCTCTGTAGCTCCAATATGGAAAGAGAATGATGTATCCCCAGATCACAGTAAGGACTCTCCAGAGATGTCCTCATTATAAAAGGAGGAAAGCCAAGCTCAGATTTTGATTCTACCCCCCTGGGAACACAGCCCTACGAGACTGGGCTCAGGGCCCTGGTGGTCTGAATCGACCGCAACCAGACCATGAACTAAGTCAGCGACTCTTCCACCCTCGCTGCACATTAGAATCATCTGGGGAGCTTTAAAATATAATGACGGCTGGGCTCCACCCCAGGCCAACAGAATCATCTGGAGGTGGAGCCTGAGCATTTTTAAAACTGGACAAAATGCTTCTGTCTTGGTGGTTCCATGAGATGCTGCTTAAGCCCACAGGGAACATGAGCTCCAAGACGCGCAGACACGTGTGTCTGTGCCCAGACTCACCTCGTAGTTATACTTGTGTTTCAGGTTCCAGCGGCAGATGGGGCACTGGCCGGAGGGGTTGGGGGGATTTGGACTTTCCTTGGGAGTCCCTGTGATTCGGCCTTCAATCTAGAAGGCAGAGAAAGAGAGCCTGTGAGGGAGAGGGCTGTGCAGAGCCTCTCATCCTCAAACAACCCCCCGAGTGGTAGGAGTGCTGGTGAGACTTCATCTCTGGGGGCCTCAGGCAAGTAGCTAACGGGTCTCTACGCCCGAATTGTGGTGCTGATTCCATAGCTGCTGGACAATGGACCTTGGAGTAGCCACAGAGATGGGTCTGATGGTCTGCAAGGGTAGTAGAAACTGAACTTAATGCTGGTGGCAAGAGGGAGGGGTTTGCTCTATCAGCTGAATGCTATCTTTCCTTCCTCAAAAAGACAAAAACTCCAGAACATTATGCTTCCCTCTCACTCCTTTGGGAAAAAGTAATAAATGCACATGGTAGAAAGTTTCAAACTGTGCAGGGATGTGGAGTCGAAAGGAAGTCACCCTCCCATCCTGCATGTCCTTCTCAGAGGAAATTGCAGTTTCCAGTTTTATGTGACAGAGGTAAGTTTTTGCCAGTGGTTCTCAACCAGGCAGGGTTGCCTAAAAACAGGGTCCAGGGGACACTGGACAATGTCTGAGGCATTTCTGATCATCCCCACGGGGGGATGGAGTGCTACTGGCCTCTAGCAGGGAAGGTGCTCACCACCCTACATGCACAGGACAGCCCTCACTCACAACACAGAACCAGCCAGTCTAAAACGCCAGCAGCGCCAGGCTGAGAAAGCTGGTCTAGGCCTATACAAGCAGACAACTGTGTGCGCTCTCCTCCTCCCCCCTCTCTCTAAAAACACAGAGGGGAGGATACATTCCCCTGCCCTCTTCCTCTTATCACTTTGGATTCCACCTTTCAAACCGTGCTGAGGCCACATGTGAAGTGACCTCCTCCATGGCTGCTGTATCCTGTGACACAGCCTTGGAATTACTAAGCTCAATAAACCAATGATCTGGGCATCAGCTCCAATTGCAAGAAGGGGAGTTTAGAAAGCCTTGCTGATTGAGGCCACAGATTGTGTGATGTTGGGACAGGTCTGAGAGACTCTGGGAGGGAAGCAACACTGTCTCCCAGGGAAGAACTGGCAGAAGGCAAAGGGGGCCAGAAACAAGGCTTGGCCGTGCAGGGTGCTGTTACTACCCTTCTGCCAAGGCCACCACAGCTATGCCAGAAAGGGGAAAGTGCACTAGGGAAAATGTGCAGGTACATGGAAGGACTTGGGAGGGGGTCAAGGTGGGCCTGGTGGGGGAGAGCTAACACTTATTGACTCCCCACTATAGGCCTGGCTCTGTGCTAATAATGGTCCACATGTATCATCTCCTTTAACCCCACAACCTAGTGAGGGCGGAATCATGATCTTATTTTACTGATGAAGAAAGTGAGACCCTGGAGAGTAATACCCAAAGTCAGCCATGGCAGCGCCTCTCCAGGCATGGCTGGGTTACCTCCCCCAAGGGCTCTCATGGGGCCACATACTTCTGTGTTCATTCCACAAATAGCAAATTCATGCCCCACCGGAAAAACACTCTTCACACTCAAAAGCCAGACGTGCTTCTCTCCACCAGCATGGAGTTTAAAGGGTGAATACTTGCTTTGGCTTTAGATAAGGGAACCAAAAAAGGTGCCCTAAGGGAATGGGATCCCCCTAGAAAGAACTGTTTTGGGGCTAAGCAGTGAAAAGGCTGAGGGCGTGTTCTGGGGAAGACCCAAAGACGGAACCCTAAGGCTTGTCCTGGGGATAAGAAGGCCTTAGGGAGGACTGGTTTTGACTGGCCGCCAGAGGGTTAAATCCCTGCTTGACATGGAAGCTACAGAGGCTTCTGGGAACTCGGTGGAGTGGTTGAGGATTTCTTGGAGGCGTGGAAGGCCATGTGAAAACAACGTTGTCTTTTAGGGATTATAGGATAATCTAGGCCCCATGACTCCCAGAGGAAGGGAGGTGAGATGGCCCCAGTGAGGGAGGCGGGGAGTAGGTGGGTGAAGAACTGTGCTAGCTTTCTCACCAACAGAGAAGACAGGGTGCCAGCTATAAGCCCAGGGCCCAGAGAGTGTCACCTTCTAACTACATCACTGAAGGAGTAGTAGCTTAGTCATTCTAGGCAGAAAGGAAAGATCCAGGCTCCTCGCCCGGGGTCTACTCTCTCTAGTCTTGTCATTACCTTAGTTTTCCCCTTTGGAAAACTGACTTATCACCCGCCAAAGAACATATTAGCAAATACCTATGAGCTCTTGTCATACAAAGGGCCACTTTAATCAAGTAACAGATGTCTTAGTCCAGGCACAGCAACTGTTCCTGATTAACCACACTCTCACACGCAGGTTGAAAATAGTAGACTGTGGGATTTATGGTCACAGAGGGAGCAGATCCTGAAGCCAGGAGTCCAGCTGGGGCCTCCCACCCTCCCTCAGAGGAGCAGCCAGGCAGCTCCAAGCATTAAAGATGTTAGAAGTGGCCAACTCGACGATACTTACTATAGTTGTCTTCCCTGCTTGGATCTCCACCACTAAAGAGATAAAGGGGAAAAACTAGGTCAGCCATTTAATAAGGAACAGGGAATTTCAAGTAACAGCTCAAACTTTACACATGGAGAAAAACGGAGCCCTCTCTCTGCACTCTCCCACAGCCCTGACCTGGAAAAGGAAGTGTGCAGGGTTCACCTCCCAGTGCCAAGGCTCTGTGCCCTGGAGGATGGGCGGGGGCAAGCCCAGATGCCCACATCATATCATCTGTCTGGGATTAAGGGTCTCCACACTGTTTCTGCCTTTCTAAGCTGAGATTAATCTTGGTTCCATCCAAGGTACTTGGCAAGACCTTGCCCTACTGTGGCTAGCAACAATGGCCTAAGAGTTGAGGGTTGAAGGTGGGGGGTGGGAAGTGGGCAGAAGCCGCTAAAAGACCTTCAAAAATACCCATCGCACATGTTCTTTCATGAGGAGAACCCAGACAAATATGGTTCCTGACCTTGACGAGTTTGCAATCTAAGATACAGCACTGAGCTAACACTGCTCCAGGGGTCCCACGGTGGCTAGGTAATAAGACCACTTCACTCCTAAAACATCCTGAGAGCCTTGTGTACGAGCTGTACAAGGGCAGCTGTGCGAGTCAAATCCTCTCCCTGCAGGGGTGCATTTTGTTATCCACACCGGAGAGGGGTGATGGGAGAGGTGGGAATGAGGGGCCTGCAGATATGGGGTCCAGGCAGAGAGGGCTGCAGTTCCGCACTGAGAGGGCCTCCCTCAGCTCTTCGCTGAGGCAGTCAGAAGAGAACCCGAGGGCAAGACAATTAAGCCGCACGCACACAGGCACGCAAGCCAGGCTGTACATATTTCCTCTTACTTAACCAGGATGCAGAAAGACAACTTCAACAATATCCAAAGGAAGAACCAAGCTAATAACCCACATTCGGCAAACAGAATCAAATAGAAAGTTCTTGGAGATTCTCCTTGGTCTCCCAGTTTCTTTAGAGAAAGAAGCCATGGCTTTTAGCATAGGAACTGGCATACCGCAGATGCTCCATAAAGGCTAGGGAGCAAAATACTTCTCATAACGCCCTTCTGACTGCTAACTACTGTAACAGAAAACATGAGTGCACATACTAGGCTGCAAACTGTCTCCCCAAATAGTAAAACCATATTTTAACAGTAGCTTGGCTACCACAATCCGTTCTACTCAGCCCTAGCCAGATTAGAAAGAGCCTAAGGTTAACTTTGTGAATCTAATGAAAGTTACGGACCTTGCCGTGGAAACGCTTCCGTAAGTGTACACACAATTAGACATGGATTACAGGAAGCTCACACACCCCTACAGCTACGCACCTAAATGGTAATACTGGTTTTCCCTCAGGGATGGGAGGAGGTGATTTTCTGAAGTTTCTAAAATAAACATGGACTGCCTTTGCAATAAAAAATAAACAGTAAAAAGAACGAAAATGTCTAAGAAAAAAAAGTGAGGCAATTCTAACCCACCCACCCGGAGGCCCACAGCAGCATCTGTGATCACTGAGCTTCGTGACTGACACCAAACTGGACACAGATTGCCTGGAATTGTCCCCCGTTTGTTTTCTGGGCAAGGCCATTCATAAAGACTCATTACTTCAACCAACCAACCTGAGAGCCTCTCAACTTCAACTCCACACACACAAAGGAGTAACAATGGCCAGAAAGGCCCTGAGGCTTTCTCCAGAGAACACTGTATACTAACCAATTCAAAGACAAACTAGGTTTCTCTCCCTAAGAGAAAATGTGTCACTGCACAGATCAACTTGTTTCGAAGAGAGACCAGCCTAAATGGGATGTGGGTGAGACTCAAACTGGTACTCAAGTCTGGCGGCCAGCACAGCTGCAGGGAGATGGTCACTGCACTGTGTCAGCTACAAAAGTAGGGAGGCAGAAGGACGCAGCCCTAGCCCAGCAGGCACCCCGGAAACTTTGCAAATTTGCAAAAACCAAGTTGGAAGAGGGACAGAGGGTGACCCAATCTGAGCAACAACAGGTGGGGGGCGAGTTTTTAAGAATCCGGATAGGAAACAAAAGGAAAGACCCACTCTGGTACCACTCAAGTCAGCGTGAGAACAGTGCCCTGAAACGAAGCGGACAAACATGCTTCCCCTCTAGGTGGAGGCACTTGGGTCCTAACCATCAAGTAAACAAGTCTAGCAAAACACACATCACTCCCGGCAAAGAACCAAACCCTGAAGTCATTCCACTGGCCCCTGGAAGAGAGATAAAAGCCCGTAGCAAGCTCCACTGTTAATGAGCTCCCCACACAGCAACTCTGAGCCAGTGAATCATCTCACTATAAGTCAGTGGGTAAAACAATAGGCAGATGCTTATCTAATAGAGACAATTCATCAAATGAGAAGGAATGACTGGAGAACTCATACAGGACAGACATTGGTCAGGGCGGTGTCTCAGTGCAGGGGCAGAGGGCCCACCGAAGCCTGAAGAGGCCCTAGGAGATTTCAAGTCTCTGAAAACAGGAGTTAGGAATCAAAATAGTATTGCTTTTCAGCATGCATACAAAAACATGTCAAAACCAAACCAAACCTGATATCCATTTGTTCCTGGCCTCCTCTCCATTCAACAGAAGTGGGGGTGGCTAAGAAAAGCTGGACTAAAAAACTGTTAGTCACTAACTGAAAACTTGTTTAGGAAAAGATGGAATTGCTCTTGTGTTCCGAGATATGGTTGTATCAAGTAAACTAAGGAAAGATACAAAGCAGTTTCCTAAACTAGAATTACGGGCCAAAATCTTCTAAGATAGGCACTTCTCATACACTTCAAATAATCTGTGCCACAGGAGGCAACACATCTGCTGAGTACCCATGGAGTGTGCAGCCGGGCTCCACCCACTGTGGAGCGCTCCAGCCTACTAGCAGACACAGCCTTTGCCCTAGAGGAGAAAAGAGAACTAAACCAAGCAAGGGAATCTCACTCTAACAAAGTCCATGCCTCGTAAAGAGGTCCTTTGAGTACTTCAGTAAATACTCACCTAGGATGGAGTCCAAGATAACTGAAGTGTGTCTAGAGCAAACAGCATCGAGGTGAGATTGCAGTGAACGCAAAAAGATCTCAATGGCCACATAAACACAGACACAGTGAACTGCAGCGGGATAAAGACCCAGCTGTTTAGTAAAGGAGGAAGTGAGGAGAGCGGAATGACGAGGAGTAGAGGGCACTGCTGCAGGAAGTGCCCAGAGACCAAGGTCCTTCTTGGAAAGGATCCATGGAAACCAAGCCCCAACTAGAGTATGAAGGGACGGAGTAACCGAATGGCAAGGTGGCTAAACGGCAGCACCAACGATCTTATGTAGGGTCAGGGAGTAGAGCGCATGTTTGGGAAGTATGGCCATTGACTACTTTTCTCAAACTCCTTCCTTGCTCAAGCTCTGCTCCCTTCTGTTCATCTTTAATCCTGCCACTAAAGTTTTCTGATTCTCTCATCACCTACCCCTTCCTTTTCCCTTGGACCTCTGAGGGAATGTCCCTCTGCACTATCCTTCAAATGAGGAGTCTTACTGCTACATAAAAACCTCCTTCCACTAGCAGGTTACTCTGGACTACGTCTTTTTTTTAACTATTTATTTGGTTGCACTGGGTCTTAGTTGCAGCAGGGTGGCTCCTTAGTTGCGGCTCGCCAGCTCCTTAGTTGTGGCACGTGGGCTCCTTAGTTGTGGCATGTGAACTCTTGGTTGCAGCATGCATGTGAGATCTAGTTCCCTGGCCAGGGATCGAACCCGGGCCCCCTGCACTTGGAACAGTCCTAACCACTGCACCACCAGGGAAGTCCCTGGACTATGTCTTTTGAATTCTTTAAAGGCCCCAATTTGCTCACTCCTCTCTCAAAACTTTTACCTATAAGGATGCCCATCCTGCCAGGCATATCCTTGTCTGAAATGCTAAGTCCTCCAGAAAGCTCCCTTAGGAAAAGATGAAGAAAATTCCCTTCAGCCTTTAGTCCTTTTCAACACACTCTGCTCTGAGGGTCTGATAGATCATTACTGTTAATTCAGATAGTCATATGTGTTTATTTTTCTTGTTTTAAATGCATTCCTTCACAAGGGCTCTAAGAGTGACAAGGTAGGAACAAGGTCTAACCTTTGCTAGGTCTGACAGTGTCAATCATGAAACTAAATGGTCTCCAGCAAGTTAACTGACAAGAGCTTTCAGGGAAGGGAGGGAACCATGCAGAAGCCCTGCTAATGGAATACCAAGGTGATGTTATTGGAGGGAAAAGTGCTGGCTGTTCTTCCAACTCTACTACTTACTAGCTGTGTGATATTGGGCAGCTACCCAACACCTCTGGACCGGATTTCCTCATTTGTAAAAATGCCTGTAATATTCACCTTTAAGGATTGTTGGGAAGACTGAATAAGTGTACGTGGGGAACCTAGCACAGTGTTTGCAGCAGGCACTTAGTAAACCACAACTTCCATTTTTTGGTCTTCCTTTAGTTTTGCTTCTTCTGTAATTATCTTTTTTGGTTTTGTGTGTCCCTCTGTCAAACTTTAGACCAGGCTTTCTCAACAGCAGCAGGATCAGTATTTCAGGCCAGGTGGTTCTTTGTTGTGGAGGGCTATCCTGTGCACTGGAAGATGCTTAGCAGCATCCCTGGCTTCTACCCACCACATGCCGTGAGCACCAGCTGTGACAACCAAAAATGTCTCTGGACATTGCCAAATGTTCCCTGAGGGACAAAACTGCCCCCAATTGAGAATCACTGCTTCAGACAGAGAGATTCTATAGGCAGGAGGAGTGGTGCTGAGTGCCCATGAACTCTGACTAAAATTAAGGAAGTACTATCTGATACTCTGAAAAGTAGAATGCTTGAATACTTTCAGCAAGACACTCACCTTCCTCTCCATGACTTTAAATTCTATGTGTGTACAATATTATTTGTGTGTCAAATATACTGGCTGGGACCAGTCAAAATTAGCTTTATGTGTAATTCTTTATGCCTTACACATAATGGATAGAATATCAAGTTTTTTTTGTTTTTTTGTTTTCATTTAAAGGCTTTGGAGATAGGTGGTTCTCAAGAAAAATATAAAATATGGTAATGCCTTCATGTAAGATCACATAAATTCAATTATTTAGCCTTTAGGTCTGACAGTAACACAGAGAAGTTAGCAGGTATTTATGGCAAGGAAGACTTCAAACACCCATCTCATCACACAGCCCAGCATTTCACAAACTCTCCAACTGAAAAATTCTAATCTCAAATATTCCTTTGTAAAAAATCAAAACTCTTCCGCTTGCTTATCCTCTGGGGACATAGCAAAAAACTGTTTTCAACTTTTGATTTCATAAAGGATAAGTAAATTGCAGCCGTTAGTGTTTGACACTTGGTAGACGCCCTCAAAAATGTTATGGGCGTATGCCTATTTTGCAGCATGGGAACAGATGAAACACCTTATCCAAGACACCTCTTTGTTGTCTTTCTTTATCAATGAATTAGTTTATCTAATGCTAACCAGGCAGTATCTGGATTTTGTTGTTCTTTCTAGCAAACGTTCCATCTTCCCTTCATAGCTAAATTTTTCAAACACATCTATTCATTTCTTCATGAACTATCTCTCTCATTTCCCCAAACTGGGTTCCTTGTATGCCACTCTATTGAAATTGCTGTTTGAAAGCTAAAAAAAGACACCTTTTCTGAGACGAATCCAATGCTCTCTTCATTAGGCTCTTCTTTTTGGACTTTTATGGTCCCCCTGGCAAAAATGATCACTATTTTCCTCTGGATTCTTCTCAGCTTTAGTTAAAGGATATGCTGGTCAATACTACACCAGATCTTAAAAACACACACACAGGGCTTCCCTGGTGGCGCAGTGGTTGGGAGTCCGCCTGCCGATGCAGAGGACAAAAAAAAAAAAAAAAAAACACACACACACACAAAACCACTTCACTTCTATTGCACATCACTCATCCTTTCCTGCTTCCAGCAGTGCACAAAGACTATGTCCTGAAAGACCTCTTCACTCTCTGCCAGGTTCCATCCTTTTATGAGCCTGTTAAAGACACACCCCCTTCATGAAAACTTCCAATTCGGTTTCCTGTTGCCGGTAACCTAATCTCCCTGTACTTCCGCATGTAAATACCTAATACCTAACTTGCATTTATTGGAGTGTATCATATCATCTTATTAGAAACTAAATTCTCAGGAAAAGGGTTATATATTTTTTTCTCCAGAATCCCTTAACAGCTTGAAGTACAGCACTTGGCCTTCAGTAAGCTCTCGGTGCAATACTAGAATCAGGCTGCTCTTCCCTACTTAAGATTAATGAAAAGCAAAACCACCATCCAGCATATGCCTCTGTTTCAACTGTTCAATGGTCTTTCCACCTTAGCTTCCACTTCTCAGACTAGCGGCCCAGGCAGAAAAAGCTGCCATCAGATTACAGCATTTTCACATGAGAAACTGGAAAGGGAGGCCCGGGGGAGGTTATCCAGATGTCCTTCCCCGATGGCGCAGGAATTCTTTAATGAAAGAGGCGGCGATTCGGCGAATACGGAACGGAGAATTAACACGCAGACCCTAACCAAAAACTTTCCTGAACCCTGGGACAGGTTTCTCTTCTGCCCCTGCTAACTAAGTAGGCTTTTCTCTCCGATCTCCATCCCCCTCCCCCGTCCCCACGCGTGAGGACAATCACGATGGGTGGGAGATCAAAGTAACAGCATCAGGGTCTGGAAGGGAACTGCAAGCACTCTCGGAGCCCAAGCATCTCCGGCGTTTCGGAACCGCCTGAAGGAAAGGGAGGGAGGGGAGCACGGGGGCAGAAGGAAGCAACCTTTGCTTCTCCTCTTCAACCCTGGGAGGTCACCAGGACTCACCTTCCCTGAACCCGCGAGCTGGAGGCCGGGCCCGGCTGGTCGCGGCCTGGCCTGCCAGGAGCCCTCTGAGCACCCGTCCGCAGCCGGACACCAGCACATTGAGGGCCACCATCTTGAAAACCAACGCTGACCTCTTGTGCACTTCCGCTTCCGGAACGGCGCGCGCGCAGCCGCAGTGGTGGGCCGGAAGGTTGCGTCCTGTGGGCCTCTAGCTGCGTTATTCTTGTCCGTTACTTCCATTTCCTCACCTCTCCCGCTTTGAGCAAAACGGTGCGGCGTTGTGTGAAGCCTGTGCTTTGTTCCGAGAGTCTAGGGAGATCTTTAGCTCCTGTCTGCCAGTCCTCGAAGTTCTCAAGGTCGCTTTCGTTCCCTGGCGGGCTTTTTCGGTAAAATCACATGCACTGCTCCTATTTCTTTAAAACTTTTTCTTCTCTTCAAGTGAGATGTGGATTTTCAGCTTCTTGAGGCTGGGCTTAAGTCTGTACCAGAGCAGTTGAAATGGTTAGAAACAGTGGTTCTGGAACATCAGGTATCCCGCAGACCTGGGATAGAGTTAATACCACCCCCACGCCACCCCCCACGCGTCTTTCATTCTCATAACTTGGCGCTTCCCTTTGGCCCCAGGGCCTTTGCTCAGCTATTTCCTCTGCCTGCTCTGTGGCTACTGGTAAACTTATTTCTCAGGGCTCAGCTCAAACTTCACTTCCACATTAGAGTCTTCCTTAACGTCCCTGTTACTTGTTCTCAGCACCAGATACCTCTCCATCTTAGTGCCCCACTCAACTGCAATTTTGCATCTGTTTGTGTAGTATGTGTCTCCTCACCAGACTGTAAGCTCCTTGACGGCAAGGACATTGTTTTTTCTGGTTGACTCTCAGTTCCAGCATCCATTATGCGCTTGACACGTAATGAGTGCATTATATACTTGTTGAGTGAATGGGTAGAACCTATTTTATACCGTTTTTGTGAAGATGAGATGGGATAAAACATAAGTGCTCAATAAACATAATTTATTAATAGCACAGTTACTGAAATGGCCTTTGTGCTAGGTGCTCTTCATAAGTTTGACATACTTGCCTAATAAAGAAGCTTGTAGTACCAGAAAGAAAACACAGCTGCCCAGTTTTCTGTCTTTTGGATTTGCAGGGTGTATAGGATATTCCCCTAGAGCTACATAAGAAAGGAAAGCCATTCACAGCTCAATTCTTCCACATTGTGGTTAGGATATTCTTTTCCACACCGGAAGTGGGATTTTCTAGTTATCCTACTCTAATTCAAGGATGGGAAAATCAGGCTCATTAAATGGCAGAGCACATTCCCTGATGAAGGGGAGGGAAGGAGTCCATCTGACAGTTGGGACTGCCACGCTTGTGGACTAAGAGGATGCAGAGCAGCTGCTGCATGGGGAGCTTGAGTGGTGTCACCAGAGGTGAGGAGAGTGGGAGAAACGTGGCATTGGGTTTCCTTAAAACATCAAATTCAGCAAAAACAGGTCCTGGGAAGGGGAAACTTCCCAGGTCCTGGGAAGGGGAAACTTCCCAGGACCTGGGAAGGGGAAACCCAGAGAAAGGTCAATCTTGGTGAGTGAGATGGACACATGGATTAGGAGTGGAGCAGAGGGTTTTGGTGGTGTATAGGTCTAGGTGTTCTGGCCAGGATAAGGAAATTCTTGGCTGTTCTTGTAGCTTCTATATACTTTCCTTTTGTACAGTTGACCTTGAGCCCTTCCTGCTTGTGCCATACCCCTTGTTTCTTTACAAGTCCCCAACTTCTGGGGATGACTGGGACCACGGCAGTAACAGAGCCCCACCCGGGGTTTGTTTTGGACATAGTGAGCTAAAGTATTTGAGTGCTAACCCTCCCTTTGTTATCATATCCTAATTTAATATAATCAAATTTTATTTTAAAAAGCAACTTATATTTTCTACAATGACAAGTAACATGTGATCATAGTAAAAAAAATATGACAATAAAGAGAAAAGAAATATCCATAATCCATAGATAAGCATTCAGCAACATGAAATAATACTGTGCATATTCTTTGTTTTGTAATATCTTATTTTTCTGAATCCTTGCGTAATTAGCCCTTACATGAAAAAAGAACTCTCTGAGGCCAGATTTTGCTCAAGAGACTAGCCTTTACTTTAAAAAAAAAATTGTTATTGAAGAATAACCTATATAAGAAAGTATACACGTTATCAGTATACAACTTGATAAAATTTCACAAAGGGAACACATTACTCACACCAGCAAGTAGAACATTCCTAGCACACCGGAACACCCCCTGGTGTCCCCTTCCAGACACTACCCCCTCAAGGGTAATCATTATCCTGACTTTTAGCACTATAAATTACTTTTTCCTGCATTTGAATGTTATATAAACAGAATCTCATGTAGCATGTACTCTTTTCTGTCTGCTTTCATCTGCTCACTAACATCATGTTTGTGAGATTCACCCGTATTGTTACATATTGTTGTCATCATTCATTCTCATTGTCATATAATGTTCCATTGTGATTATACTACAATTTACTTATCCTTTCTTTTGTTGATAGGATTTAGATAATGTCCAGTTGGGACTGTTACAAATAGTGCTGTGATGTACATCTTCTACATGATTTTTGTGGAGACAAGAGCAAACTTCTCTTGGGACTATATCTAGGAGTGAAACCGTTCGGTTATAGGGTATGTATATACTCAGCTTAAGTAGATTCTGCCAAACAGTTTTCCATAGTAGTTGTACCAGTTCCCAGTGTTCCACATCCTTATCAATAATTGATATTTTTTGTGATTTTTCATCTTGGCCATTCTGATGAGTACATAGTAGGATCTCATTGTGTTTTTAATTTACATTTCTCTGATGCCTAAATGAGGATGAGTCACTTTTCATATGTTTATAAGCCATCTCGATCTCCTCTTTTGTAAAATGCCTTTTCAAGTTCTGACCCATTTTATATTGGGTTGTCTTTCTTATTGATTTGTAGAAGTTCTTTATATATTCTGGATACTTGTCCTTCATTGGATGTGTGTATGGCAAATGTCATCTGCCTCTCTGTGGGTTGCCTTTTCATTCTTCTGTATTACAGTTGACCGTTGAACAACGTGGGGGTCAAGGCACTGATCTCCACGTAGTCAGAAATCTGAGTATAACTTGTAGTCAGCCCTCTGTATACAGGGTTCCCCCATATCCAAGGTTCTTTTGTATTCATGGTTCCACAATCGGGGAACCAACCAACCAGGGATCAAATGGTACTGTAGTATTTACTATTGAAAAACAATCTACATATGAATGGACCCGTGCAATTCAAGCCTGTGTCATTCAAGGGTCAACTGTATATTTTTCGATAAGCATTGTTTTTAATTTTAACATAGTGTAGTTTATCAGGTTTCTTTCCTTTTTGGTTGGCTTGTTTGGTTTCTTATTTAAAGTTTTTTCCTTGTCAGGGTCATGAAGATGTTCTCCCCTGTTTTCTTCCAAAAACTTTATTGTTTAACTTTCACATTAGATCTGAACTCATCTGGAATTGTTTTATTATGTGGTCTGAGATTGGGATTAAGATTCATTTCTTCCCCCCATAGTGAAATTTAACTGACCCAGCATCATTTATTAAAAATGTCATACTTCCATGGGCTTCCCTGGTGGCACAGTGGTTGGGAGTCCGCCTGCCGATGCAGGGGACGCGGGTTCGTGCCCCGGTCCGGGAGGATCCCGCATGCTGCGGAGCGGCTGGGCCCATGGGCCATGGCTGCTGGGCCTGCGCATCCGGAGCCTGTGCTCCACGGCAGGAGAGGCCGCAGCGGTGAGAGGCCCGTGTACCACACAAAACAAAGACAAAGACAAAAACAAAATGTCATACTTCCACCCATTGCATTTTATCTGGTATAGATCTATTTCTGGAATCTCTGTTTGATCTCGTTTTCTGTTCTTTAGCACTGTTTTTGTTTTTTATTTTTAATTAAAAAAATTTTGGCCGAGCCATGCAGCATGCAAGGTCTTAGTTCCCTGACCAGGGATCAAACCTGCACCCCCTGCAGTGGAAGCACGACATCCCCTTTAGCACTGTTTTAAATGGCTGTATACTATTTGATTGTCTGCAAGTGCCATAACTTACTTAACCAATCCCCAATTACTAGGCATTTAGGTTGCTTTTAATTCAAACATATTTTCCAAGACCTATCTTCCTACTCCAAAAACAGCATCTTTTCATTAGTGAGTCTTATATACCCCTGTCCCCAGTTGGGTATGTTGTGGTTTTTGTTGTTGTATTTCCAAGTACAACTGTACTGTGGGATATAAGGGAGTGAGGGCCCTTCTCTGGGGGGCTGCAAAGTGGTAGTTGCCACCCAAAGGAGAGGTCTTTTCAGGAGCCAGAGTTTCTGGGGCTGTTGGCAGAGTCACTCTCATGCACGGGAAGAACTATTTCCAGCTGCAATAGTAATCCTGGGCCTTGAAGGGCAGCAGTGACACTGTGTGAACATGTACGAGAGAAGGGAGGCCGATGAACCATTCCTTATCCTGACACAATCTTCTGTCCACCTCCTCCTCCCAGGACCCCCGCCCCCTTGTTTCCACCCCATTTTCCAAGGAAATCTTCCTTCTTTCCCCCACCCCTTGTCCTGGACCCTTGAGAGAACTCAAGTTGCAAGTAAACCGTCCTAATGAAGACGTTCAGGGAAACATTCATAACGGATGAACCCAGAAGTGTTCATTTAGCCAAGAAAAACTTAAACTCGCAGCAGAGATGATCTGGTCTAAGTGACTTGCTGCTGGCCAACAGGACAGCCGTCTCAGGTCAGAGCAAACGCAAGAGTTAGGAAGCCATGGGTGGATCAGCCTGTCTGTGGCTTCGGGGCTGAGGAAGTTCTGGTCCCAGCTGTGGGTGAGTGTGCTCTTCCAGCCTTCCTCCCACCTCACCCAGGAAGAGTGGGTCAGAGCCAAGAGCCACACAGATGTTCAGATGTTCGCTGTGAAGGAGCAGAGGCAGCAAAAAGGCACGGGAAGGAGAGAGCTGATGGGGTAGAGACAAGGGTGGGAGGGGGCTGCGGGAGAACTGGGAGAAAGGGCTGGCAGAGCCAGTGACAGTCCTGTTTGCTTTCTCCTAATTAATGTGGTTTCCTTACAACCCTCCTGCTGATTCCAGCTGGTCAACTCAAACCATAACAACATGTGGCCTGATGGCCGGGGCCAGGAGCTGAGGCTGGGCGCCTCCCAACAAGGGTCCGGTTTCCTCTGCTCCCGCTGCCCCTCCTCCCCAACTGGCTTTGTGCAGATGAGGGAAGGGACAGCACTTCAGTCAGGGTTGAGGTGACAGCCAGGGACTGCTGGCTTTGGGCTCGCCTGGCTGCTCACCTCGGTTTCCCATGACCTTTAAAAAAGGGGCAGTTCCCTGCTTGTTTGGGCTGCTGCCTCCAAACAGGTTTGAGTGGGGGTGGGTGAGGAGACCTTGACAAAGAACCCCTTGCTCAGCGGGGGCCTCTCTACCTACAGGTGTGCCCTGTTTGATGCAATGGGCCTGGAAACAATCAGGGTGTGTCCAGGGTCCTTGCTCATTCAGTGTTTTCCAGCAACTTTTTCAGTGTTGTTTCTTTTCCTCACCAGGACTTTACTCTGTCCAAATTACTCATCTTATCCCCTTATTTCTTCATTGATCCATTTCGACAGCAGGTTTCAATCGAGCAGCTACTATGTGCCTTTTGTGAACAAATGATTACATGTATCGGGGGAACACTCTCCAGGGTGTTGATAAAGAAACATTTTGTAAACTAGATGATTGGCCTGGGGTTTATTTGCTTTCTCTCCCCTCCCTGCTCTTCCCTTCGAACACTAAAAAAAAACAAAAAACAAACCACACATCAGGAAAAGTACATAAAGTTTAAATGTACCATATAACAGATTAATTGTAAAGCAAAACTGATTCATTTCTATGCTGGATCACTACGGCATGCTGCTGCCCTGATACGGATAAGGGGGGAAAATACAAAAGAGAAGTGGGATTGGTGAGAAGCAGCTTTAGGGGCCTTCAGCACCCCAGAACCTTTCTGGAAAGTGAGGCCAGAGGCAGGAGGCCCCAAACAAAACTGCCATTGGACAGAAAGCCTGCAGTGCCCTTTGTGTGCACTCCCCAGGCCCAGGCCAGAAGCCTCTCCAAGTGAGTGCACCCTAGTCCAGACCCCCCAGTGCTTGGCTGGCATTTGCCTCACCCCAGCTTCACCCAGTGGTGGGGGCCAGTGAGACCCACTCCACTCAGTTTTCTCCCAAACCAAGCAAGCCCTGGTTGTGACTGGGCATTTCTGCAGAAGGCTGGATGACCTTTCGGAAAAGGCCTTCATGTCCCTGTCAGGCTGAGAAACTCATCAGATTTCTTTTTCCCAGCGCCTCAATTCAGTTATTGTATAAGGAGAAGGTTTTTAACCTTTTAGAACACTTTGGAATTACTGGCACATTTTTGCTACTGGGTATAAAATGGCACCTAGGGAGATGCTGTCCCCTGCATGCACATGGGGACACCTACAAAAGCAAAAGGAAGGAGCTGCAGACTGAAAATCAGGCTCTGCTTTAACCAACGGGCGACCTGAAGTCAGATACTCACGCTTCCTGGGCCTCAGTTTCTCCATCTGTGAGGAGTTCTGTGTGGTTCTAGAATTCTGGTTCTGTGAACATTCCCATCCTTGTAACCTGGAATGGCAGAGTTCAGTCTTCAGCTCCCACCTCCCCACTCTGCTCTCTTTCAGAGTCTCAGCCACTCTTGCCCTTCAGCTTTCACCTTCAGGCTGATAAGAGCAGTATCCACAGCAGTGCTTCTTTGAGCTCCAGCCTCTGGCTCCGACTACCTACAGAAGTTTCTATTTGGTTCTTCTGAAGGAGCTTAAGTATACACCATGTCTAAGGCCACCACCACCTTCCTGATAAATGCTCTCAGGGTTGTCGGTCTCCCTCTCACTTACAGAGTCACCATTGACTGCCCTCCTCCAATTTCCAAAGTTTTCGTAAGTTTCATGAATTTCAAAGTTATCTCATGATTTCCCCCTCTTCCTTATCATTTAAATTTCCACCATCTTCTAATACCTCAAATTGTCCATCATCTTCAGTTTCCCCATCTCCAATCTACTCTACTGTCTCTGTCTGATTTTCCTAAACACCCCAATCACTTTCCTGCTCCATGGCATCTCATCGCCCACAGCTGGAGTCTGAATTTGCATTTTTAAGGAACTGGAAGACTAAAGTCTGAGAACTGCTGACTAAGGAGAATAAAGTCCCAACTCTGCAGCCTGACATGAGTGACATGACATGCCTCCCACTACCCTTCCTACTCTTTTCCTCCCTCTTCTCCCGCACAGACTCTCAAAACCCACCCCTGCTCATTTTCCTTCCCTCCCTCCACCTCCATCATGTTCCTCTTCAGGGGTGCCCTCCCTCATCTCCTAGTCGGAATCCCCCACTTCTTTCAAGGCCTGGCCCACCCCTTACCTCCTTTGTCTCTTTCTGCATTCTCTCTCTCTCTTTCCTTCCTGCCACTTCAGTGCTTGTCTGCCTTCTATCTCTGGCTCCTTAGTTACATGCTATTCCACATTAGCCAGGACTCTGAATTGTGACAGTCATCCAGTTTGTAGAAGGACATTTGCTACCTTTTAGAACCAACCTAGGATGGGCAGGGTTCAGTGGGGCCTCGGGACACCTGGAGCCAGAGACTCAATCACCACCGGGCTCTTCCCCTCCTCCTCTTGTCTCTGTTTCTCTCTGCACTTTGCCTTTATTCCCTTGTTCTCTCCTCAGGAGGCTGCCAGCAGTTCCCAGCCTTGAGGCAGGGGCTGAGTCACTAAGATTGGCAGTCCCCAGTGGAACTTGATGGAGAAGCTGCAGGACAGGCAAAAAGAAGAGCAGTTTCCCCAAAGAAGGGAAGTACTGTTTCAAGAGAAAGGGAAAGTGCTGGACAGAAAAGCCAACAAATGGCCACCACTGTATTAGTTAGGGGTCATGTCAGCTCTTCATGGCAGAAAACTCCAAACAGCAGCGACTTCAATAAGACGGCAAAGGACTCTGAGACCCAAGCTCCTTTCAGCTGGTTGCTGTGCTATCTCTTAGTTCTAGATGATGGCTTGAGCTCCAGTCATTCTGCCCTTATGGTCTAGGGAAGAGAAAGGAGAAAGACACAAAGAATGGCCCTGGAACTCCCTGGTAATCCAATGTTTAAGACTCTGAGCTCCCACTGCCGAGGGCCCGGTTTCAATCCCTGGTTGGGGAACTAAGATGTCACAAGCTGCGCAGTGCGGCCAAAAATAAATAAATAGAAAAAAAAAATAGAATGGCCCAACCTGCCGTCCTTGAAAGCCGCCTTCTGGAAGTCTTACATGCTTTAGCTTATACCCCTGATATTGCCAGAACTGAGTTATATAGCTATCCCTAACTGAAAGGGCTTCTGGGAAATGTCTTAATTCTGGACAGCCATGTGCACAGCTAAGAATCAGAGGAGCTGTTACACACTAAGGAAGAAGGAAAGAATGGATGTTGGAGGACAGTAGATGTGCCATGACCCTAATCCATGAGGTGCTTTGAGGGGGCATTTCCCACTAATGGGGACATAGTGCTATCAAGGTGGCCTGCTCCGTTTGTGGACAGCCCAAACATGCCCCTCTGTGACTTATACCTGCTGGTCCTTGCTCTGCCCTCTGACCCTTTTCTACACCATGGTGTTTAAATGGTTGGAAGACAACACTGGCACCCAAGTCTTTGGTCTGATCATCCTTAACTTCTGTCTTTCTCTCATAAGTTCCAGGCCTCAGCGCCCTGGTATGCACCTGGGGCTGGTCAGTGGGCTGGTCAGTATCCTCCTTAAAATGTGATGCTGTAAGCTGGGCCCAGTGTCCCAGATGTTGTATGACCAGTACAGGATATAATATGGGCTCTTGGCACCCCCATTTCAACACCCTACGTCTGTTAAGGTCCCCAGATTGAGAGAGAATGTTCCTGGCCCAATGGGCTTGTCCTCTAACCTCACACTCATCCTGGTGCTAAAGAGCTCACACTCTGTAATCTGCTCCTCTTCCAGACTGACCCCAAAGCAGGACTTTACAAGCATCTATGCCAATTGCCATCTTGCTGTTGCGGGCCCTTCATTTAATATCTTGACTGTCAGCTGGTGGATCTGTTTTCCCTTCTGACTTCTGTGAGCATCAGGGGCCATGCCCTCTTCATCTTCCATGTCCCCCATGCAGCTGTTTATTTTTTGTCTTCCTTTGGGTAAGCTTATTTCCCTAAGTAAGGTGCAAGATCTCTCAGAGCCATGGAAACCCACGCCCTGGATTCAGAGTATGTCACAGATTGGGTTCCTGAGAAGTAGACTCGGAGGCAGAGGTTAGCATGCAGTGGGTGTTCTAGGAGTGCTCCAGGATCAGAGTCTGCTAAAGGGAAGGAAGGGGGATCGGGAAGAGGGAGGGGTCAGGCTGCAGTAGGGCTCAGTGAGCTGCCGCAGCCTCTCACAGGGAGTTCTGTTGCTAGGATGATCCTTCAGGGTTGACTCAAGCAGGGACAGGAGGGTCAGATCTTTATATCCACATGACAATCAGCCATCGGATGTGGGCAGGTCACCCCCGCTTCAGCCAGGCAGTCTCCACAGGGGTTGGCAGCTCAGGCCTTTCTGCCTGCAGCACACTCAGCTACTGGAAGAATACGCCCTTTATTCCTGAAGTGGGGGTCTGCACAGTGCCTCGTGGAGTCTGCCACAGAGCGGAAGGCCTGGGGGCTCTAAGTTGCCACTAACCAGCTGGGTCGGCTGGGGCCAGTCCATTCACCTCACTGAGCCTCAGTTTCTCCTCTTGTACAAAATGATGTCTGGGGAGTCACCAGGTGCGATGGGCTGAGAGTGATCGGAGTTGGTAGGAGCTCTGTTCAAAGCCTGATCTGAATCCGGAGGCGATCCTCAGGTCCTCCCGTAAATCCCTGACCTTATCTTTGTTGCTGTGGACATTATCAGAGGGTCAGGGAATCACTTGGGTCCCAGGCCAGGGATGGGCATCTAGGTGAGAAGGGGGCTACTTTCAGGACCAGCTGGCAGGGGCCCCTGGGGAGCTCTACTATTTGGAATGGTTTTCCTCAGAGTCCTGGAGAGGACTGGTAGGGGGGTGGGCAAAAGCCACACAGTGGTTGTCAGAGACTGAATGTTTGTGTGCCCCCCACCCCACATGTGTGCCCTAACCCCCCAGTGTGATTGTATTAGGAGGACAGGCCTTTGGGAGCTGATTAGATTTAGATGAGTCCTGAGGGTGAAGCCCCAGCGATGGGATTGGTGGCCTTATAAGAAGAGGAGGAGACACCAGAGCTTCCTCCGTCTGCCTTGTGAGGCTACTGTGAGAACAGGACCATCTGCAACCAGGAGGTGGACCCTCACCAAGAACCAAATCTGTTGGCACCTGAATCTTGGACTGCCCAGCCTCCAGAGCCGTGAGAACTAAATGTCTGGTTTTTAAGCCAAACAGCAGTATACAGTATTTTGCTACAGCAACCCATAGGAGAGTCAGGAGACCTGGGTCTCAGTGCTGGGTCCACTACTGACTGGCTGTGGGACCTGGGGCATGTCCCTGAGCTGCTCTGGACTCCAGTGACCTCACTGGAGAGTGAAAGGTGGGGTGTGAGTCTCTGAGGTCATATCTGACTTGATGGCCCCATCCTTCTAGAGCTGAAGTACATCCTTTGCACCTCTGTCCTGGGACTACGATGGGTGGGGGGGAGAGGCTGGGAGCCAGGGGAGCTAAGCTTCCTCCTCTCTTCCTTCACGTTGGCCCTGCTGTCCCTACAGAAGCCACTGCAGGCCCCTCAGGAAGCCTGCCCTTGGGTGGAGGGGGATGGAGTGAGGTTGGAAGGTGCTGTGGGCAGTGAGAAGACTGCAGGGCCAGGAAAGGGCAGTCACAGCATCCCCTCAGCACTGTCCTTCTGGGCTGGTGGCAGTCTCTGGGTGAGCTTTGGATCTGACAGTTTCTGGGTGAATTGATTAAAGTTAAGGATATTAATAATAAAAGAATGTAAACTAGATTTTCTCAGTGACACGGGTCTCTTGACCACGTGGTATGTGCTCTACGCACAGCTCATGTGTGTGTGTGGGGGGGGATGGGGGAATGTCTGTCATGTTTGGAAAAATGCCACCTTTTCCCTTTTCTCAGTTTCCTTTTGACCCCTGAGAAAGATTTTCGGTTGTATTTATCACCACAAGCTACCAAGCCTTGGAGCATGAGAACCCAGGCGAGGAAGTGGAGCCAGCCTCTCTGCTCAGTCCTGTGGGGGGAGGGAGGAGGCCTTCTTTGCTCTCCCCTATCTAGCCCATCTGACCTTTCCTTCCTCTCTGAGAAGCTGCATGTGGGCTTGAGTGGAGGCCAGGGGATGGATGGGATGCTCTTAGGGGGGCATCTAGCTCAAGACTTCCAGGCCAGGTTAGTCCTGGGATCTCTGTGGGGACCATACCACAAGCCCAGCTGCCCCTGTCCCTGAAGGCCTGTGTATGTCACCTGCCTCAGGCCTCCAGGCTCCCAGATCTGAGGGTCTCTGACCAGTGGACTCACCCCTTGTTCTCACACCAGTCCTGGGAGGCAGGAAAGGGCAAGCAGAGGAAGTTCTTCTTTCTGGAATGACCTCCCAGCTGAAGAGAGGACTAGTGACTTGCCCAAAGTGACACAGCAAGTTAGAGAAAGAGTCCTAGTCAATCAAGTGACCCTACATCTAGAAATAGAGACATTGTGTCAATATTTGCTCTATCTTGCTGGGAGAGGGGAGGGGCTGGAAAAATTCTTTTTGGCTGGTCAGGTAGTCCTGTGGGGCAGAATATTCCTTGTGGTTGTTCCCATGGTCACCTAAGAAGTGCCTGCTTTGCCCTTTCCCCCTCTCCCCGCCAAATCTGCCCTGGGATCTGGTGGAGGGAGGGAGCAGAATCCACGAAGGAGGGAGGGAGAAGCCAGGATGGAGAAGGCAGAAAGGGAGGAAAGGGCTTGGGGACAGAGGGAGCTGGAGAATGAGCAAACAATGTCCTAGAAAACAACTTGTTTCCCCTTTCCAGGCTCCCTGCCGGCCTGCCTTCCCCACTGGAGATGGTAATTTAGAATAACGAGTCATAATTTGATTACATTCTCTTCCAGTCTCAAAGGGTAAACAAGGATCTCCCATGGAAGGAAGGGACACGCGGCTTAGGCTGTGGCACACTCCCTGGGGCCTAGACAGGGGTTACCCCTCCTCCTGGGTACGCCTGAAACACGTATTTGAGTGGCTTCAACCCCCGCATTTTCTACCAGGGTTTACATTCTCCGTCTGTCTCCTGCCCGCTTCTTCCCCTCTTCCTCTTGGCCCTCCCCAGTAATGTCCTCACCCTGAAGCCTGCATACCGTGTAAATATTTAAACGCGTCTATTATTTCCTGTTTATTAGCAGTGTAAATGCTGAGTTCATTTATTGTGCATCTGTCTCCCTGTACCATCTCAGAAGGAAAGGCCTGAAGGCAGGGCCTGTGTCCACCCTTCCCTGGAACAGCCTTGCTCAGGCCTGTGGTCAGCTGTATCACCAATTCTGGCTGTGGTTTTACTTTCTCCACATTTAAAAAACTGTGGTGAAGTATGCATAATATACAATTTCTCATCCTAACCATTTTAAAAAAAATTTATTTGGCTGCTCCGGGTCTTACTTGCGGCACACAAGATCTTCATTGCCATATGTGGGATCTAGTTCTCTGACCAGGGATCGAACCAGGGCCCCCTGCATTGGGAGCACGGAGTCTTAACCACTGGACCACCAGGGGAGTCCCCATCCTAACCATTTTTTAAGTGTACAGCTCAGCTGTGTAAAATACATTCGTAATGTGCAACTTTCACCACCATCCTTCCCAGAACTGTCTTCGTCTTGTAAAGCTGAAACTCTGTACCCATTAAACACTAACTGCCCATCCCCCTCTCTCCCCAGCCCCTGGCAACCACCATTCTACTTTCTGTCTCTCTGATGTTGACTCCAAGTACCTCATGTAAGTGGAATCATACAACATTTGTCTTATTTCACTTAGTATAACATCCTCAATGTGCGTCCATATTGTAGCATATTGCAGAATTTTCTTCCTTTTTAAGGCTGAATGATATTCCATTGTATGTATAGACCACATTTTGCTTAGCCATTCTTCTATCGACGGACACTTGGGTTACTTCCATGTTTTAGCTCTTGTGAATAATACTGCTTTGAGCATGGGTGTACAAATTAGCTTTTTTTTTTTTTACAATAAAAGTTACCTATTCCTGATTGCTTACTATGTGCTCAGAACCGTGTAGACCTAATCACTTAGTTATCACAGGTACCTCCCAGGTGGCAAATATTCTCTCCATGAGGCTCTGAGAAGCCAAGTAATTTGCCCAAGGCAAGGAAAGGGGAGTGAGAGGACCAGCATCTCTGTGTGCTCCAGCCGTGACATTTTATTGCATCGTGTTGATGATGGACTTGAAGAAGGAGGCCAGGGTATATTACCTGCCCTGCACCCCCCAGAAAGGGCAGACACTTTCCCTGACCCTCTGCTCAGTTTGAGAATCCATCCTCCTGTCCGTATGGTTCTGTCAGGCAGGGGTCTCCCCCCGGGCTGCACATTAGAATCACGTGTGGAGATTTAAAAGCAGACGGCCCCTAGGGCCGGAGCCCAGGCATCAGTCGTTTTTATTTTTTATTATTTAAAAAAATTTTTTGGCCACACCGCAGGGCTTAGCAGGATCTTAGTTCCCCTACCAGGGATCGAACCTCGGCCCACGCCATGAAAGTACCAAGTCCTAACTACTGGACTGCCGGGGAAGCCCCCAGGCATCAGTCTTTTTTTTAATTAAAAAAAATTTTTTTTAAGGTATAATTGACATACAACACTATATTAGTTTCGGGTGTACAACATAATGATTTGATATTTGTATACATTGTGAAATGATCGCCGCAATATGCCTAGTTAACGTCCATCTCCACAGATAGTTACAAAAATTTTTTTTCTTGTAATGAAGACTTTTAAGATCTGTTCTCTTAGCAACTTTCAAATACCTAGGCATCAATATTTTAAAACCGCCCCCCCCACACACATGCTTCTTGGTGCTCCCAGGGTTGAGAAGCACTGGGTTAGAAGACAGGAGAGGAAGGGGACAGAAGTATTGACACCTTCCCCCCACCATTCA